>NC_082398.1:3935096-3967596 GCF_031168955.1 Gadus macrocephalus | reverse complement strand
GAGAAATGGGAGGTAAGGCCAGCTGTTGCAAAATGACCAAATGCGCGGTTGAAATGTGGCAAAACCGTTTTTCTGCCAGAAAGTATGATTTAATTATTCCCTAATCTACTTATCAACACACATTTCTTAACATGAAGCTATGTTTCCACTTTCCTCAGATTCACTTTCCTCTTCTTGTTCAGATTCCATTTTTCACTTCAGTGTGGCCCTGAAAGACCCTAAAACCACAGATTTAAGATTTAAAACACGATTGATGATTGACTCCTATTCATTCTAAAATATTGTTTACTTCAAAGCAGATTAGGTACCGCTGACCACACCGGCCCCTCGTTAAAAGGACGTTACGCCGATTTCACAATTAGTTCATTTTAATGTAAACCAAGGGACACATTCAAATCTTAAATACAGTTTAAACATATTCAACCTAGAAGGAGATTTGCATTGCATTCTTTTGGGATACAATGCATCAATAACAGGAGGCCTTTCAGCTAATTTCAATCTCAGCGCTGTTCGACTGAGCCAATCACCAGCCGGCATTTGATCTTGTCTGCCTGAGCAATGTGCCACAGGTGTGGGTTTGAGTACCGGCAATACAACGGCGTCTAATAATTGAACCTTATGTGTTAGCTCTTTGCATTATTGGAAGCTACACAGACATGTGTATTACATAGAGTGGGTTTCTCAGAGTGTGCTTGATGAAGTAGAAGATAAGCGACCCATTTCAACTTCACTGCCTGCGATGAGGGGGAGATTTAGAGAGGAGTTCTGATCTCTACGCGGAGGGGGGATCAGTCATTCTCTCTTACCCCCCCGGAGCCTCAACGGAGTAACGCTTCGTGAAGAAGAGATGGAAGATAAGGATGAAGTGCGTACATGACGCCAGGGTCTTGGGCTGCTTTGACGTCAGCAGTGTCATCACGACCACATCAACAAACAACGACGGCAGCGTGTCGATGAGTCACAGTGAGCCCCCTGGGAGCGAACACACTGATTTAGCGAAGCATGTTTAGTTTGCCTGTTTAGCTGTGTAAACGTTGGCACATTTGAACTGTGACCGTCTGACAGAATGGGCATTGTGCACTGGGCCACAGGTACACACACACACACACACACACACCACACACACACACACACACACACACACACACACACACACACACACACACAAACACACACACATACACAATCACACGCACACACACACAAACAACCAAACACATCACATGCACGCACAAACACAGACACAAACACACACACATGCAGACACTCGCACACACACAGAAGCATATGCACACACTCACACACACAGACACAAACACATGCATATACGTGCACACACACTCGCACACACACAGAAGCTCATGCACACACTCACACACACACACAAAAAACATTCCCAAACGTGCACACACACAAAACGTGCACAAACACACAAACACGCACACACTCATGCACACGCACAGATGTGCTTAGCGCAGTGTAGCGGGGCAGAGCGGGTCCCATAAACAGATTAAAGCGCGGGGTGGATCCTGCGCTGGGTATCGGATGACGGAAGTTCAAGGGTTTCAGCAGAGAAAAGCGCCTGCTAAGTAATTCATGCCGCTGAGCGCAACAAATCGGAAGACCACGTGAGCCCGGGCCCTGCAGGGGCCAGAATAGCAGGCTGGGGCCGTGGCACATGCAGAACAACAAGCAGGCCAGCCAGAGGAGCACTGTACAGGCATTCACGAGGACCACAAGAAATACTGGTTGAAGAGTTGCCCAGGCAATAGGGAGGCAGGAACGTGGCGTGTACAGGAGTAGGCCGGGGGAGAGATAGAGAGAGAGAGAGAGAGAGAGAGAGAGAGAGAGAGGAGAGAGAGAGAGAGAGAGAGAGAGAGGGGAGAGAGAGAGAGAGAGAGAGAGAGAGGGGGGGGGACAGCTGCAGGGAAGCAGAAGACGGAGAAGAGGAAGAAGAGGAATGAACGAATGAACAAACAAATTGCTGCCAGAGGAGATTGGAAGGGATAGGTGGAAAACCGTCCGGGAGGGGCGGAGCGGGGTGCTCTGATACGGGGAGGTGGTGGTGGTGGGGGGGAGTGGGGAGGATGAAGCGACCCAGGGCGGCTGGTTTTTCCACTGCATGTGAGAGCGGGCGAGAGAGCCAGAGAGAGAGAGAGAGAGAGAGAGAGAGAGAGAGAGAGAGAGAGAGAGAGAGAGAGAGAGAGAGAGAGAGAGAACGAAAGCGAGCGCCAGAGAAAGGCTAAATCAAATTAATTAGCTTCTCCATCTCCAGGCAGCTCCTTAGGCATGCTGTACTGGCAAAGACAAAAAAAGAGGGGGGCTGGGGGGGTAAAGCAGGTAGAGGGAGAGCGGGCAGTGGGTGCCCATAAGAGAATTGGAGAGAGTTAGCCGAGGGCGAGCGAGAGAGCGAGGGCCAGAGCAAGAAAGAGAGCGAGAGTGCGAGAGAGACACCGAGGTAGAAAGCAAAAGCGAGACCAAGAGAGAGAGAGAGAGAGCAAGAGCGACAGCGACAGATTGAGAGAGAGAGTGCTAGAGTGCAAGAGCGAGAGCAAAGAGAGAGGGAGGGAGGGAGGGAGGGAGGGAGGGAGGGAGTAAGAGTGCAGGACAGGAGGGTTGAATAGCCTGTCTTGTGTGTCTGCACGGTTCCACCGCTCAGGGGGCCTGGGAGGGGGGAGGCGGGGGGGGAGGGCTGCATAATTCTCTGATAAGCGTGAGGGTTGTTATGCCCGGACTGCTGCTGCTGCACAGCCCAGGGTGGTGGTAGCGGACGGTGGTGGGGTTGTGGGACTGTGTGTTTGTGTGTGTGCGTGTGCGTGTGCGTGTGTATGTGCGTGTGCGTGTGTGTGTGTGTGTGCAAGAGCGGGGGGGAGGAAGTAGCCGAGAACGGCGAGTGACGTTGCGTGTCGCTGCACTTTGTGGCCTCGCTCTACTTCCTGGTTCTGGGCGAGCTCCTTTCGGAGACGACTGTAAACAGCCTTACTCCTTGTCTCTTTAAATAGCACTTTGCTCGCTCGCACTCACACGCGCAAGCACACACACACACACACACACACATCCACTGTAAATGAAGACGCTCCGACGGTGGGCGGGTATGTGTCTGTTGCTCGGAAATGTCTGGAAAAGAGGGTAAATATAGATTGAGAAGGTGTGTGCGTGAGCGGTCACAACGCCTGGAGCGTGCTTCTGCAACGAAGACGAAAACGCTGAAACCAAACGATAACAAGAATTCGGTAATAATGGTCCTGGCACGAGATGTAGGCCAGACGAACCGTGCAGGAGAGTGTAGTGAGGCAGACAGGCAGGCAGAAACGGGTGAGGGCTGAGGGGGGGGGGGGGGAGTAAACTAATGGCAGGCATAAAAACACAAACAACCACAAGAAGAAAACTAATCGCGACAGCATCCACACAGATCCAGAAGGAAATGTGTGCCTGTAACACAGAGAGAGAGATTAGAGGGAATGAAAGAGAGAGAGAGAGAGAGAGAGAGAGAGAGAGAGAGAGAGAGAGAGAGAGAGAGAGAGAGAGAGAGAGAGAGAGAGAGAAAGAGGAGGCTAAGCTTTGAAAACAGGGATGGTCTGAAAAAAGTTTTTTTGGCAGGCTGGTGCAGAGAGAGAGAGAGAGAGAGAGAGAGAGAGAGAGAGAGAGAGAGAGAGAGAGAGAGAGGGGGAAGTCACGTGACCAGGGTAGCAGGTCCTGGCAGGCGGAGGGGCTTCTAAATAAAAACAATGCAGGGACAGACTTAGCACTGCAGACTCAATCACACAAGATGTGTGTGTGTGTCGGTGTGTGTGTGGGTGGGGGGAGAGACGATGCAGGGGGGAGAGACATAGCGGGGGGGGGGGGGGGGGGGGTGAGAGACAAACTTCCCATGGGGGGGTTTGGCGGGTGGGGGGAGAGCAGAGTTTGGCGACGCCAGTCTTGGCCGGGCCTTGCCAGAGCCAGCTTAGTATTAAGCTGATTGCAATGCAAGGTGGGATCAACCGCATTCAATTAGTGACCACAGATCGCTCCACAAAGAGAACCAAGAAGTGTTGGGAAAAGAATTAACTCCAAGAATCTCTGAGAAGCTCTTGGAGTTTCTTCTGGGGTGGGGGGGGGGGAGTAAAAAAACATGGACGGCACACACTGTTCATTCAAGAACTGCACCTGCGAATGGAGAATGGATCTGCGCTCAGGGTGGAGCTTATCAGCGGGGGGGGGGGGGGGGGGGATTGCGATGAGATGGAGTTGGTTATTGTAGTAGATAGAAGAGATCTGGAGTATGAAATGGAGGCGGTGCAAGTTTTGGGGGGGGGGGGGGGGGGGTGCTGGCCCTTTGGCAGGGACTGACATCATCTAAACAAACAAGCAAAAGAACAGGACATTCTCGCTGTGTGGATGGAAATGGGCTGGCTTGTTCAAATGGTTCCTGCAGAAGTATGCCTCTGTCTCTCTCTCTGTCTCTCTACTGTCTCTCTCTCAACATGTCGCTCACTTTGGGACAAAATGTAAACAATAAGACGTTATTCTAAAACGTGTATAGATTGGTCGTTGAGAGATCATTGAATTTCATTATTAAAAGTTTCAATGCATGGCCAAAAGCGCATGCAACTAGTTAATAATGTCACAGATAATATATTGTATGAAGTCAATAAAAAATATAGATATAAGAAAGTTGTGGTTGGAAAGTTGCATCCCCAAAGAATATATCAACATGAGCAAAGCAAAAACCTGGTGAAATCCTCGCTTCGGGTGAATTTGGAATCATTCAGCACGTTTGTGTGCAGATGAAAGCCCTGCATATGTTTCCTATCAGTACCAATCCAACTGCTGTGAATGTGCGCCTATAAAGACTGCCATCTCTGTGCAGCAGGCCTAATAACTTAGCTGTGTCTATACTGGTATCTTGTAGGTTTCGATCGTCAGTCACATGGGAAATATAAATAAAGGCATGTTTGCTCCTCCTATCCTGTTATGCATTTGCTGTCTCTCCTCTCCCTCCTGCTCGCGTTTGATCGTTGTGTTACAACACCGCCTCCTCCTTTACTGCGCCCCCCCCCCCACCCCCCCCCCCCCCCCCCCCCCCCCCCCCCCTTCCCTCCCCCCCCCCCCCCCCCCCCCCCAAGACCCCATTGGCTGGGGAAAAACATGATCACTGCCAGGGAAACACTGACATCTCCCGACTGTTGCTCCCCCTGGATATGAAATCTCCAAAAGTCCTGCTTCCAGGAACCGAACTCCTCCGTCGGATAGAGGGGGGGGGGAACACATAAAACGCTTCACAAAATTGCAAGGAAACGATGTGAAAATAAAATAAAGGCTAAATCCCCAAAAAGATAGATAATATAAATATAATAATAATAATACATTTAATTTAGAGGCGCCTTTCAAAACACCCAAGGTCACGATATATACCCGAGTAAGTAATACCATGTAATTAATTTGGTCTCACTGCGAACCAAACCCCTAGAAAGCGCTTTATAACTTTTAACAGGGGTCACTACTGACCCTTACTTGTTAAGTTTAGCCCTACTAAACAGTGGTCATTGCTGACCTTAACTGTTAAGGGTAGCCCTACTAAACAGTGGTCACTACTGACCCTTAAGTTTAGCCCTACTAAACAGTGGTCACTACTGGCTCTTAGCTGTTAAGTGTAACCCTACTAAACAGTGGTCACTACTGACCCTTAACTGTAAGTGTAGTCCTACTGAACTGTGGTCACTACGACCCTTAGCTGTTAAGTGTAGCCTGACTCACGCCAAGGAACTCAATTGACATAATTTAGAGTGGACCACGTACGAGTGACTGAAGAACCAACGGGGGACTATGGTGCAGTAGGCACGCGGTCATCCCAGTTCATATTGTTCAGCCACCTTTGAGATGCACTAACGTGTAATTTCGTGTTGAAATGGATGTCATCACCAGAAAACTCGAATAGCCTTCATTATTTCTATGAGGCGGTTTAGATTCATAAAATAAATGCTATTGCAATATATCCTTAAGATCCACTGCATAGTCAGGATTATAGCTGACTATGAATGTCTTTTGTGAACAGAAGTTGCATTTTTCTATAAACTTATAAATGCAACTTTCCCAGCGTAGAGAACATGAAACTTTTGCTTTGTTTTTTTTGACTAGGTCACAAGTATCTTTTTTGTAGCTACTCCAAACTTTGCCGCCATTATTCTCAGCCTAGTGTTTAAAATGCTTTGGATAGAAGTGTCTGCTAAATGACATAAGGTTGATTTAAATGTAAATGTAGGTCGAGAAAAGGTCAGTATCAGCTATACCAGCGATAGATTTTTTTTACCATTAATTGCACTATAATTGATTGCAATTATTACCGTTTTGTTTCGTAAAAGCACCAAGTGTATATAACTAAATGTAATAAAATGTGACATACCTATATTGAACAGTGAACCAAATGGTATTACGGCCATGTCGTATGCAAATACATTTTGTAATAACCAACCATACTTAAACATTTAGTAAAAGGAAACATAAATTGTGAGAAGGCATAAAACATACACAGACACCAGCATGCAATACGCATATTTCATGAGGTAATTTTTTTGTACTGGACGTTAGTTGTATATGTTTATGTTGGTTGACTCGGATGTCAGGTAACAGTATTGTCTTGCAAAAACACTGGATATAAAAACTGTTGTCTCTTAAGGCATTGTCAATGCATTAAAAACATCTTTGGAAGTTTTGCAACAAAAAATATACAAGCATAAATAAGTAAATAGGCATGAAGGGTGACATAAAACCAATGGTAATTCATTCAATAGTTCTTAAAAAGCATGGAGTATTCAACTTTATCAGAGGTGTAATAGCAGGGGTGAACCCAGGTGTAGCTCAATAAATTAATCATGGGTCTGTTGTCATGCCAGTGCCCATTAACGTCATGTGATACACCTGAGTTCGCCCTGCTACATTTCCTTAATGAAGGCATGCTAGTACTCGATGGGAGGATAAATCCCAAATCGTTTTCCAGAACGGCAACGAGATCTATGAAGCCTATTATTTTTTGGTACCAACATATTTGTGACAATAGAGGGCGCAGATGTCCAATTTCGACATCCGAGTTGGCCATTCCAACCGGTTGTGCAACAGGAACTTCTTTACAGCTAAATCCTATGAACCAGAGGGGGGAGCCAAAGACACAATAAAGACTCCTTTGTATAGCTTTGGCGTTAGCATTCTTGTTACGCTGAAGTAGTGAGGTAAAAACTTTTTAAAACGAAAGGTTATATTGTTTTACAATGCAACGTTTGGATTTACATTCGGATGCAAAGGGGAATTGATTACAATTTGAAGTGTTGTTGAAGCACGTAATGCTGCTTCAGTTCTTGAAAATGTCTTCCAGTTTCGGTAGCTCACCGAGATAAAGACATGAGCGCGTTTATGCTTTTATAGGCAACACCACAGCCACGATGCAACACTTCCATCTTTCAAGGCTTGTACAAATCATGGCAGTACCATAACCCGACCCCAGTCACACATAACACACATGTCAATGAGGTTGGTTTAAAATGTTTATTTAGAGACAGCGTTAATTGACATACATCTGTATTGACTGCTTTTTGGACGACAACGATTGCTGGGGCACATACATTATCTATACAACCTACGAGGAAAAAGGATAGGCGTCAACATGGGGGTAATTGGACAGCTGTAGAAACAGCATTATGTAAAAGTCAAATCAATTTACAGTATGGTACGGTCTTAAAATGTAGGACAACCTAAAAGAGAGACGACAACTAATTTCCCGTCCAATGTTACAAAGAACAAAACAACCAATAAGTGAGTGTACCACGTCCATACTGTATGATTACTCCATGGTAACACAATGCCATAGATCCCACCTGCTCCATTAATAAGGCATAACTGAAAGAAACCAAGTCTCGTCAATAAGCTACACAAATCACAACCCATAGCATCAGAGATGCACTGGTCCTCGTTACCCACATTGTCTTCACACACTCCTAACTAAAGAAAAAGGGCATCTCCTTGAGTCACACACCTCGGAGGACACCATAAATCGGATACGATGGGCTGCAGGTTAATCAAACGATTAATGACAATAGTAAAATAGGCCGAATTGTATGAAACGAAGCCCACAGTTCAGTGGTCAGGCCTGGCAACAAGAAGACACCGGGCCTCCATCTTTCTTTTTTCACAACATCGTCAACCCCGCCGCCGCCATGTTGAAGTGACGGAGACGAGCTCACCGAACCAGGCGATTCGTCTGGCGACAAAGGCGATCATAACGAGCGAATATGCCCGGGAATATCCCATATGCAGGGTCCAAAACTCACTTAACGTTACCACAACCCCGTCTCCCAAGGTTCACCTTGAAATGAAAATATATAATCGAGCATAAGATGTTCAAGAAAGGGGAATTTAACACGAGTAGAGTCTAAATATCGTATTTAACTGCCGCCAAAAAGACATTAAAACGAATAAACTGGTCACCCACACCCGGTTACCAAAACGCTTGCGTTTTGTGTCTCAGGTTGAGGGACCAACATCGAAAAGGCGATTAAATTACGGACATTTAGCTAGCAGCCCGCTAGTTTACAGCTAGCTTCACAATCGGCAGCGGCAACAAACACTGGCCGGGTATAAACGCATTATCCTACTACTGTTTGAGTGGACATTCACAGCATTATATGACAAACTAATCGACTAGTGTTGTTCCGAAGACTCTCTAAAAGACAGATTAAAACCTATGTTACAACTTCTTACCGCCAAAGCCAGGGTCCCTGTTAAAGGCATTGGAAAACGAGGCCTACTTTTTAAAATTGGCTTTAAATAGGGAAATGAACACCTAAACATGTAATTACAATACTCGCCATGAAGATTACATACCACTGTACCGTACAGTCTAACAAAAGGTACGTATAGTTTCAGAAATTAGGTAATTATAACACCGCAGGCTTTCTCCGACTTTTCCCGGTAGCTCTACTGGAATCGTAGTCCACCGATCGGCACGGAGTCACAGGCGAGTCCGAGGCTTACAACTTTGTCCCGTAAATTGCAAAACGCCGAGAATAAAAGCTGAACTTTCGATGGACATCCGTTACAGCAACGAAAATAATACCGCTAGTCCAATTTTGGGTCGAAAATATCAAAGAATATAGCTTTTGTTCTTATGGTTTGTTCCTATTTTTTGTAGGCCTTAACCACGAGCTTCTTTTCTTGGAGTCGAAGCTGGTTCAGAGCGAGACCAACGGTAGAACACAGATTTTTTTTATTTTGCTCAGAGGGAAGAAATTCATATCGGTAAATTTCGGCAAACATCGGAAATGAGGCGGGGTTTGTCCAAATTATTGACGTTTCCTTACAACTCGATTGCGATTGGTCGGTGGTGTCATTTTCTTGCATATTATTAAAGAAAAGCACCAATCGTTGGGAACAAAATAAAATATTCAAATTCTACAATCCAGAAGAGCATAGTGGAACCGCCTCTGTTAATTTATATCCAATAAGATGGCTTTAAGCTTTGGCTGATGACGTCTAAGCAGATACCATTCGTAGGCTGAACAAACGTGCTTTACGATTGGCTATACGTGTAATATAATATATTATTCATGATGTCGTGGGCAATAGCCAATGAGATCTTTACGATATGGATCCAAGCCCCACCTCTGAATGAGCGAGTCCCTACACTTTGGAGTCTGTAAACCCGTAGCAGTTATCCAGTCTATAAAAACGATCGTTGGGCACACTAGCCCTCAGAAGCGCGGAGAGCGCTCCACAGAGTAGAACATAAAAAGGGAAGGGGATAGCCGGTAGATAGAATAGTTGGGAATAAAACGTTTATAATAGGTTCATAGGGCAGACAGAAGTTGGGATATCGCCTTCGGAGACGTTCCGGTCACCGCTGGCGGCCTGGACTTACTCCTGGTTACAATTTAAAGCTGTTCCTTCTCACAAAGCGGCGTGCCGAGGGAGGACGCGTCTCTTTGAATAGACAGGATGCACGGACCGCCCTCCGGCGACAGCGCATGCCCATTGCGCCTCATCAAGAGAGTGCAATTCGGCATCATCAGCCCAGATGAACTTGTAGGTTTTCTTTTGGGGACTGGGTATTCATTTATTCTCTGATCGTTCACACATTAATATTACGATTTCTTCACTAGCCTTGCGGTTATGATTTCGTATTAAAGACATGGTTCTATTAACAAGGAAGCGTTTGCTGTTAGCCTAGCATAGCTAGCTATGTCGAGCTAGTGAGGCTTGCGCTAACTAGCAAGGGCATATTGCAGGAAGTTGGTCAAACTTTCAGCATACCGTTACTAAATCAGGCCATCTCATGAATTAAACCCCCTATATTATTGACCGTTTTACACGTATACTTGCACATAAATGTCACCAGGCGAATAATGTACGCTACAAAGCTAATACCTCTGCCGTTACGTTTTCACAAGTTTGTATCACCCTCGACTGATTTAAATATAAGGAAATTCTAATAAAAGCTAATTCCAAGAAAGTCCTTGCTATACATGTTTGATTTTTTCGCTATACGTTGTTTTGGTGTATTAAAGTAATAATATTTGGCAATGACCATTCTTTCGAATGTTAGTTTGTTTTTAACTTTTTTGTTGGTCGTGATAAATTGATCATGGGATTCAACTGAAGGCATGACCATATTACGAACTTGTTTCTAATCAATTCAATCTTTCACATCATGGCTATCTCTTCAGAAACGGATGTCAGTCACTGAAGGGGGTATTAAGTACCCCGAAACCACTGAAGGAGGTCGTCCAAAACTTGGTGGCCTCATGGACCCAAGACAAGGGGTCATAGAAAGATCTGGAAGGTGTCAGACATGTGCAGGTAAAGTTTGGCCAGCGTAAACTCATTCCATAACTCGTTACACAAAAGGT
The DNA here is from genome assembly GCF_031168955.1 of Gadus macrocephalus. NCBI lineage: Eukaryota > Metazoa > Chordata > Actinopteri > Gadiformes > Gadidae > Gadus > Gadus macrocephalus. The sequence goes on along the minus strand of NC_082398.1, from coordinate 3,956,719 downwards.
AGAGAGTTAACCACATTGACCTCTTCCTACTTCCACTTGTTTTCCAGGCAACATGACAGAATGCCCGGGCCACTTTGGGCACATAGAACTGGCGAAGCCAGTTTTCCACGTCGGCTTCGTAACGAAGATCATGAAGGTTCTCCGATGCGTCTGCTTCTTCTGCTCCAAACTACTAGTCGATTCGGTTCGTATGCCCACACTCATTTCAGTTGTAACTCAGTCCAATGGAAAGCCTCTGTTTTGGTTTCGTCTTCAAAATTGTTTAATCTTCCATTTGTGTTTATTTATTACCACAGAACAATCCCAAGATCAAAGACATCTTGGTGAAATCGAAAGGACAGCCCAGAAAGCGACTGACTCACGTCTACGAGCTTTGTAAGGGCAAAAATATCTGTGAAGGCGGCGAAGAGATGGACAACAAGTTTGGCGTGGAACAGCAGGAGTCAGAGGACATCACCAAGGAGAAGGTAACGTTGTCACCATCATCACTGTCTCTCTGCCGCCAATGCAACCAACACGGTCGTACCTCTCCATCCACGGCTTTGTTCCTTGTGCAACACTTTTCTGTGTGTCCTCACAATTCTCTGCGTCCCTCTCCTCCAGGGTCACGGGGGTTGCGGGCGCTACCAGCCGCGCATCCGACGCTCCGGCCTGGAGCTGTACGCAGAGTGGAAGCACGTCAACGAGGACTCTCAGGAGAAGAAGATCCTGCTGAACCCTGAGCGCGTGCACGAGATCTTCAAGCGCATCTCGGACGAGGAGGACGTCATCCTCGGCATGGACCCCAAGTTCGCCCGGCCCGAGTGGATGATCGTGACCGTGCTGCCCGTGCCCCCGCTGGCCGTCCGACCGGCCGTGGTCATGCAGGGCTCAGCTCGCAACCAGGTACACCCAGCTGGGCTTCTAGAGGGTTAAACGGCATCGTTTTCATTCGATGGGGGGGACACTTTACTTCTCTTGAGTGGGAGCAGTTGTTTGACTACCCTTGGTGTCCGGCTGAAACTCATGCGCCACACGGTGTGTCTCCCAGGACGATCTGACGCACAAGCTGGCCGACATCGTCAAGATCAACAACCAGCTGAGGAGGAACGAGCAGAGCGGCGCGGCGGCCCACGTGATCGCAGAGGACGTCAAGCTGCTCCAGTTCCACGTCGCCACCATGATCGACAACGAGCTGCCGGGACTGCCCAGGGTACGGATGTGTTCTTTGTTTGAACATAAAAAATCGAAACACTATTTATTTTTAATACATTCCTAATTAATTCCTCATTTTCTTCTTCTGCTCCTTTACAGGCGATGCAGAAGTCTGGGCGCCCGCTCAAGTCCCTGAAGCAGCGGCTAAAGGGGAAGGAGGGGCGCGTCCGCGGTAACCTGATGGGAAAGCGTGTGGACTTCTCCGCCCGAACCGTCATCACCCCGGACCCCAACCTGCAGATCGACCAAGTGGGCGTTCCTCGGTCCATCGCCGCCAACATGACCTTCCCGGAAATCGTCACACCCTTTAACATTGACAGGTATGACACGCCATGTCTTTTCAAATGCCTGACTATTTATAGACCTTTTGTTATTGTGTACCGGATGATCCCTACAAGTGTTTTATTGGTATGCTAAAACATTGCACTTCCCTCTAATGTCGCCAGGTTACAGGAGCTGGTACGGAGAGGAAACAGTCAGTACCCGGGCGCCAAGTACATCATCCGAGACAACGGGGACAGGATTGACTTGCGGTTCCACCCTAAGCCGAGTGATCTTCATCTACAGATTGGCTACAAGGTAAGATCCCAGGAAAAATTCCAGTCCGTAGTGGAAACGCATCACATCTAAAGTATTCCCAATTAACAGAATATCCCCCCCCCCCACACCCCCTTTATAGGTGGAAAGGCACATGTGCGATGGAGACATCATCATTTTCAACAGACAGCCTACGCTACATAAAATGTCCATGATGGGGCACAGGGTGCGAATCCTGCCCTGGTCCACCTTCCGAATGAACCTCAGGTACAACATTGTCAACTGAAATAATTGATGTAAACCCCCTTTAATACATCGGGCTGTAAAATGTCAGTTAACGGTTGGTTATTCCTAAGTAATACTAGTAACCTCATATTTGTTTTGGCGGCACTCCCTCTGGAAAGTACCTAACCCTACTTATGCTGTGATTGTTCCCGTTTTTATAGTTTTACGATCACACAGTGAACTGTGTCATATAATCAGCACCTCCGGTGCCACATATTTTTCCAGTACGATCAGAGTTCCCGCTCCAAAAGGGTTAGAGTGTACACGGTCAATAACAAGCCCCTCCTCCCTCTAGTGTGACCACTCCATACAACGCTGACTTTGACGGGGATGAGATGAACCTGCATCTCCCCCAGTCCCTGGAGACCAGGGCTGAGATCCAGGAACTGGCCATGGTGCCTCGTATGATCGTCACCCCCCAGTCCAACAGGCCCGTCATGGGTATCGTGCAGGACACCCTCACAGCCGTACGCAAATTCACCAAAAGGGACGTCTTCCTAGAGCGGGTAAGGTCTACTAGATCCGTCGTGTCGTGTTTGTTTAAGAAAAGTTTTTGCTTGCCGACATTAAAGTACCGTTGGTATTTTATTACTAACCTCGTCCGCTGCTCTCTCCCATGGCAGGGAGAGGTGATGAACCTGCTGATGTTCCTCTCCACGTGGGACGGCAAGGTCCCCCAGCCGGCCATCATCAAGCCCCGCCCCTTTTGGACGGGCAAGCAGATCTTCAGCCTCATCATCCCCGGACACATCAACGTGATCCGGACCCACAGCACCCACCCAGACGAGGAGGACAGCGGGCCCTACAAACACATCTCTCCCGGGGACACCAAGGTCCGTTGCGCCTCGATTCCGACGCCACATGCTAGGCCACCCCTCTGAACCCTTCTTTCTTTATCATTCAAATCAAACTTTATTTATAAAGAAATATTCCCAGCAGATTTGTAACGGGATCTGTTTCAAAATCAAATGAATCTATTTTATGACACTCAAAGTGACATTACCGTTTGCCCCTTTCCAAAATGTACAATCGAAAAATATTATGAAACTATCCCACAAATTCCATGATCTCCATGAGGCACATTGTTGGGAAACGTCCCACTCACCTTTGCCCCGGGTCCCACTGCCTCCCCAGGTGATCGTGGAGAACGGCGAGCTGATCATGGGCATCCTGTGCAAGAAGTCTCTGGGTACGTCGGCGGGCTCCCTGGTCCACATCTCCTACCTGGAGATGGGCCACGACATCACCCGGCTGTTCTACTCCAACATCCAGACGGTGGTCAACAACTGGCTGCTGATTGAAGGTGAGGAACACAGCCCAAGCAGAAGTGGAAGTTAATATATAGGGGGATATTTCTGCGTAAAGTTATGTTAGGACGAAGCCTGTTGAGTAGTATATAGTATCTAAAGACCCTTGCTCGATGTAGTGGGAATGATTGACTCGCATTGTTTATACGTTCATGGTCGGTTGTACTCACCTTCATTGTTTGTGATCTCCAGGTCACTCCATCGGTATCGGTGACTCCATTGCCGACGCAAAGACCTACCTTGACATCCAGAACACAATCAAGAAAGCCAAACAAGATGTGATAGAAGTAAGGGCACTGCCACGAGACGAATTCAGTACAACCAGTCATGCAAGCACCGGAGACGATTGTTTTTGGAGCACCGATCGAGCTAAAACAGGAGTACCTAATTCATTTGCTGTGGTTTTCCCCTTTTCTTCCAGGTCATCGAGAAGGCCCACAACAACGAGCTGGAGCCAACGCCCGGTAACACACTGAGGCAGACCTTCGAGAACCAGGTCAACCGAATCCTCAACGACGCCCGTGACAAAACGGGATCCTCTGCGCAGAAGTCTCTGTCAGAGTACAACAACTTCAAGTCCATGGTGGTGGCCGGCTCCAAGGGGTCCAAGATTAACATCTCCCAGGTAGGCAGGCGCCGCACCTAACGGCACCGGATCCTATTGTGTCGGGAAAAAAAGGGGGTTTATAATCCTTCATCATCCTCCAGAATCCTGACCACATAGTGATCTCGCCCCCTTGCAGGTTATTGCCGTGGTGGGGCAGCAGAACGTGGAGGGCAAGCGCATCCCGTTCGGCTTCAAGCACCGCACACTGCCCCACTTCATCAAGGATGATTACGGCCCTGAGAGCAGGGGCTTCGTGGAGAACTCCTACCTGGCCGGCCTGACGCCCACAGAGTTCTTCTTCCACGCCATGGGAGGCCGAGAGGGGCTTATCGACACAGCCGTGAAGACAGCCGAGACTGGTGAGCCGAGGCGGTGAAACGAAACTGAGCCGAGGGGGACATGAAGTGGGAATGGGAGAGCAAGTCCACCTGTCGACATTTTCCAGAAGATAGTCCCTAGAGGTAGAGAGGGGGGAAAATAGCAGGTTTTCAGTCGGATACATTTTTTATTTTTCACCTCCAGGTTACATCCAGCGTCGTCTGATCAAGTCCATGGAGTCGGTGATGGTGAAGTACGACGCCACGGTGCGTAACTCCATCAACCAGGTGGTGCAGCTACGTTACGGCGAGGACGGGCTGGCCGGAGAGGCGGTGGAGTTCCAGAACATGGCCACGCTCAAGCCCTCCAACAAGGCCTTCGAGAAGAAGTGAGTCGGGAGGGTCTCTCGTCGTGGTGTCTTTAGAGGGCTTGTCGCTGTGGAGATAAGCTAATGTGTATTATCTCACAGGTGTAATGGTAAGGGAGAAGACGGGTGTTAACGTTAGGACGTTAATTAGCACTGGTACTACCTACAGACCCTTACCTAACTTCAAGAGCTACCACCAGTGTTAATATCAGAATATTAGTTTAAACATGTACGTTTATAGTGGTATATAGTTATCTTTCTTTTGATAAATGTACTTATTGTAAGTCGCTTTGGATAAAGGCGTCTGCTAAATATCTCAATGTAAATATAGTTCCTAGTAGTTTGTGGTACTGAATCAGTACGATTCAAGACTAGTAGGCACTACGCTTTTGCATCGTTTAAACACTGGTCCACGGTTCATGGTCTTATCTTTCCTGCGCTGTTCTTAAGTCCTTCAGTACAGTAAATCCCTCAGTACGGATTCCTTGGACGTCTCGGGCCGCGTGTTCAACATCGGTGGCTTAACCCCGCTCTTATCCTGCCCGTTAATCCAGGTTCAGGTTTGACTGCACCAACGAGCGGGCGCTGCGGCGCACCCTGCAGGAGGACGTGGTGAAGGACGTGCTGACCAACGCCAACGTGCAGGGCTGCCTCGAGAGGGAGTACGAGAAGATGAAGGAGGACCGTGAAATCCTCCGTGCAATCTTCCCCACCGGGGACAGCAAGGTACGGCGCCACCCATGTGGACCCCGATCAGAAACCCAACACGTTTAAGAAGCAGGAGCGGACGTGTGGAAAGTGGTGTGATTTGTATCGCTCTCTGCCTCAACTTTAGGTGGTGCTGCCATGCAACCTGGCCAGAATGATCTGGAACGCCCAGAAGATCTTCAGAATCAACCCCCGGATACCCACAGACCTCAATCCACTCCGCGTGGTCGAGGGTAGGCCATTGTCATTATTTAGATACAAGCCACACATAACACTTTGCGTGATATTTAGGTCACCAGTTAGATAGGAGTGCATTGTGGCCCATTTAGTTAATCCAGAGATAACGTGCATTTTTTCCCTCTCTAAATCAACAAAGTGATTGGTTTAACAATGGGTTGAATTTCAGTCGACCAAGATTCCCTGGTCGACTACAGCCCCGATATTCCCTAGCGCCTGTCATCCCATTGGATCAATGTCTGGATATGGGATTAAATAGCTTCCTCTAGACATCCCCAGCCCTGCTGAGTTATATAAAGCCTCCTGACCCATCCGCACAGGTTATAAAAAGAGTAGAACACAGTCAGCTTAGAGTTGCAAAAGGCTCCCTGGATGCAGGGCAGTACACCGGACTTAGAGGTCTAATTCCCGGCATTAATTAACTGGAGAACGTCGACTAAACACTTCCAAGAGAGATGCTTACCATGAGTTTAAATCTATCCGAACAATAACAATGCATAGTCCAATGCCTCAGAACAACGTTGCCTAAATCCTAACCGATCGATGGTCTTTGTCACCCGCAGGTGTCCGCGAGCTCAGCAAGAAGCTGGTGATCGTGAACGGCGAGGACCCCCTGAGTAAACAGGCCCAGGAGAACGCCACGCTGCTCTTCAACATCCACCTGCGCTCCACGCTCTGCTCCAAGCGCATGACGGAGGAGTTCCGCCTGTCCACCGAGGCCTACGACTGGCTGCTCGGGGAGATCGAGACCCGCTTCAACCAGTCCATCGTGAGTTTTCGCCAGGGCATCCCGACTTGACCGCGGGCGTCAATGTTAGACCCTAGGGTAGCCGTAAGCGCTGTCCCGACAAACTGTAGATGAACCGTATGTAGTTGACGGAAAGGATGTGGTAATCTCTACGATCATGACTATCATGTCTTTATATTTTGAGATATTATCGACTGAACGCAAGAATCCTTTCTCCCCTCCAGACACACCCCGGTGAGATGGTGGGAGCCCTGGCCGCCCAGTCCCTGGGAGAGCCCGCCACGCAGATGACGCTCAACACCTTCCATTACGCCGGAGTGTCGGCCAAGAACGTCACTCTGGGTGTGCCCCGTCTCAAGGAGTTGATCAACATCTCAAAGAGGCCCAAGACGCCCTCGCTCACGGTGTTCCTGCTGGGGCAGGCGTCGCGCGATGCCGAGCGGGCCAAGGACATCCTGTGTCGACTGGAGCACACGACCTTGCGCAAGGTAAGGATGTCTTCAAATCCTGGGGAGCAGCCCCTGGGGATTCAATTCAACAGATGAGTCAAGGGCGCATGACATTGTAACATTTCAGCTAGCTCTGTAGTCAGATAGTTTAATGGATAGTGATTACAATGTTCAATTAAATCTAATGCTGGGAGGCCATCTGTTTCCAAGAATCACAATATCCTACTACTACCATGAGTTGCTCAGCTAGTCTGAGTGGGTAGGACATTGTTTTGATGGTTTTTAATCCTGAAAGTCTCCTGCCTTCTTACTGGGAGTGGCTCCACCTTACACATTGCCTCATTAACAATACCGTTTCTCCTCCCCCCCCCCCCAAGGTGACTGCCAACACCGCCATCTACTACGACCCCAACCCCCAAAGCACGGTGGTGACCGAGGACCAGGAGTGGGTCAACGTCTACTATGAGATGCCCGACTTTGACGTCACGCGTATCTCCCCCTGGCTGCTGCGCATCGAGCTCGACCGCAAGCACATGACTGATCGCAAGCTGACCATGGAGCAGATCGCCGAGAAGATCAACGCTGGTGAGAGCCTTGCACGGTCTCCACTGGGGGGGTTCACGCTATCGCTGGCCACGGCGTGTATACGTTAACCTGCAATGTTTCGCCATGATCGGCCAGGTTTCGGAGATGACCTGAACTGTATCTTCAATGACGACAACGCTGAGAAGCTGGTTCTGCGGATCAGGATCATGAACAGCGACGAGAACAAGTTCCATGAGGTGCGAAGGATTGATGGTCTTGTCTAGTCCAGTTAACCACTGTTGTGCAATGAACCACTAGTTACACACGAGTTCTGGTTATTTGACCTTTTCTCATTGTTGACTTGAATTCTTAATTTGTTCAGGACGAAGAGGTGGTGGACAAAATGGACGACGACGTCTTCCTGAGGTGCATTGAGTCCAACATGCTGACGGACATGACCCTACAGGGCATCGAGCAGATCAGCAAGGTAATGCAGGAACACCGTTTACACCTCAAAGGATTTATATCAAAACACTTGCAGACATGTATAAATAAATTATGGACACGCCTATTTTAGCTTGTATTCATTTTCTAATGTTTAGAACAGGTTGGCTGTTTTAGGAATAACGCCATTGGTTGAAATGTCCATCATAAAAAGGACGTGTGCAAACCAGTGGTCGGTGATTCAACTCCCGTCGTTCTCTCTCCAGGTGTACATGCACTTGCCCCAGACGGACAACAAGAAGAAGATCATCATCACAGAGGAGGGCGAGTTCAAGGCTCTGCAGGAGTGGATCCTGGAAACAGACGGCGTGGGCCTCATGCGGGTCCTCAGCGAGAAGGACGTGGACCCCGTCCGGACCACCTCCAACGACATCGTGGAGATCTTCACGGTACGCCTAAAGCCGCCTCAAACTCGCCTGTGATTTAGACGCATCCTGGTGTGTCCTTTGGTATCTGTTTCATTTAGTTTGAAAGGCTAATGGTGTCTTGGTTTCTGTTTCACTTTTCCGTCATACTCTGCATACTTTCCGCCCTCATTCCGATGTCCTCTCGCCTGTTAGGTACTCGGTATCGAGGCCGTCCGAAAGGCCTTGGAGCGCGAGTTGTACCACGTGATCTCCTTTGACGGCTCCTACGTCAACTATCGCCATCTGGCCCTGCTCTGTGACACCATGACCAGCAGGGGCCACTTGATGGCCATCACACGTCACGGCATCAACAGGCAGGACACCGGCCCGCTCATGAAGTGCTCCTTTGAGGAGACGGTGAGTTTGCCCGTTATGAACGAGTCTTGACTGCTGTCTGAGCGTTGAAACGGGAACCGCGTTTCGTGGCCCTACTCGATTGGCTTCTCAACGGCGCCCTCTCCGTGTCACAGGTGGACGTCCTGATGGAGGCGGCGTCCCACGGGGAGAACGACCCCATGAAGGGCGTGTCCGAGAACATCATGCTGGGCCAGCTCGCGCCGTGCGGCACAGGCTGCTTTGACCTGCTGCTGGATGCGGAGAAGTGCAAATACGGCATGGAGATCCCCACCAACATCCCCGGCATCAGCGTGGCTGGACGTAAGTCGGAGATACCGCGACTCTGCTCCCTTGCCACGAGGTCATATTACTTTTTGTGAAAAAAATATTTGACCTTTTTTATTGATGTATATTCTTTTCTGCAGCTACTGGAATGTTCTTCGGCTCAGCACCCAGCCCCATGAGTGGCATGTCCCCCGCCATGACCCCATGGAACACGGGCGCCACCCCGGCCTACGGCGCGTGGTCCCCCAGTGTCGGTATGTGTACACAAGGCCTGCCCTATATTCCTGTGTTGTTCCTCGTGTTTGCGTTCCCAGTGACTCACCGTCGGCCTTTTCGTTCTCCCCACATCCAGGAAGCGGCATGACTCCCGGGGCAGCGGGCTTCTCGCCCAGCGCCGCGTCCGATGCCAGTGGCTTCTCTCCAGGCTACTCGCCAGCCTGGTCCCCGACCCCTGGATCTCCAGGCTCTCCGGGTCCAGCCAGCCCCTACATCCCCTCTCCAGGTAGGTTCTGCTCCTCAAGAGGGCTTCACGTTCGCTGGCGTCCATGTTGGCTCGCACCAGGCGAACTAGCTTCCACCCACTTGTTGTTGTTGGGTTTTTGATGGGTTGTAATTTAGCTGAAATGGATTTGAAGTATAATTTAAAAATTGCTTATTTCCGTGTCGGGCATTATATGCAAATGCTCCACTCAGCGATTATAAGTAGTTCCTAATTGTGTTCCTAAATATCAACACTCCCTATGTGAATGTATGGACTGACTTGTAAATCCGCTTTCTGTGTTTTGACCTTTCAGGTGGGGCCATGTCCCCCAACTACTCGCCCACCTCCCCGGCCTACGAGCCACGCTCCCCGGGCGGGTACACCCCGCAGAGCCCCGGCTACTCCCCGACGTCCCCCTCCTACTCCCCCACCTCCCCCTCCTACTCCCCCACCAGCCCCAACTACAGCCCCACCTCGCCCTCCTACTCCCCCACCTCGCCCTCCTACTCCCCCACCTCCCCCTCCTACTCCCCCACCTCCCCTTCCTACTCCCCCACCTCCCCCTCCTACTCCCCCACCTCCCCCTCCTACTCCCCCACCTCCCCGTCCTACTCCCCCACCTCTCCCAGCTACAGCCCGACCTCGCCTAGCTACTCCCCCACCTCACCAAGCTACTCCCCCACCTCCCCCTCCTACTCCCCCACCTCCCCCTCCTACTCCCCCACCTCCCCCTCGTATTCCCCCACCTCCCCCTCGTATTCCCCCACCTCCCCCTCCTACTCGCCCACCTCCCCCTCCTACTCCCCCACCTCGCCCAGCTACAGCCCCACCTCTCCAAACTACACTCCCACCTCCCCCTCCTACTCCCCCACCTCCCCCTCCTACTCCCCCACGTCGCCCAACTACACCCCCACCAGCCCCAACTACTCGCCCACCTCCCCGTCCTACTCCCCCACCTCGCCCTCCTACTCTCCCTCCAGCCCCCGCTTCACACCCCAGTCCCCCACCTACACCCCCAGCTCCCCGTCCTACAGCCCCAGCTCGCCCTCCTACTCCCCCACCTCCCCCAAGTACACCCCCACCTCGCCCTCCTACAGCCCCAGCTCCCCAGAGTACACCCCCACCTCTCCCAAGTACTCCCCCACCTCGCCCAAGTACTCCCCCACCTCGCCCACCTACTCCCCGACCACGCCCAAGTACAGCCCCACCTCGCCCACCTACTCGCCCACCTCTCCCACCTACACCCCCACCTCGCCCAAGTACTCCCCCACCTCGCCCACCTACTCCCCCACCTCGCCCAAGTACTCGCCCACCTCGCCCACCTACTCGCCCACCTCGCCCAAGGGCTCCACCTACAGCCCCACCTCCCCCGGCTACAGCCCCACCTCGCCCACCTACAGTCCGGCCATCAGCCCGGACGACAGTGATGAGGAGAACAACTGAGGCGCCTCACGGGAGGAGGAGGAGGTGCGCCGGCCTATAGGGGACCCCAGCACTCCTGCGCCAGCGGCCCCCTTGCCCCACCTCGAGGTGGACAACTGAAGGAAAGAATAACGCCTTTTTAAAACCAACACCAACAACCTGGGGCGGGGAGACCGAGGGGCTTAAGTCACGACCACACAAGAGCCAGAGGATAGATTTCTGGTTCCTTGCAAAGGGAGTTGACTCCTCTCAAGCCCCCCCCCCCCCCAAAAAAGATACATATATATATATTTAGTACTCTTTGAATTCAGTAGACTTGGAACTGTTTCGTCTAGAGGAAGTGGCTGCCTTCTCAAAATGTACACTAGTTTGTTTTTAATTGGCAGTTGAAGCAGATTCTTTTTTTTCTGTTTGCTCCAACTGTCAACACGAGTTGAAATGTAAGGAAAAACTAAAACCGGGGGGAGAAGTGGTGAACAGGGGGGTTCTCTTTACCTTCATCCAGTCTCTCTCTCTCCCTCTCAACCGCGTCTCCCAGTTCAGTATTGGATTGCGAAAGTTGGAAGTATTGCCAAACGCCTTACGGGGGGAAACAAAAACTACGCTTCCAGTGGCTGAAACACCTTAAAGCGTAGGCCTACGAAGTCGCAGCAGTCGAGGAGGAGTGGGCGGTGGAGCCTGTCTTTTGTGCATATTTTACTGAAGTGTATCTACATGTAGACCTTATCTTTCTTTTGTAAATAAACAGTGGCTGCCACTTTTGCAGAAGCCCTTTATGTGCGGGTGGGAGGGGGACAACCTGGAGCCGAGTGGGTTTTTAATATATAAAAAGGCGAGTGGCTCAAATACAAAGAAATCGGTAGGCTTATTTTTTGACAATTTAGCGTTTTGGTAATAAAAACAAAAGAGCTACGGCGGGGGTTTTGTGACACGCGCTGAATAAGTCCTGGCTGACGGGGGTGAGAGACACTGGCATGCAGGCGAGCGAGACACACCTAAAGACCCAACCTATTCCATTGCCATCACTCGTGGCCTGTCGTACCCAATCGTACCCCCCCCCCCCCCCCCCCAAAGACTAACGTGAATGATGTCATGAAGCATCCACCAGCATCCCCATGTCCCTCACACTTCAAAGACTTGTACAAAAGGAACGCTTTTTTTTCTTTCTTCATCCTTTACACACATTTTCCCTCTACACTGAGAACCCTAAAAAAATAAGATTTATGACATATTCTTAACGCTCAGAATAAATATATTTTGTCTTTAAATTTAGTTTTGGAAAGTGAACTATGGGCGGATGAGGGATGTTTAGTTTGGAGTTACTGCTTTTGCCATTGATTGCATGAGTAGCCCATAGAATGTTTTAATCTAAGCCTTGGGTGGATCCCTTTCCAATTTCTGATAGCTGATGTGTAAACAAGTCCTCCCTGTATTTTTTGGGACTTGCTCAATTTATTTAATAAAAAACAAAGTTAATTATTCTGTGTGAATAAGAATAGAGAAAAAAAAATCTTTGGTTTGTTTTGAAGGCTTTGTAAAACCTGTTTGCAGGAAGCTCTGAGGCTCAGACACTGCAGATGAGTGGTAGTGTCCTTTTACTTTTTATAACTCACCATTCCCCTCCACACAAAAAAAACAGTTTAACCAGCTTGTTTCCCTTAATGGAAAAATGGCTGCTGGTTTTCATTTAGGTTTGGCCACGTTTGACATACTATGTTGAATCCTTTTGAGTTTTTGGACACCAGGGGGTGACAAATACAGCGGTGTCCACATGATGGGACAGTGTCGCTTAATAATTCCACACCCACTACGTTGGTGTGACATTTATTTGTATATTAAAATAAGTTAATTCATGGCCAAGGGTTAACAGATTTCCCAGGGGCCTGGTTACGTTTGTTAAGGAAGGCAATTGTTTAATTCGATGTGCTTGAGTAACATCAAGATGTGTGCACCCCTTTCATGTTCTAGGTTTACTTGAGGTCTCGTCCCTTTATATCCCTTTCATCCCCAAGTAATCCTGATTGTTTGAGATCAGTGTCGGTTCTGTTTTCTACCAGTGTTTGTATACCTGTGATTTGGGGTGAAATCTCTGGGATCGGGCTGGGAACATAGGATATGATTACCCTGGGAGTCCTCTTGGATACGGCGTTTTTCAGTCCCACCAAACATCTGGCTCACGGTATTGCTAAAAGGAAATGCAGGCTGATGGGGGTCTACCAAATATACCAATTGTTTAGAATTAAAGGGACATTGCATCGTTTGGCCTTTCACATCACACAGAACCGCAGATTGCACTATTGGGACATACTTTCGGTGGGACTTCTGATCTATTTAAGAGTCCTAAGATGGGGTCCGGCTCTAACTCCCAGCCAGTCCCACCGTCCTTAACCGTGCCGTCCAGAGCGTTCTGGGTGTCTGGACTCCCGGGTGTATGATCGCGGTTGGCTGTCGTGCGTGTGTGTGAGCGTGTGTGTATTGTGGAAGGTGAGCGTGTGTGTGCCTCAAATGGGCCAGACAGGGTTAGGAGTTGGGTGGGGAGGGTAAGGAATGTTTAAATTAAATAAGTTGCCACTGTATAGAAATCAACACTTCATTCTCTGTACCTTTTGTTTATGTTTTTGACTTGATGAAAAAAAAGTTAATAAAGGTTTTACTACAGCCCTGTCTTTGCCATGCTTAAACGTTGATAGTCATTTCAGTCTTGTCCTTTTAAATATTTGTCCAGCTGTTTTGCACATGCCTAAATTACACAATCAAACATGATTCTATTATGTAACGACTAATTCCACCAACTTTCAGTTTACATTACTCATTGAATTAAATCTTAAACCTAGAGCCCACCCTTAATAGCCCTTAATAGCGTGGTAAAAGTGCTAAACCGCACGGAAACCGTATGGTTTCCGTGCTGTTTAGCACTTTTACCCCGCCATTCTAGGGCCAGTTTGTGGCCTTCTTGGCTTTCCATAGACTACAGGCCCTGCCGTGCGGCCTCGTCCATGGGTGTGTTGTTAAAGCAGTCCCGTGTCTGCCCATGCAACATGCACACACACACACACAAACAACTTGTAAATCCTAATAAAGGTGACGGTATGAAGCATCCAGGGCAGTACCTCCAGACTGGAGCCATTTCCTGAGGGCAGAACTGCTCCCTGTGTGTTAAGTTAGTGCTAGTTAGTTGTTTCCCCAAGTTTTCTCTTACAGTTAGTTTCGACACAGTCTAAACCAAAAACCAAAAACATTTTCACACAAGATCATTGCTGTCGAGCAAGGAATTCTCTAACAAGATCCCACTGACGTTGGGTTGGTGATGACATTGGGGCCACATTACCCTATCCCAGGGGTCACCACCACCATGGCGCCCGCAAGGACCACATGAGGCGCCCGCAGGCCTGCTCTAAAAATAGCACTACTCATTCTTGAACAACGCTTTCCCACCTTTTTTAAGTCGTCGTTGATAATTATTGTGAGAAATCATGAACATGACTTAATTAATTAACATGCCTTCACATAGATGAGTATCATTAATCATCAATAGTAATATATAACTAAACCAAACTGAGCAAATTTGTTATTTCAGAAGAGTGTATAGAACTGGGTGCCCTTCGTATGACTCAGTACCCATGAAGTAGCGCTCAGGTTCAAAAAGGTTGGTGACCCCTACCTTATCCTGTACAAATGGTGCAGTACGCATTGTACCGATGAGAGGTGGGTCTCTGCGTGGGCTGGAGTGTGCATGCGGGCTCACCACGTGGACTGGAGTTGTGCCGTTGGCCTGCAAAGTCTTCATGGTCCCCCTGGTAAGCCAGGCTGACGTCAGGTCACGCCCTACACAGGACCAAGGACACAGATAACACACTTCTATCATTTCAGATTTGTGCTGTGAGCGAACGACTTCTGTTGTAATAAAGACAATGCGTTATATCTAAAGGGAAATGTAAGGGCATCTCATTTCACTGAATGATGATTTGCACTTGTGTGACAACAGGTCATTGATTTAATTTTTGACTACACATGCTTGCCACTAGAGGTCACCCAAGCCTAATTCTTGCTTACTTCACCCTGTTATAAAATGAAGGGAGATCGGGTAAGCAGCTGCCTACACCAGTGATTAGGCTTTGAAATAATGATAATAATAATTATACAATGAATAATTAACCTGGTAACGTCACCTGTTCAAACGAAATGAGTACATTTAATGTAACCACCACTAGTAGTATCTAAACTAATCTTAAGTAACGAGAAAACATATCTGCGATAGCACTCACCATTGCGGTGTCATTGGCCCCTAACCACCCCAGTCGCATGGACGATGCCACAAACGTGTATTCTTCCTCTGAAACAATGGATTTGGACTGAAAAACTCCCATTTCATAAGCGACTACAAATAATTTGCTGACTGGGAAAATAAATGCTTAAACTCTCGGACTAAGCGAACTTTAACTCCAACGGATATGTTAAATCTTTGTCTGAAACTCGCGGAAATAGTATTTACGCGGGAGTCGTTATGGTAACCAGATTTCGGTGTTGGTGTTCGTGGAAACCTAAATATGTATTACGTTTTTAATTGTTTACCCGTATCCTGAAATTGGCATTAAGGCCTCTGACAGGGAAAATAATTGTTTTCGTTTTACGTTTGTAATTTAGGGATAACCAATACACCAATCAGACGCAACAAAACCTTTTCGCTCCCTTGTTTTAAGACGATGGGGCAAATGAGTGACGCCTCTTATTCTTGGAATTAGTGATTCATTGTAGGAATAATAATAGGCTACATAAATGTTATTGATGGAGTCACTAACCACATGACATAGGAGCATGCATTATCCATACAAATATTCTTCATTATAATGACTGTACCATGCATGTGTTGGTACTTTGCATATCGTGCTATACTTGCCATATATTAAACATGATTTATATTGGTGTGGGGGGGAAAAGCTAGACATAGCATAAGAGGAAGTTCAAGGAAACTACAAACTACCACTGCTGCATAATTTAACAGCAAATTAATTAATTATAATTTGAAAAGACAACATTTTCTTCTGTTGTAGCCATCAATTGACATGGGGGACACATAATCTTACACCAAAAAGTTTCTCCAACACAAAAATAGAATTTAAATCAAATTTGTTGTGGGGAAATGACAAACAATTTCTTACTTCTGCTTTCTTTCCAACAGTTGTGCGGCCCAGCTGGTAAAATAAGTGTTTTCTGTGACTTTGACGGTAATCACCATGCAGACTGAGGGGGGGGGGGGGGGGGGGGGTAAGTCACTGGGAGTGCCAGGTAGGTGTTACTTACCAGGGTGTGTCTCGGGTTGTTGAGTCCATTGGTGATTAATCATGTGAAAGCACACACGTACACACGCACACACACACACACACACACACACACACACACACACACACACACACACACACACACACACACACACACACACACACACACACACACACACACACTCACACCACACACACACACACACACACACGCACGCACACACACACACACACACACACACACACACACACACACTAGTTCGGTTTGACTAAGAAAGGGATTCCAGCAGAGCAGTCTTGGATATTACTCACATTGTAAAGTCTACAAGCCATGCCATCAAGTAACCCATTCTAAAAATGTTAAAACATTTTATTAAGGCCCTTTGAACGAAGTATGTTGTTCTTGTTGTCAAGAGACAAGAGCAAGTGGTAATTTCCCCCAAAATGTGGATGCTACTAAAGTCTCTAATCCAATCAGATCAAGTAAATCATTCGGGGATGATTACAGAGAGGACATTAATGCGGACATTAAGGCCTCGGTTGAATCTGATTGTACTGATCTGATTCACTATGAAAAGAGTAAAGAACAAGTGTCTCGAGAAAGCATCTCGGTACCTTGAACGTGGGTAAAAATATGCTGGTCAAATAATTTACCATCAAATAATTCTAAGTTTGTTGTACTTTATTTTGTGTCTAGGATTTAAAAAAGCTCAAATCTCCACATTGATAAAAAAGATGACAACTAACTGTTTATTACTAGGCCGTTGAACGGGCCGGTCAGGCAGACAGGCCCAGTTTGAGAACGCATTCGGTTGCTTTCACTTTTTTTCCCTTTTTCTTTTTTTTTGTTCCATTGTGTGAGAGTTGGGGGCAGGGCTGAAACAGCAGAAAGCAGGAATATGCTGTGGGTGTGTGTGAGAGAGAGAGAGACAGACTGAGAGAGAGAGAGACGAGAAGAGCAACAGAGTTAAAGTTTGTTTAGAACGTGTTTGTCTTTGCAAGAGAGCACTTTGCCCAGACCTGCAGCCCCAGAACTACATACTTTGCAAGGTAAGCCTCACAGAGAACCGAAACTTTTCTCAACAGCATACACTATATTTTCATCCCATGAAATTGACTTTTTAATGACTTTCTTATCTTTGTTGTTTGACTGTGACATTTCATACAAATTCTCATTCTCCTTGATGGCCGGTTTTCCAAATCTGGCCATGTCACATTCTTTCTGGAAAATAGCGGAACGAAATCTGAGGGTGGTGTGACTCGACTCTGTGTGTGTGACTTTGTGTCTCTCTGTGTGTGACTTGTGTCTCTGTGTGTGTGACTTGTGTCTCTGTGTGTGTGACTTGTGTCTCTGTGTGTGTGACTTTGTGTCTCTGTGTGTGTGACTTGTGTCTCTGTGTGTGTGACTTTGTGTCTCTGTGTGTGTGACTTGTGTCTCTGTGTGTGACTTTGTGTCTGCGTGTGTGACTTGTGTCTCTGTGTGTGTGACTTAGTGTCTCTGTGTGTGTGACTTTGTGTCTCTGTGTGTGTGACTTTGTGTCTCTGTGTGTGACTTGTGTCTCTGTGTGTGTGACTTGTGTCTCTGTGTGTGTGACTTGTGTCTCTGTGTGTGACTTTGTGTCTCTGTGTTTGTTACTTGTGTCTCTGTGTGTGTGACTTGTGTCTCTGTGTGTGTGACTTGCGTCTCTGTGTGTGTGACTTGTGTCTCTGTGTGTGTGACTTGTGTCTCTGTGTGTGTGTCTGCAATGAGTCATCACCACATGACCATACAACCTCAATTCCAGACACCATCTCTTGCTCTCTATACTTATTTGCCGGAGTTACTATTTACTAATTTCCATAGACTTTAATCCAAAATGTACTTCCGGTGAATTAAAATATGTTTAATTAAGAAGAGGGTTAGGGTGAGCTCCCCGCTACCCTAGGATACCTACAGTACCTTTAGCGTTGAGAGTTGAACCGAATAGTGCTCTCCGTCTGTCTACAACGAGTTCCTCATTCCGCAAATTATTCACTCATTATTGATCGGATAGTTCTGATTTTGTGGGGTCATGAATACTATAGCGTGTTGAATGATGATGTAGTGAACTGCTGCGGAGAGGGCCGGTGATGTCCAAACAGGCGTCCGGTTTCTATTTACGTAAGTCGATAGCATGGATTGGTTAAAGAATGTTTTGTTTGTTCCTCGAAAGGCAGTCCAGCAACAAAGGCATACACCAAAGCCGTCCCCAAACGCGAACCACTATAACTCAGTAGACCCACTGTCAACCTTATCATCTCAACGTGGAACTACAATCTTTGTTGGTGAGCTTTGTTCTGCTTTCTGTTGAAACGATGGCTTTACTTAGCCCTAAAGCTGAAAATAAAGCTCATTGCTTTATTTCCCAGCTGCCTGCACGTTGGCTGTATGATATTCAGTTGTTCTTCCTTCCTCTAAGAGATGCACCCTACCCAACACACTGGCACACATATCCTATCTGCCCCCCCCCCCTCCCCGTTTCCCCTTGAAGCACACACAAATGCAGAACACACACACACACACACACACACACACACACACACACACACACACACACACACACAGCGCCTATGTCAGAGCACCCCGTTGTCACTCACCGCCCCTCCGGGCTCTAGGGACCTGTGAGCGTGCCGCCGGCTCTCATATTTCTGACTGATTAAAGGTGCATGAATGGCTGATTGGCAGAGTGACCCCCGTACCCTAGCTCTGACCTTATGCGCCTCCATCTCCCCCCCCCCCCCCCCCCTTCTTTGTGAATATAGGCCGATGTAAGCGGTGCTAGCTGAGTGAGTAGACAGACGGCGTAGTGACAATCGCACAGCCCTCAGGGCCCCGACAAATGAGGTGTCGCTATTCAATTCATTTCCTGGTTTCTGCTCTCTTCCTCTCTCTCTCTCTCTCTCTCTCCCCCTCCTCCCCCCTTAGTTCGGTGGTAAACATATTAGCATCTTTCGGAACCATGACAACTCATCATTCATGATTCAATATTTTTTTATTAAATGGAAGATGTTGTGAAAATGGAATTTTGCATTTCATTCTCCACCATGTGAATACGATCTGTTGGTCTTAAGGAAGAGACTGGGAGGAGAAAGGCTTATACAACATAGCGTTTGGGTTTTTTACCTCACTTTTGTACAAGGGTGGGAGGCGGTCTAAAGAGAGGAATCACAATAGATGAGGGAGGGGCGACATGAGAATCGGGGGAGTGACTTCTACATTTAAGGTCTTTGACCATGATCAATTTGGTGTGTTACTAGCAACCTGGAACCAGGAACCCGACTCCCCCATTGGCAACACGCACTCACGCACACACATGCGCACACACACACACACACACACACACACACACACACACACACACACACACACACACACACACACACACACACACATACACACACACACCCATCCATGGGCTGCGGGTATCATCACCCAGGTCCAGCTCCAGTTACCGTCCACATATAAGCTAACCAGGCCAGGTAATAGGCAGACGGTTGGGGCTACTTGGCTCACTTTGAAAACACACGCAGACAAACCTGCTGTGACGAACCCAGGGTCGCACACCTCACCGGACGCACAGGATGGATCCGTATTTGAGTGCGAGCCGGAAACGCCGGCCATTATGCAGTTAAGTGGCAAAGATGATGACGCCCCTTTCAACTTCTCCTTGGCTCTGTCTCTCTGTCTCTCTCTCTCTCTCTCTCTGTCTCTCTCTCTCTCTCTCTCTCTCCTTCTCTCACTCCTCTCTTTCCTTCTTTTCCCTCCTCTCTCTCTGTCTCTCCACTATCTATCTCTCTCCTGTCTCTTCTAGCTTGCAGCCTGCAAAGCATGATTGATTAATATTGCTCTTATCTTTTTCGTCTTTTTCAAATGGTCGGTTTACCGTCCATGTTCTGCCCATTAACTGGACACAACTCCCATAGTTTGTTATAGTTACAACTTCTGTATAAATTGTCATGTGGCCCTACTGTGATGTGACTGTGCACCGATGCACAGAAGGGAATTCAGACTTCAATGAATTTGTTTTTGTTTTCTTCTATCTATGTAATCTATTAAATAGCATGACGGAATTCGACTTTGGCTTTGGTTGGGCTTAGCACTATACCTATGAGTTGCAGTTAATGCAAGAAAGGGCTAGGCAGAAAAGTCCATTCTCTTAATTACACACACACAAACACACACACACACACACACACAAACACACACACACACACAAGAGTGCCTCTGTTCATTGTGGCCTCAATTGTCGTTAGTCTAGATACTCCACTGACTTTGCTGGACATTCTGAGACATATTCCATGTACGCAACATGCCCACCACTACATCAAAACATAATTTAAGTCTTTCAATTATTTTCCAAGAATTTAGAAGTGCACTCATTTCAATCTGTTGTATGTGTTATAGGCCTATAGCCGGTGATCAGTGAAAAAGTTGCGTTGTGTAAGGTTGTACCGGCATTAGGTGGTTTCTTTTATATAGCAGGCGTCATGTCTGATCTGTAATGGTTCTAATAGCATAAACTAGTTAAGAGTGTATCCTGGGTTTTTGTGGGTCTAAGTGCATTATGTGAAAAGCTGTTGCTGTTGTCACAACAAACCATAATACTGTGGAGGTGTACGATTAGTGACGTGTGACTCATCTAGCACCTCTCTCTCTCCTAGCCACGCCCATGGTCTTGTGAAACCACATACTACGCCTGTAGTTGGCAGGGGTGGGTGGGGGGTGGGGTGGGGTGGGTGGGGTGTGTGTGGGGGGGGGGTGTGTGGGGGGGGGGGGGGGGGGGGGTCACGTTGCATGGAGATGATGTAATCTAGACCTGCTGTCTCAGCCAGCCGTGCAACACTTCATTTAGGGATGCGTGCCCGAGCCAAACGTCTCATAACAAGCATTTACATGACCTCTTTATCTGTGGTCTGATAAGAGACGCCGGGAGATCCCATTCTATACTGCCCCAGCAGTCACAGCAGTCACAGATCTTAGGCAACGTTCGTGACAAGTGGATCACATCCCATCAGAAGGTCTAGTCTCGCTTCCTCTTCCTCTTCCCCGTGTCACGCGAGAAACCCTTCGCAACCGGAAGAGTACGACACCTATCCAACCGCCTCTACCTCTTCCTGTTCAGAAAAATGATTCACCAATACCAATTTCTGCACACGGATTTTCAACCCCATTGTTAAACTAAACTTGGTTCTGCTACAAGGGATGAACGATGTTCGATTCCAGTGGATACTCTTTATGAACCTGGGTAGGGTTAGTAGATTAAACTAGTGAAGACAACACCCATTGACCTGGTTCATGTGCCATCTAAGAAGCAGACCCTTAATTAGTCTTATGAGCCACACCTGTGTGGTTCCTTATGAAGACACCACTCTGAAAAGTGTCTGTTGTTCTCTCTCTCTCTCTCTCTCTCTCTCTCTCTCTCTCTCTCTCTCTCTCTCTCTCTCTCTCCCCCTCTCTCCCTCTCTCTCTCCCCCTCTCTCTCTCTCTCTCTCCAGAATGCTCCCGTTGCAGCCGGCCCAGGGGCAGTTCAGCCCGGAGGTGCGTGGAGCCGGGGCTCCGCGTGTGGAGGGTGGAGAAGATGAAGGCGGTCCCACTGGAGGCCTCCGAG
>NC_082398.1:3908752-3934996 GCF_031168955.1 Gadus macrocephalus | reverse complement strand
TGTGTTAATGGGTGCGCATGTTTGTTGATCCGTAAGTCACAGGGCTCTTCTTTGTCCGAACGGCCCTCCTGCAGACCATCCTGTCGTGGATCGGGTCCAAGGCCAACATCTTCGAGAAGCAGATGGTGCGGGAGATCGCCTCGCTGATCCGGGACACGGACCGCCACGGGAAGGCCCGCATCGTGGACATCAACGAGGGCGAGGAGACCCCGGAGATGCTGAAGGTAACCACGGTTACCGCGCCGTCGCCCAGCCGACGGCGAAGAAGGGAAAACGGCTTCCTTTCATTTCCTCTCTTTGGTCAAAGAAGCGCTACGTTCTGTGCTGCTGCTGCTGCTACAATCTGACCCTCTGCCTATTCTGAACCCACCCTATTCCCGTGATTGGCAGGTGCTCGGGCCAATGACGGAGCTTGGGGAAAGCACGCCGGAGGAGGACACCAAGGCAGATCGTTCCAACTCCGCCCATCTCCACAAGGTCTCTCTTCGCTCCGACCTCTTCCTTGTATAAAGATCTGTTTTCTACCGAGACGGAGAGAGGCACCGCAGAGTCCTGGGCCTATTGTTAGATAACTCTAATCATGTCACATATCGTGCTCCATAGGTCTCCGACGCCACGGGGTCGATGACCATGACCAAGGTGTCGGAGAAGTGTCCGCTGGACCGGGATCTGCTGGTGCGCGACGACTGCTTCATCCTGGACAACGGGGCCAACGGGAAGATCTTCGTCTGGAAAGGTGAGAGAAGGCTGCTCCAAAGTCCCCCTGCTGCCGTCCGTCGAGGACGTCATCGACCACGGTGTCAGCTGGACTGGAACACAAACCATCTCTTTCTCTTGGGTCTTTCTATGAGCTGGTCTCTTTCCTAGAGTTGTCTCCTATAGTCGTGAGTGATAATGATGCCCGCTGTTCCCTGACTCCTCCCTATTCCTGAATGATTGACAGGTAGTGGAGCCAATGCTGAGGAGAAGAGGGAGGCCCTAAAGATGGCGGATAACTTCATCCAACAGATGAACTACGACAGGATGAAGACGCAGGTATGCTTACTGCTGGGTCTTTGTTGTAAACACAATGATGCTGCATATCCCAAGCTTTCTTTGCTATAAAACTCTTGAATCAAAGATCTTCAATACACAGTCGCATCAGAACCACAAACACACACTTAAAACCCAACAAAGTGTTGATTGCGTCAGTAAGTCTGCAATAGCAGCTTGTCTATTATTCTTTCTGTCTGTCCTAATTCACCTTATTCATTAATTGACCAAAACTGATATCTGAATCTCAGCAGATTCTCAGCGGCTAAAACTCCCATTTACTCCATCAGCCTATAAAATGAACTAATTGCTGAAACGCTATACAAACTAAAAGGGTATTTTCCTTTTCAGGTGGAGATTCTACCGCAAGGACGAGAGACGATCATGTTCAAACAGTTCTTCAAGAATTGGAACTGATGCGAGGACAAGATGTACACAGTTTCACGCACTCATGAGCAGAATACCTGGAACCCAACTGTTACCAAATAACAACGGCGCCCCTTATCCATATCATGTTTTTTTTATATGTATATGAGTTCATGTTTGTGTATATATTTTGGTTAGACCGGTAGTGAACTCTGTGAATGAAGGCATCTGACACAGAGTTCTGCTTAACACATCATATCATTCATTAAAGCCCTGATTCAAAGATGCTAATCTTTTTATATTTTATCCGTTCAGCATGCATCTTCGAGGCTGTCAATCATTTTTATGAACGTGTTTGTTTTGGTGGGTTGAGGCTGCTCTCAGTTTCGGTTCAATATTGCCACGTATTCATGAATCCCTGTGAAAAGAATTATGTCAAGAAATTCATCGGTATAGAGTCAGTAAACAAAGAGCTGGTGCTGTTGCATCCTGATCGGCCTTTGATATCATTTAAGGGTATTCTCAAAGGTCTTATCTAGCCAAGATGACATTGGATGAAATAGTTGAGTTTTCTTTTGTACAATTTGTTAAGAGCATCACAGAAGTATTCTCCTGCAGAGAAATAATAAAACACAACAAACCACAAATAGGAAGCTTGTTGTTCTTGCATTTGCCACATCCTATGCGAAACGTTTATCATATTCTCAAGTATTAATCCTTATGTTACAAATATTATCTTATTTTAATGGCGATAATGAACTCTGACCACTGGGAGTGGTCGAGAGGGCAAGCCACTACAGCGATGACTAAACATACTAATTTCTAATGATACATGATCCACACCCTTTCATCTACCTGCTGAGCCTCAGTAACCCATCCACCCACTCATGCTCCAATCCAGCCACTCCACATCGTTGGGAGGCCCAAGGCAGAGGGGGGGCCCATGGCAATTTAAAAAAACTGATGGGCCCATCAGTACCTCTTGTATACAGGGCCCAGGATTTGGTGCAACGGCCCTGGATGTAAGCCTACATAACCAAGCGCTATCTTCGACTGCATAAAGGCGGCATGACCAGTGATCACACGATGACGTCTGGAGAAATAAAACATTTGGGTTTACGGTCAAAGATATTGTAGTGATATAAAGGACGATGTCAAAGCACTTCCCTGAAGGGGACAACACAGTAGGCATAAGGCCAAATGTGAGCGTCTTGGTCATTTAGTGTTAAATGGAGAGAGCAGACGAAATACGAGCACTGATTGATCCACAAGTGACGAGTTCATTGTGCTGATGTACACTCTGTGACGCCTGCATCTGCGTCACTTCAGGGAAGCCACTGAAAAAGCCGAAACTGTCATATCAATAGATAGCAGCACACGTACATATGCCCGTGACACAGGCATATAAGACGGCTGTATTCGATTATAGCTGCTGGATCTTGATCTTGATCTTGCCACCGAGTCCAGCTCATAAAAAGCAGAGTCCAAGGGTTGCTTCTGTTATAGGAAGGGGGCATAAAAAAGCTTGGATAGAAAGCGTTCGCTGTCCACTCCTTCCTACTGCCGGAGCGATCAGCACTCTCTCTCTCTCTCTCTCTCTCTCGCTCTTTCTCTCACTCTCTCAAAATGGAAGAAGGTAGGAGCATGTAGGACAGGAATATTGAGTTTTGACCAACTTCTTATTTTTTGTGTTGAAAGACAAACATTCTGACGTGTTGATCTTATTGCATAGCGATTACTTTTCATTTTTTGTTTAAGAAAGAAAGAACAACTGGTGTGTCTGCGTGTGTGCATGCGTGCGTGCTTGCAGTTCAATAATGCATAATAATAATAATAATTGTAAAATACAATGTAAAATATAAAAATACAGTTTTAAATACGAAACACACACTGTCATTTAGCTCATACTGTTACAATTTAAAGTATTCATTATGTTCTGCACATTTTGTTGCATTATAATGAAACGTGCATCATTTGACAGGAACAAAGCCAAACCATTTTGAGATGAAGAGCATTCTGAAGAAGAAGAGTAGGTTTTGACTTTACACTTCCATCCCGTACAGTAGCCAAAGATTGCCTGATTATGATCTAGAGATAACTGGCGGCGTGACTTAAAGCATTATCAATGTATGAGAGTTTATCATAGGTCATTCATATCAAGGCGGCCATTGTTAAACCCCATAGGCTTTGGGTATAAAAAAAATATTTATATTTTTTACTTTAAAACTTTTTTCAAATGAAAAAGAGTTTAATGCAACCTCTCACCTCCGCCCACTCAGACCTGAAGGGGGAGAACTCCACCCAGAGCAGCTCCATCGGGGCGGTGAGATGGCCCCAGAACGAGATGTACGTCCAGCAACACAGCTCCGCCCCCAGCCAAAAGACCTCCACACCTGCACAGGTACGCCACTGAACACGCACACACACACACACACACACACACACACACACACACACACACACACACACACACACACACACACACACACACACACACACACACACACACACACACACACACACACACGCACGCACGCACACACGCACACACACACACACGCACACACACACACACAATCATCGTCAATAGCTGCAATCGCACATCATATCTTTAGTCGTTCTAAATAGATTTTAAATCCAAATGTTTTTATGATTGGATACGATTTTTTATACATTTTCTATTTCTTTTATGGAAAGTCAGTGTGACATAAACGTCAAACGCAGTTCTACATTCCCCCCCGTATTTCATTTAATTAATTTAAAGTCATGTTCGGCCTTGTGGCTCAGTGGTCACCACTACTGCCTATCAGACTTTCCCTCAAGGTGTCCTCCAGGCCCTTGTCTCGGCCCCCCCAACCCGCCTCAGCCCTCTTTAGGGGGAACTGTTCATGAGCAGGGGGTTCTGGCTAAAGCCCCCCCCCCTGTGTGTGTGTCCTCCGGCAGAAACCCAGACAGAACGGCCTGAAGGACCTCCGCAGCCTGCAGGATTGTGTGGAGTTCATCAACGACTGGAAGGCCCAGGTGGACCACGTCTGCCAGGTAGGAACACCCCGCCCCCGAAACCGCTACCAGCCGGTTTCCAGGAGATTCAAGATTCGACAACTTATTTGTCATAACCACACACACGTGCACGGACACACCGCGTACAGCAAGATGGAGTTCAACAGTCATCGTTGACGGTTTACCAATCGAAGTGTTGAAACAAATCGCACAGTTTGATGTAATTGTATCAATAAAGTGGAAAGCTTTTGGCAAGCTCTCAATTTGAATCGGCCTCTGATCACTTCAAACTCCTTTATTTACACTGTAAGTGGTCCCACCTTCATTGGGATGGAAGCTTTACTTCAGTGACTGTGTCTAATGATACACATTTGTATTCAAGATTGAAAAAGGGGCACAAACGTTGACATACTCGTTGCTATGGGAAACTATGACAGGCCTTTCTGTTTGCGCATCGAGGGATGACATGGCATAATGGGGACATGACAGGGCATAACCGCGGAGACGACAGGGCATAACTGGAGGAGACGACAGGGCATACTGTAGAGAGGGCACTGATAAGAGTTGGGTTTACAGCCTGGCTGAATGACGGCTGCCGAAGCTTTGCGGAGCTGTAAACAACCCCGGGATAAAAAGGTCTACGGGCAGGACAGGCACTCCGAGAAACGATAGCCCATCTGGGAAAACTAAGGGAAAGTGTGGAAAATTAAAGGTTAAAGCACGAATACTTAAAAAACTCACAGAACAATTCACAAGCCTAAAGGTGCTAGGGGTGAGATTTAAGAGCATTCACTTTGGTATAATTTGTATATAAATGTAGATGTATAAATGAATGGTATGAATGCCATGGCCATGTGTCTGTTCTTAGGGAGAATATCTGAATATCATTTCTAGTTGACAGTGCATTGTGCAGCTTAAGTGTGGGTGCATTTCGATTTTAGGCCGCTCCCGGCTCATTCCTGACCAATCAGGTCGTCTCTGGCTCATACCTGACCAATCGGGGTGTCTCTGGCTCATTCCTGACCAATCGGGGTGTCTCTGGCTCATACCTGACCAATCGGGGTGTCTCTGGCTCATACCTGACCAATCGGGGTGTCTCTGGCTCATACCTGACCAATCGGGGTGTCTCTGGCTCATTCCTGACCAATCGGGGCGTCTCTTCCCATCTATCCTACCTGTGTGTGTGTGTCACAGGCAGCGATACTCCCTTGCATCTGTGACCCGCCAGGTTGGCGTCAGTGCGCCCAGTGAATCAGTGAGTGCATGACCATCAGTGACTCATGCTTGGTGTTTCTGTATCACAGCAGGGCAGCGGGCGACCAGAGGACGGCGGCGCCGGCAGCACGGCCGACGAAGGACGGGTGGAGCGCAGTTTGGAACAGAGCCGCCAACTCATCCTGGAATGGGCAGGCGAGCTCCGACACATCGACACGGTGAGGCCCGTGTACAACGCCGTTCTAATTAACAATCTCGCCAAACGACGGACCACCCTGTAAGATGCTAATTGTACAACTTCAGTTCATACATTTTTTTACTAAATATTACTGAGTGGGAATAACTGAGGTCTGAGCGGTCAGGAGAGTTGTAAAGGTTTTAGAAACATTTGATTGGGTTTCATAGGAGCAGGTGCGAGGGGCGTGGCCAGGCTGTGCAGCCAATAGAAAGCCTTCACTCTGCAAAAGGGTTTTCAGCCGGAAGTAGCAGACATCTTGTTTTACAGAGAATTTCCCAGGTTCATAAAAATAGCACAGAAACTTTTCAAATAAACGTATTACATTAACAGAGCTGCTCGGGGCTCAAAGAGTGATTTGGGGGTTTCCTCTCTTAGGACGTGACTGATGTGTAGGTGTAAACAAAACTCCCCCTCTGTGTGTTCAGCTGCTCAGGGACACGCCTACACCCACGCCGACGGCAACCAGGGCTGAGGAAGAGGAGGAGGAGGAGGAGGGGCCGAAGGAGGAGACTCAGATGAGGATCATGCGATGGGCAAAGGAGCTACAGGACGCCTCAGTGGTGAGGACTTAAAACTCAACACTCACTCAGACCCCGCCGTCCTCCCGAAGCCCACCGGTGACCGTTCATCCAGCAGCCTATTGGCTCGTGTGCGGTCAGGTGACCTGACGTTAGAAAGCTGTAGCTGCGATGAGCTTTTATTTTGAAAGGATGTCTGTCGGGGTAATAGCGTTGGTCGTGGTTCCAGATTTGCGGCATTGAGCGTGAGGAGCTGGGCCAGATGTTGAGGCTGCTTGGGCAGAGGAAGAGGAAGCTGGTCCACCTTCTTCCTCTGCTGGAGTTCATCACCTGGTCGCTGCTCAAGGAGGACCGCACGGTGAGACCCGCACGACAATGCACGGACATGCACACACGCACGCAGGTGCACACATGCATGAACACACAAACACACACTTTAAGGTCCTCTTAATTCAGTCTAAAACACACACACAAACCGCACTGTAAAAAAAAGGATACATTTTACTGTGCAGTCTGTGTGTGTGTTTTTGTAGAACTTATATAATTATTATAATATAAGAAAGGTTTCACTTGTTGACTTGAGATGAAGCAGTTGGGTGAAGGTTCAAAGAGAGCCCAGAATAGTGGTTGCCAGAGATAACAACATGTTGGATGTTATGTCATGGCTTCAGGCACCAATCCAACACCATGAGGGTGGACCCTTATCTCAATGGTTGTTAAACGATCCAACAAATAAGAGCGTTTACATAGGTTTTCTATTGATAAGAATAGCGTGCAGAGGTTTGTTAGAATCTGTGGATGAATCATTGAATCAAGTCACTGCTTACACTGCAAATGGTGATACATCATCTCCAATACAGACTGTCGACATATCATGCAATGCACTCAAAACGTAGAATCCTCTCTCACAACCTTTCAACATTGGACCAAAAGGTCAAAGGTTAAACACTGGGCAAGTGCCAACAGACCCTTACAGTCGATCAGAGGAGGGAAAAAGTTGACTCAGTCCAACGACCTACCTCAAAGGAGTTCTGTCTCCGTAACGACTTCTAGGACGGATATGACATATCCAAAAGGTTATAATAATTATTCATCCTTCACAGAAAATGATGCCGCAGTTCTGGTTGCTGGCCAAGCAGCGCAGCTGGGAAGCAGGGGTTGCCCGATACATCCCCAACTCAGGTGAGTGTTCGGTCACTGCAGACCAACACTTTGGTTCTTCTGACTTTCCATCCACGGTGCAGAGACCTGATGCTAGTTTTTCCCCGTTCCATTTTGACCTTTTAGTCTGGAGTTGGATCACCAGTGCCACAGGTAAGACGGAGCCACAAACCCATCGCACCTTTTGACACAGACACACTTAAACTGATGGGTGCATTATGTTCGGCGGCACCTACTTTATTCAACCCCTCTGATGCAAAGATGTATTGCATTGGATTGATTATCATGAGCCTGGAGTCGACAAATAGACAGCTTTTACTCATTTAATTTTGACCTGAGACCCTTTATTCACAAACCTTATTATCGTAGTGCATCTGTCCCTTCCCTGGGTTGCACCCATGAGTTTAGGATCCCCCCCCCCCAACCTCCCCACACACACACACTTTTAAAATAAAACAATTAAGTGAAAATGTTGATAATGACATTTGTCGAGGTGATAAGGTCTTATCACCTCGACAAATGCCGTTATCAAGCGATTGACTCCGCCCGCCCCCACAGCCGACGTCACCCTGGACCCCATGACCAACAACCCGTGGCTCCAGATCTCCGAGGACCAGCGGGGGGTCCAGGAGGGTCCCGCCCAGGCCCCGGACCTCCCCTACAGCCCGCAGCGCTTCACCGGCTGGCCGGGGGTCACGGGGTGGGAGGGCTACGGCCGCGGGCGCCACTACTGGCAGGTGGACATCGCCAACACCGGCGTCTGGCGGGTGGGCGTGACCGCCGTCGACGCCAAACGCCGCGGGCGCGTCCCCATGTCGCCGCGCCGCGGCTACTGGGCGCTGTGGCGGAGCGCGCAGCAGTTCTACGCCTGCACCGAGCCCGAGCCGACCCCGTTGCCCCTGGCGATGGCGCCGCGACACCTGGGCGTCTATCTGGACTACGAGGAGGGCCAGGTGTCGTTCTACAACGCCAAGAACCAGACGCACATCTTCACGTTCACGGGGAGCTTCCGGGGGAAGATGTACCCGCTGTTGGCGCCGCTGGACGGACGCACGCGGCTGGAGGTGCGGCCGCCGCCGCCGCCGCCGCCACAGCTGCCACGCAGGGGGTCCGTCATCGGGGAGCTGAAGTGAGGGAAGGCGGGTTCACCGGGAGAACGCCGGGATTGCGGTGAAAGGGAAGGGGACGCGAGGATCCGGGCGGTTCATGGATAACGCCTTGGGACACTTCGGGACTGCTTGGAGGCTATATGCTAGACTGGATTTTGCCGGGGACCACTTGGCGTGGAGTTTAGAGCTTCCTTCTCCAACACTGAATTGCTCGGAGACATTTTTTTTCCTGCTCGCTGAAGATTTTGAATCAAATTTCATGAAAGGCTAAATATCCGTTTGCTTTCAAGGAATCTTTTCTTGTCGATAGCGGAAGACCAAAGGCCGACAGGATTGTAGGTAGACGGCGATTAAAAAACATTTCTTTATAACACTGCTTTAATTTACGAATTTGTTATCTGGAAATGATCTGCACGTAGAATAATGTGGTAGCCTGTATGTGTATATATTTTTGGATAAACCAAACCACAAGTGGAACCAGCCAAAGTAAGCTAGATTTTGAAG
The DNA here is from genome assembly GCF_031168955.1 of Gadus macrocephalus. Classification (NCBI taxonomy): domain Eukaryota; kingdom Metazoa; phylum Chordata; class Actinopteri; order Gadiformes; family Gadidae; genus Gadus; species Gadus macrocephalus. Next base: position 3,925,853 of record NC_082398.1, on the reverse strand, counting down.
GTATACAACCGAAAAAATCCCACCTCTCCCCTTGAACCTCCCACTCCCTCTCAATACGTGACTAGTTTCTGATCTTGCACAATGAGTGCACGGGCAGAGTGCGCACGGGTAGCCTAATGTAGAAAGGTGCCGAATCATCAGATAGGACAGGCTTAATCGTTGTAGATACCTGAGTTTATTTATTCGAGTGTTTGAATTTTGGATTGCTGTGATAACTTACAATCGCTGTACAGATATTGTCCAATAAAGCTGCATCTTATTTGTCAACAGATTGATGATTAAAAGATCAAAAGATTTAAATGATAGGCCAACACAAATACCCAACCTGAGGTCAAAGATATTTTCAGTTGGTTAGCTTGGGTCTTTGCTTTCCTTTAAAGGAGACATATCACACCACCAGGTGTGGGTGTGATTAGCCTCACAAGCCGTTTCGAAAATCTGCCCCATTTGACATCACTAGTGAGCGTGTCCAGGCTAATAAGGCTAATCACACTCACACCTGGTGGTATAATACGTCTCCTTTAATGAAAGGCAGTACCTTCATTATCCAGGTATATATCAGGCAGTTAGTAGGCCTATGTCATAACTGAGCAGGCAGGCAGGCACACAGATTGTTAAATCAAATAATCTAAGAAGTATAAAGAGTAAAGCTGCACGCGGTAAAAGCAATTATAACTTTAGAATCTAGACATTATGAGTTGCTGTCCTAATGTAATGGAAAGTTTGCATTCCATACTTTAATTGGTGAGCGGGCTCGAACAGAAGTATAATGCTGCCCTCCACCAGACATCTGGTGGAACTACAGTTGTATTCCTCAGGCGAAACCTGACCAAGAAATGATGCATCCAGTTTATGACATCACAGATCCACTTTGGAAATCATGAAGTCGTTGCCAATTTTTTTTTTTATTGTCAGACACTTTCAGACTTTTACCTGGTTCAGCTCGATTCAGGGGAAATTAGTAAGACATTATTGACCAAGAGTGACCATATAAGCAAATCTTGTTAAAATATGTATTTATTGTCAAATTATTGAATTGTCAGCCACTTACAAAGCTGATCTTTACAAAGTCCAATGCACCCAAGTCTTGTTTATCAACCTGGAATGATCTGTGTCCTGATCTACTGATAATCTGCTTAGTATCAACCAGACCCTCGGATCAAAACAAGTTGTTGTCTTGGTTTGTAATCATACAAGGGTCCGCCCGATGCAGGGAAAATAAAAGTACCAAAAAACGATTGCATCGATTTGATTGATTCCCTTGATTTGAGTGAAGGTGAGAGTTAGCGCGGCACTATTTTGCCAAAAGGATAAATACTGTCCCATGGTGGACATCCGATGGAACTATAGCTGTATTCTTTGTGAAAACGTACAAAATGATTTAGCAAGAAAACAAATAACAATTTAAAAATATGCATTTCTGGACCAATACGTTAAATGTGTACAATAATATATATAAATGGAAAATACTTTAACATTAGAGAACAAAGCAGTAAAATAGTCCACAACCGCATCAATTAAAACAAATAAAACCTTGATTTCTTTCACTGTGCAGTTTTGTCGAGAGGTGACGTCTTCCAGGCGAGTTTCCAGGACACTCCGTCCAACACTACACCGAACTCCTCCCTCAACTGAAACACATAAACGACGCAACTCAGGTTTGTCCAATAAGGACACTTGGGGTTTCATAGGCTAGAAATGGGGAAGCCCCGCCCTAAAGCCCCACTGTGATTGGATTGTACCTTCATGGCCTTTCATACCTTATTGAGTACCTCATCCTTGACGTCGCTTTCTTCGCAGTCTTGCCCTTTTGAAGAACACATCATGGACAGTGTGACTTCACTCTCGTTCCCGGCTGAGGACAAAGGAGGTGTACGACGGGCCGGTCATTTGCATGTCCGTGGTGTAATGTAAATACACGGCCGTGCCTTACTTCTGGATAGACGCTTGTTTTGTTTAAAGAACAGGTTGTAAAAAGGGGTCAAAACTAGCCTGGCTAGAGCCAAACTGTATTTTGACACACACACACACACACACGCCCACACGCCAATTGTATGCACACACACAGGCACCCACACAATCGCGTGAGCACACACATAGACACTCACACACACTCACACTCACGCACACACACACACACACACAGTAAAAAACGGGATGCAACTGAAAACGGTTGCACACGTTCATTTGTTTGATTTGTATTGTCGATAAATAAATAAATGACTAACAGCTCTGTACATTCCTATACATCTCTCCTTTATTTTAAAGTAACTTTACCACACACACACACACACACACACACACACACACACACACACACACACACACACACACACACACACACACACACACACACACACACACACACACACACACACACACACACACACACAAACAAACACACACAAACCAAGCACAGTTGAGCAGGAAGAACTCCAAATATTCAAAACAAAAATAAAAGGGTCTGGCTAAAACAAACAACATCGAACCCTATGTGTTGGTGCGTGCGTGCGTGCGTGCGTGCGTGCGTGCGTGCGTGCGTGCGTGCGTGCGTGCTTCCCGGCTGACTCACGTGTGTATTCTGTGTAGTCGGCTGGTTCGCTCTCCATGGTGCCGGAGACGGTGATCACCTGGAACAGGTAGCGGGTGCCCGGGCGCAGGGGCCCCACATTGAGCTGGCCCCCGGTGAGGTTGAAATCTCCGAGGTGGTTCCAGAATCTGCCGTCGTACTTGACCCGGAACCTAGTGGTTGGGGCGGTTTGGGGCGCCGTCCACGTCAGGGTGCCGTTGCTGCCTTGAAAGGTGATTTTGAGGTCCTGCGCCATGACCGGTTCTAGATGCACACACACCCACACGCACACGCACACACACACACACACACACACACACACACACACACACACACACACACAAGCACAAATGTGATCGATGTTACAAAGGATTTGTCGCAAATCGGGTGAAACGTTGGAGTGTCCATCAAGACGTCTGACTGACTGACAGACCGACAGATGACTCACGGGTGTAGGTGCTGCCGACGGTCGGCTCGCTGCTGAGGTCCCCGGCGTGGGTGGTGACGGTCACCTCGTACTGGGCGGCGGCGTACAGCATGGGCAGGGTCAGGAGGCGTTCGGTGGTGTTGTAGTGGGTGGCGTTCACCGTGGAGTTGTGCAGCCAGACGGACACGCTGAAGTAATTGTAGGAGCCGTTGGGGGCATCCCAGCTGGCCGTGATGGTGGTCTCACTGGCGTTCAAGACCAGGTTGCGGGCGGGGTCTGGAACTGGGGGGGGGGCCGGGGGGGGGGAGACCAGAGGGGGAGACAAGAGGAGGGAGACCGGGTTGGGGGGGACCGGGGGAAGTGGGGGTTGTTTAACACCAATCTGAACCGAGCGGACAATGAGCTACTGCTACGCAAATCATATCATCTCAATCCGTTTAAAAAAAAAAAAAAAAAAAACAGAACCAAAAGAGAGGCGGGCCCAATTCAGGGAAAAGGTTTTTCATTCGAAAAATTTTCATTTCGAAAAAAAAAGACCCGTATGGACGCGTCCCCCCCACCCACCGATGAAGCTGTCGATGGAGGCCGCGTCCCCCTTCAGAGACTCATACAGCGTCCGGACCGTCAGCCTCACATTGGTGCCAGGAGGCAGTGAGTGCACCATCGCCTGCTTCTCGGAGGAGTTCACGGTTTGGTTGCAGAACACGCTGTAGGGGGGGGGACACAGAGACCAACCAACAGGGGTTCAAACCTCCACAGCGTGGGCATTCGTCGCATGCCTACCGACGCTCATGCACACCGGTGTGGGGGCAGTGCAAGCTCAACGTGGAGCTCTCCAAGGGGGTGTGCACGGAGGGACATGAAGGAACAACGCACGACTATGAAACGAGAAGGGGGAGGGGGGTGTATAAACATCAAGAAATGTGTTTGTATGTGTGTTAATATGGATTTCTCTGTGTTTGGGTGTCGTTTTTTACATGCTAGGGATGCATTTAAAAATAATAATAATAATAATATGTGATCACAAGAAAATTAAAAATCTTGTCAAATAAACGTACACATATGTTTATGGGTGTCATGAAAGAGAATCAAAAGCTGTGGGAGCAAATCCGTATTACAACTATAAAGAGTCCTTCTACATTATCGAAGAACTTCTCTGCCATGGGGCATCACAAAGTCCAGAAATAAAGATACACGCAATCTTAATCGACGGAAGTTTGACGACGCACGATTAAAAATAGGCCTGGATTTTTGAGCTAAGTTGAATTCACACGTTATATTCACACACACACACAGAGAAGAAAAGAAAAGTGGACTGTGAGAATACTTTTTGGCTTGGATATCCTTAGCAACCACAAGGTATCCTTGGGCGGAGCCCTCGTGGACCCATCTGAGAACCAGAGAGCTGTTGGTGATGTCTGAAACGTTGAGGTCAGTCACCATGCTGGGCCCTGAGAGAGAGAGAGAGAGAGAGAGAGAGAGAGAGAGAGAGAGAGAGAGAGAGAGAGAGAGAGAGAGAGAGGGGGGGGGGGGGGAACCATCCGATCAAAACTCCCCTCATTTTCAGAGGAGAACTCGGAACGAGGGATCCGTCGTTCCTCTTTCTAGCTGTTAGGAGTGTGAGTCTGCAGAATGAGTGCCCGTGGAACCCTTTCAAACTGCGACTGTGAATAAGCGAAAATCGACATCACATCCAACCCAAATTCTGAAGCCCTGATAAAAGCACAATGTGCTTAGCATCACAAGTCAGCTTTTGGGGCTACAATGTCGTTTTTTAACCAAGGAATGGGCGTTAGAATAAAAGTTATAACATTCATAAATTTGATATAAAATTATAAAAACAGAACATATCCTTGTCTCTAATAATTCTAACAAACTTCGTCTTTCCGAGTCTATTTGAATTGAAACTAGGTGTGGCTGCGCTTGCAGTCTTTTTGCATTCGCAACCACTCCCTACTATGATGGGGAGACTCCGGCGGTTCTCGTCCCGACTCAACGAGAGGCCTTGGAGGAAAGGGGCCCGTCGCCATGACGACCCCGAGGGAGGCGGCAGTCGGCGGACTCACTGGTGAGCACGGTGATACTGGCATTCTCGCTCTCCACGTCCCCGGTGACGCTCAGCACGTACACCGTGTACTTATTGCCGGGGGTCAAATCCTTGACCACCGCTTCTTCCTTGTCGGGATAATAATTGCACGGATCCGTCACGTCACGGATCCGTCTTTCTTTCTTTTCGACCCTCACGCAGTAGCGTTCCAGGTCGCCCACGGGCCGTTCCCAGCGCAGGGCCGCGGAGGTCTCCGTGTTGTTCTCGACGGTGAGGTTGTACGGCGTCTCCGGCTCTAAAGAGGAGAGCGTGATTAACATGTTAAACGGATGTTTCTAATAAAATGTTTATTTACGCCCTGCGTCGGCAGACCTTGTTGCTCCGTAATGATTTCGAAGCGAGCGTTTTTGAAGAATAACCTCTGAGGAGATCCTTGACTTATTATTGGTAGGCCTACTTATTATTATATATATTATTGGTTATTGACTAAAGCAGTGTCGTAGCAGTCTGCATTTATTACTTGTTTGATGCAATGTAATATTATTGAGATTGCATTCAAGTGTTATTAATAGTTCAAGCTTTTAGGTCATTCCGCTGTCTAGATGTGCACAAAAAGTATGGTTCGATGTTGTGATAACTTTAAAAGAAAAGCATTTGGCTCCACATTTGAGCCAAATACATAGTCTTGAATGAAAAAACTCATAAACAGCATTTGCAAAAAAAATGACTATAAAACATTCGTTATTGGATACGAGGAATTAACTCACTGGTGATGAAAGAAATATTCTGCGAGTTCAGTTCCCGGTCGCACTTCACCGCGAACACTCGCACTTCATATTTGGTGCCTGGGGTCATGTTGGAGATTTGATAGGGCGAACTATCGACGCTAACGTTCAGGGAACCACCCCCATGCACTTCCACGCGGTAGCTGCTTATAATCCCAGACGGGGTCTCCCAGCTCAGCGTCGCGGTTGTGGCGTCGCGGTCAACCGAGGCGATGCCATAGTAGCGGTCTAAGGTGGATATGAAAGACACATGTCAAATATATTACTGATTAACTATCAATATCCCCCATATCAATGGCGGATAGAAAGATTAAGTGTGAGTGTGTATGTGTGTGTGTGTGGTGGGGGGGGGGGGGGGTATGTAAACAAAGAGAAGTGGCCCAGTGATCAAGTATAAACACAGATAAACCCAATACCCTTATTTCTTTATTTTCTAATAAAATGACATGTATTTTTAAGAGCGAGATTATCCTTACCATCATAGCAGATATAAGGCAACTCTGTATTGCAGTCTTCCTCCACCCAGGGTCCGAAGTGGTGCATGGCCACACAGTCCTCTCTGACGTATTGCGGCGTCGTTAGGAAAGTCATATCAGAGTAATAAGTTTGCGTAAAGCTACTGGTTTCACCTGAGGCCGTTCCAGTGAAGCCACTGCTACTGGTTTCAGGGAGGGCAGTGTTGGTTAAAGCTGTCTGTAGAGAATCACCTGAGGCCGTTCCAGTGAAGCCACTGCTACTGGTTTCAGGGAGGGCAGTGTTGGTTAAAGCTTTCTTTTGAGTATCACCTGAGGCCGTTCCAGTGAAGCCACTGCTACTGGTTTCAGGAAGGCCTTTGGTGGTTAAAGTAGTCTTTCGAGTATCAACGGTGGGAGCAGCGATAGTGGTGCAGGGCTCCACAACAGGGGGCGGGGGTTTCACGGGGTACCAGTTCTGGAAGGTGATGGGGTCCCCGTTGGCCCAGGCAGACCACGGCGCATCAGTCTCGTTGAACGTCTCGCGGAGACCGATCCACTGCGGGCTCTTGGCCCCCTCTACCAGAGGGAGGCTGTTGTCGTAGCTCATCGTCACCAGGTCCTTGTAGCACACCTGAGGGAGCCAGAGGGCCGAGAAATCGGTGGTCATTCATGCGCATTCGACACTGGGTTCCAGTTCATATTGCAGCGTTTTTTGGAAGATAATATCCCCTTCATCTTTTGTAAAAAAATAAACTATTAATGTTGCCCCAATTACAACAATTCATCATTTGTGAAACACACCAGAGAAAGGAAAAGGCATATTGTCATTAACCTTAATGATGACGTTTCCAGGTAAATCAACATCTGATGTATTAACCTCATTTTCACTGACTTATTTATTTTAGAGGTCTATGCGGTACCTGGCAATGTTGCCTCGCCTCAGCCCAGGAGGCATTTCTGGACTGGTGGAAGAACTGTCTCTCGGACCAACACGGCAACAGCAGTGGAGCTAATATATGTATCAAATATAAATATTTGTATTGAAAATAGGTCCCTCATTAGTACAGCACGTATACAGCAACAATTTGAATATATGATTCGACAAACGGCCGTTTTCGGATCCCAAACTTACCGATAATAAAAAGTATGGAGACTTTATCCATCTTGGCTGCTCAGGCCGGTCAAAGTACCCACGGTTTCAATCCTATCCCAGCCTTGTATGATTCAGCATCCGACTTGATTAACAAAATAATATTAAGCCGCTTGCACGAATGAACGCCGAATGAGTCTGGTTGGCTGAACAATGTGGTATTCATGTTGTACAGCTTGGTATTAAGATCACAGTCTGCCTGGTTTTGCATTGGTCCCGCCAACATGCAAAGCAGCAAGGGGAAATAACGTGCTAATGATCTGCAGTTTGTGGCCGGTCCCAACATCTAGCGCTTCCAAAGGTCACACACCATGTATACATCATTTGAAAGATACCTTTCTTGGTAGGCAAATAAAACAAGGGGTAATGCAGCGCACATAACAGAACAAAGAACAAACAGTTTAGTTATTTAAATTGTTTTTTTATTATGGCCTCTTATAAAAACGAAATAAAAAAGAATTAGTATCAAGAAAGAAAAAATACATGAAAAATAAAATACATTGTATATAAAACTATATGCTGAAAAATAAGCTATGAAAAAAAATAAAAAATAGGAATGACAAAAGAAAAGTGTAGAAAATAACAGGGTTCGCTGTGGCAGTGTTATGTTGGACGTACACATTTCTTTAAAGAACACTCCGGGGGCCCTCAGTCGGTCCCCTCGTCTGTCCGGTCCCCCAGCCGTCTCTTTCCCCGCGACGGCCCCCCTTGGACCTCCTGCTTCACTTTCATCCTAAAACAAACCGAACAGGGATGGATGAACAACTAGTCCTCCGTCTCGGTAGAAGACGTGGTTAGACATCACGGCTGCCTGCCCCATAAGAGCGACCACACATTCGTCGCCTTGCACTTGTGATTGGCCCTTTGCCATGTTTTCATCGGCTGGAAACGAACCACCGGATAATGTGATGATAAGGGCGAGTTGCAGCACCTGGTGGGGGGCCGACATGTGCTTCAGCGGTCCCCGTTGCTACTTACCTCTCCTGCAGCGCGAGCGCGTCGTTGATCTGCTTCAGGACCTCGTATCTCTTACGGCCAACGACCTGTCAAACACACACAGGAACCACACATGATCGGGTCGGTCGGTGCACGCAGAGTACACACGGGGTACGTGTGGACGCACACCGAGGTGTGCGTCCACACGTACCCCGTGTGTACTCTGCGTGTAAACAGTTCGCACCTGGTCTCACAACACCCAGCACATTGCCAAGAAGTCTCAGCTGTGCGGCTGTACTTAAGAAAGCTGAGGAAATTTGGACTGTCATCAAAACTCCTCAGCAACTTCTACAGGTGTACAGTGGAGAGCCTCCTGAGCAACTCCATCACAGCGGGGTTTGGAAACTGCACGGTACAGGAAAGGAAGGCTCTCCAACGCGTGATTAAAACTACACAATACAACTGTGGAGCAGCCTTCGCATCACTTCAAGACATTTACAACACCCGGGTTACAAAGAGGGCACACAACAACATCACCAAGGACACTGCACACCCCCAGCACACACTGTTCACCCTGCTACCATCTGGCAGACGCTACAGGTGCATGAAAGCCAGAACAACCTGACTTAAAGGCTGCTGAATGACTATCAAACACTGATGACACTCTGTGTTTGCACTATATTCAATACTGTGAACTGTATTTATTTTCAACTGTGAGCTTCATTTGCACTATGTACTTATCTACTAATAATATTCAACATCCAATTTATATATTCAAAAACGTCTATGTTTCAGTGTCTTTCAGGGCCTTCTGCTGTATGCGAACATTCCACATGCTAAACAGCACCTTATATTTAACTGTTTTTGTTTAACTAAATTCTGCTCTTTGTACGATATCTTTAGTAGTTTAGTTTATTTATCTACTTTTATTTCAAGTATAATTTGTGTGAAGGGAACTTGCAAATTAAGAATTTCATTGCCCAGTGTAAACCTTGTTTCCATTGTGTATAGGACAATAAACAATGGTGTATCTTGTACCTCGTGGTACTAGCGGTGTGAGTGTGTGGGGAGCTCACCTGTAGCACAAACACCTCCTTATCCTCCTCTTCAGCGCTGGAGGCGGACAGGACCCTCTTGGGCGGGGCCGCGGCGGCCGGAGCGGGGGGGCTCTCTGAGGAGACGACGGCACACATCACCACATGGTCACCAGGCGTACAAAGCAGAGAGAGCGAGAGTGGGGGGGGGGGGGGGGGGGGGGAGACCGTCACGCCGGATACGCACTTCTTTTTTTGGTGGGCTTGGATCCCTCCGTCTTCTTCTCCACGTTGCCCTCCTCCGTCTTGCGGTCGCGCCCGGGACAGGCGCAGACACGCACCTCGAAGCAACGCCGGCCGAGAACATGCCCCCTGTGGAGAGACCGGGAGGGAGGGAGGGAGGGAGGGAGGGGGGGGTGGTTAGAGAGCGCTACTGGGTTCCCACGCGGGCCCCCAGGCTACTGGCCCCAGAGGAGAGGCGGTGGACTCACTCAGAGGACTCCAGGGTCAGGATGGTCAGGATGGCTCTCCGGTTCATCCCTCCCATGCAGGAGCTGTTGCACATGAAGTTCAGCAGGAGCGTCGTGTGCCCAGAGCCCAGCTGTGTGGAGAGGAAGAGCACCGTCAAACCACACACACACACACACACACACACACACACACACACACACACACACACACACACACACACACACACACACACACACACACACACACACACACACACACACACACACACACACACACACACACACACACACACACACACCCACCCACCTGGGGGGCCTCGTAGGGCAGGGTCACACTCTGCCGCTTGGTGTTGGGGTCCTCCATGTACTGAGCCCGCTGGCTCCCCTCCACGCGGATCAGGTGACTGCGATGTTCCACCGCTAAACACAAAGACCCACGCGAAACCACACACACACACACACACACACACACACACAGAGACAGTGAACCCCACATAATACTGGTGCAGAGTGGTCGTCGTTACACACACACACACTTAATTTTTCTACGTTTGCATACCAACGCAGGTCAGTGTGCACGATGAGAGGCAGCGCTCAGCACTCGGCCACTTACACCTAGACAGGCAGAGGATGGCAGACGCACGCGTACGCAGGACTCGCATGCGCCGCTGGTGTGACAGGGAGAGCCCGCCACACTTCTGCGGTGAAACGGCCAGCAGGGCTGGCCCCCGAAGCGTCCGTGGAGGACGGAGAGCCGAGGGGTCCACACACCCTCACGAAAGAACCGTTTTGAAATAAGATTAACCTTTTTTATTTAGCGTTTCATTTATTCGATCCGTCGGTCAATAAAAAAAAACCTTTGACAAACGCCTTCTAGCCCCAAAGCCTCCAAGTCCCCGGCAGCACAAGATTAAACTAATAACATTATTTCCCCCCCCGCTAGGCAAACCCATGGCTCCGCCGCCCTCTGCCGCTCTCCGCCTCACCGTCCTCCTTCAGGTGGTGGGGGCACCGCCGCACCACGTCCGCCACATGCTCCGTCTTTTTGTAGACGGCCGTGGCCCTCAGGATGGCCCCCGGGGGAGGGGCCCCGTCCACCAGGACCTCCACCGGACACGTCTTGGCGAGCTGGCAGAACAGCTTGTTCAGCGAGACCGAGTACTGAAGCGCCGCAGCCGAAAAACAAAAGAAAGATGAGTCAATGCGTCTTCGTGACCTTCAGTGCCGAGACCAGAGGAGACGGTGGAGACCGGACGAATCCAAAAGGCGGCTCCAGCAGACAAAGTTAAAAAATAAAAAAATGTACACGTTTATCATTCAGATGCTTACCATGCCCTGGTAGTGGGGCCAGCTGTAGGAAGAAGACTGTGGGGGGCTTTCAGCACTCTCTACCTAGCTATGGGTCGAGTTTAACTCCATGTGGACTGGAGCAGGGGGACATGCCCTGTCATGTCAGTACATGGTGCTGCAAGAAGCCGGCAACACTTCCAGTGAGTCAGGGGGAGGGGGGAAGCGATGGTTGGGGGCGGTAGTTAAAATGCAACCACAGCCTAACCTTTACCCACGCTGACCAATGGGGTGACTCGTAAGGGTGTGTCACCGTGGAAACCGTACAGCCATTGGCTTTGAGTGACATCTAGGCCATATGTTTGAGCAAACCCCACACAATGAATGAGTTCAACTTGAATGCTCCCATGAAGGATCCAAAAAGTGCACTTTTAACACAACTTCAAGGTAAGACTTTTACTATAATTAAGCTTTTAGAACCTTATAATATCTTTTTTTTTTTTTTTTTTTTTTAATATATAAACATAAATGTTTCTAAATGAAACACCTTGTTAAGACTACGAGAACTAGCCCATAGGAATCATGGACGTTAACAGGGTTTGTGGAATCTAAACTTGTGATAAGTTTGGAACCCTTTCTCCAGGGTGGAGTGTACTTCAGGTCTGCGGCAGGACCATCCATTGTTCTCCTAGTCACTATTCGTTCTACACCGCCCTCCACAAAAGGGAACAGACCGCGTCAGCTGGGTTCCAAAATACTGTCCGGTCAAACATTAATAAAGTCAATTATTAATATAACATTAGGAAAGAGTTCTTTGGATATTCACATTGTGGCATTTTAGACCAGATAGTTAAAGAACAAGGGGGCTTTAACTGGTCTTATGTCTCGGCTAGAGTAGGCCGGCAATGTCAGAGGACTCGACTGCCACACCGAGCTGGTCCGGTTGAAGACTAGGGCTGGGACGATATTAAAACGTTACGAAATGCTTTGTTGAGACGAAGAAATGGTTCCGTTTTCTTCATACTTTATTTATGGACCTTAAAAATATATATACTAAGAAAAACTTTTTGTTATTGCCATTATGACAAGATGATTAGTCTATACCATGTTACTATAAACACATGGCGTCTACAATTTCATAAGAATGGAAATGTAGGGCAAATGGCATTGTTTTGCATATTTTGTGTCTTTAGAATAAACGACAACATTTTTTCAGTCAAACATTTTCTTGATTCAAGTTTTGTTCAAAATATCGTCATAACATCGAATCGTGAACCCAGTATCGTGTATCGTTTCGAATCGTGAGCTGGGTGAATCGTCACACCCCTCGTGAAGCCACGTCAAAGCCTCCACTCAACATTTATCCTCATCGCTGAGTCTCTGATCCGCAGCCAGTAAGCGTACACTACACTGATCCCCGACCGGAAACCAGCCCTCCGGGCGAATGAGGAGGATGGATACTCACTGTGGAGGTAACAGATTTCGCCGTTCCAGAGTTCTGGAAGCGGATGTGAAAGCCGTACTCTCCGGCATAGTCAGAGGTGGTGGGCACGGTGGGGGCCGCATGCGTGGGGGGAGCGTCGGGCGCGGCAGGGGGGTCTAGGAAGAGGTCCCCCACATTGATGGAGGAGTCTGGCATGAGCTGTGAAAAGAGAACGATCTTCACTTTTCCATGTTTACGGCTAACAGAGCGTTGGGGGGAGTTCATTAATTAACCGAGTGGACTTACGTCAAACCAGCTACCAGGAGTGGGGTCCAGGCATTCCTGAAGGGTTGCCGGCCTGGGGGGGGGGGGGGGGGGGAATGGTAAACACATAAATTAATGCAAATGTGATTGATAATCATTTAGAATATCCACATCAGGATGTGGAACGGGAAAATTGTTGCTTGGAGCATCGTTTTATTTTACCCAACAAGTGTATTTGGAGAGTTCTTCAATGACGGGATAAATCAATGCAGTGTGATATCCTACAACTTATATATTCAGTGTCGGCGAAGAATCAAACTAGTGGTTTTGTTTTGGGGCAGGTGGAGGCAGAATAAACTGTTATCAGTTGAATTGTCAAGTGCTTGTCTGGAATCATTTCCTCAAGTATTGTAGCGTCTCGTGTTGACTTACACACTCTCCCAAAAGGCCTGGAATGAGTCCTGGCGCAGGGGAAGACTCAAGACCTCGTCCTCCACAACATCCATAATGTGCAGTAGTCAGGTCCCGAGGCTGAGACGTACAACAGTTTCAGTTAGACCGCGACCCGACACCGCCACACAAATTGACATGTCATATGCTGTTTGTGACGCAACAACAATGCATACAAATAAACATCCTCTGAAACGTTGAAAAAGACACAAATCAACACGTTGTAAACGAAATCGAATTCAATCGATATTGGAATATATACTATAACTGCAGTTATATAATGTATTTCAGTCAGCAGTGAACCAAGGATCCAAGATTTAGGCCATGAGCCTTACGTTGGCAACACTGAATACACATATATTAGCAGACAAACTCCGACAGTCATTCATTATCAAAAACGACACACATAAAACCATCACAATAGGACCCAAGAGGTTCATGCAGGGGACCAAAACAACGACCTGTCCTTCAGGAAGCTAACCAAACAACAGAATAGCTAGCGCGCAGCCTTAAAGGCCTACCGGAAACCGATTGGATTATTAACAACTGGCTCTCAAAGTTTGTATTATTGTTCGTTTTCTGAATCGAGATATGGAGTTGCAGTCTTCGTCTGTGATTTATTCGTGAAAAGGTCCTGGAAAATATAAATTACTAAGCCGAGAAACTCCAAGGCGTGCATGCTAAGGAAGCTAACGCGTGGTAAACGTCGGGTAAACGTGGAGGAATTCCCACAACTTTTCCCTCAATGGAGAGACGTTCGGCGGAATGTGTTCACCCAGACAGGGGATAATGACATGAAATAAAAACGCTACCTCAGACCCCTCAATCCGGCGTGGAGGATGTGAGTCAGCCGTCAAGTGTGATTCAACGCAGTCAGCTGCAATTCACAATATTATGGACGACGAGCGAACACGTTGGAGGATGGGGGTCGAGTTGGGGATTCCCGAAAAACATGAATGGGAGGAGCAACGTGGCGACCAATCACAGCGCCCCTTTTGTTGGGTTTAAAAAAAGGAAATGGCGAATTTCACGATTGGAAGGCCATGCAACAAATCAGCGCTGTCATCAAAATGGCTGCAGAAAGTTAAAGTGGGAAAAGTGAAGTTCTCGGTCCCTGAAGTATTCACCTCACCACGGAAGAACATGCATTAGGGGAAGTCTGTATTCCCCACTATCAGCGATCATTATTTAATGATTATTGAAAATACCAATTACTATTGCTGTCAAAATAACCTACACTGAAGTGTTTGGATTTCACTAAGTGTTACTATATATTGCATTTTGTAGCAATAATAAATAATAATAATAATACAATTAAAATAAATAGTACAAATAATAATTTCGAGGAAAAAATGAATATATTCTTGAGATTAACAATTACAATAACTATAACCATGAATTACAGTGATTTTTAGATGAATAGTAAAAGTAAAAATAGTTTCGATTATCAATAATAACTCACAAAACGATGTAAAGGACTACTTCCACTTCAACCTACAATAATAATACAAATAATAATATTATTATTACAAATAGTAACCATATTAATGATCGTGTTAATTATTATTATGATTATATTGCTATTATCATAAAATATGATGGAGGAATGTGAGGAGTACATTGCCCTCTAGTGGTGTCCTTAACCATCTCTAATACTTAAACTTAACCATTTCTCACCTAACCCCTAAACTTAACCAGCCAACGATCTAAATCAAGCCATTTATTAATGTAGGTCTATACTTAAGTTATTTGCAACGCCATCCTAGGAAAGATGTACTCTCCTTTGCCGGTGTCTTAAAGGCAAAGGTCCTAGAACTGCGGTCCTGAAAATGCAGCCTCTGGTATTGCAGGAACAGACGATATCGTGTCAGAGACTGCTGCGGCCTCCGTACGTAGACCTACCGTCTCTGTGAACTGCCGAGCGGTGGTCGGTGCCTCTTTTGGCCGCGTGACCTTTGAATGAATGCGCTGTTGGCGTTCAGTGGGTTCATTATGAACTTGATCCCAGTAGCACCACCTCCACCACCGCTTATAGACTAAAGAATAAAGTCCCATTCACCCTGTAGGGAGGACAGAGGGTTGTATGTATCGCTTGCAACATTACATTATGTTACATTTATTCTACTGACACCTTTGTGCAATATAAAGTAAGTGCATTAAAAAATGGAGATACACTAAAGAAAAATGCAGAGTACGTAAAAATTCACAATATAAGTAAAGCAACAGGTTTTAAGTGCTACAATATAGAAACAAGAGACAGATACAGAGATAGAAAGAGGTGGATTCGTTTTTCACGAAAACTTTCCCAAGAGGTAACACCCAATCCTCTAATACAATACGATCCTACTTAGTTTCATTCGCGATTCATAATCATTATGTGTTTGTGTTACATCCCAGCCGACATAAGTGAATCAACCCATCTGGGTTTAAATCCTATCAATTTAACTCAATACAAACTTTATTGCAGACTCAAGGGAGGTCCTTAATAGACCCGTTTCTGAAACATCAATCCAAGTTAATAGGTTGCAATTGCTACAGTGGCTACTGTATCTCACATCTTAAAATGCCCACACCATCCAGGAGCTCAGGTATTTCTAGGGTGGACAAATAGAAGTATATTCACAACTGTCCTCAACTTATTTAAGGTCGCACCATGGCTCAAACCCTTGCCTTGGAGGTTAGATTCAGCGTGTATGGATTGTGACGAAGTTGACCCTCAAATCAACATGTCTTTAGCTATAAGATTTACTGCAAGCAGCGCACAAAATAAACAATGCCAGCTGAGCCCCTAGACACACAAACACACACACACACACACACACACACACACACACACACACACACACACACACTGACACGCCCACACGCGCACACATGCACCCACACACGCACACACACACACACTTGCTATTTACAGGGTAACGATATTTTTATCATCCTCTTTGGTCACCCAAGTTAATAACACACGACAGTCACATGCTGTGTGGTGGCGTGATTCATGTGGAGGGTTACAGTAGCATGTGTGCCTCGCCAGGCCTGGAACAACAGAAGTGACATTTGAACAGCGTTGCATGGAGTTAATGCTGTTTATTTTAGGAGGAGGAGGAGGAGGAGGAGGAGGAGGAGGTGTTAAGTTGCGAGGGAAAGCAGGCCTGTGTGTGTGATGGCACAACAACGATGCTGTGTTTTGGATCCACTTGTTGTTATTATGATGACCTTTTTGCTAAGACAGCAGTTTGACTATGGTGGTGCGTTGTCTTCTTCCCTATTGGCTGTGCTACCTATACCAGACTCATTTGTATTGACATAGATGCAGAGGTAAAATGGCACCCCATGGGCCTTATTAACCTAAAGAGGACATCTTGGTTCTGTCTGGGCTCTGCTCGCTAGTTGGACGGCGAGTGTTTGCAATCAAGATGGCCTCTCTAGGTGATTAAGGGCCAGGGCCCAGGGTAACTCTAATGAAACACGCACTGCTCTGATGGTGGACAGAGGGGTTCTCACAGTGGGCTTTGGGTTCCGGTTCCGTTTCCGGTCTGGATTTATCCGTCTACTACGGTGCAAATTGGCGAAATCAGAACACATAGGAGAGGGTAATGGGGGAGGGGGGGAGGGAGGGAGGAAGGGGGGGAGGGGGGGGGGGCTGGCATGCAGAGAGCGGGTGGCGTGAGACAGCGAGTGACGTGTGCAGAGGGAGGCACCGGGCGGTGGGGGTGGGTAGGTGACACCAGGGCAGGGTCATTGAGGGATGCTGAGAAAGCGGAAGCAGCTTGTGTACCTCGTGGGCAGCGCCCGACCAATGAC
>NC_082398.1:3907190-3908652 GCF_031168955.1 Gadus macrocephalus | reverse complement strand
CCGGACCCCCTTAGAGGACAGGGTGTTCTTCTTCTTCAATGTGGACATTCAAAACCCATGTCCTGGTGCCAACAAAATTTGAGCTATATTTCTATACTTGGAGCTATTGTCCTAAGAACATGTGTACATAATGCATCCGGCAAACATATTGGATGTTTTATGCTTCAAAAAGAGCAACAGAAAATGTTGAAATCGGTTTTCGAACCACAAAAATGTCACTGTTAGTGTTTGTAACTTGTTGGACATTTTATTTTATTTATGTCCCCGTAGGTGAAACAATTCGCTCTTGATTTGATTTGAAACATTTGATTTGAAACAACCTTTTTTTAGTGAATCCTTATTTTGAATGCAGCCTTTTATTTTAGGAGTCTGTTAACCCAAGGCCTCGTGTGTAGTAGTGTGTGTGTGAGTGGGATTGTATTTGATGTATACAGTGAACAATCTGTCATAGCCCTGCAGCCAATGGCATGAAGGCTTCCTGCTTGCGTGGTCCCACAAAGTTCGACCTCTGCTGGGGCCCTTCAAGATCAGCCCGCGGGACGACTAAAGCAACTCTGGCCGTGCGCCCATGATAACCATATTGCGCACGGAAAAAACTACGCGCGAGTGCAAATGCAGGACATGATTACGAAAACCAAACTACTTTCCCTGGACTCCACGCTGCCGCTACGTCGATTTTTTTTTAGGTGGTCGGGGATAGGGGTCTGTAATTAGATCTCGGACGGGATTGTTTTTGTTACGAGTGAGTTTCACGTGGTAGCCTGTTGTTTGGTGCAAAGGGGGAGCGAGACGCAACTGTCACCGGCTGCTCTTCGGGGTCTCTCGTTGTCCAAGCATGCCTGCCGGATTCCAGCAACTGAACGGGGGGGAGGTAATGTTCGGCTTTTTTAAATAGAAATTAAACTAAATTCACACCAGAAAAAGTACCGTTAGGAACATTTGCAAAAGTGTGTGGCGGTTCCGTTGCGCGCGTTTACGCACGCTTTGTTGATGGGTCACCGTTTGTTCCATGGATGATATCGTCAGAATGGCTCGTTTGTTCAGGTTACAAAGTAATTCATGAATGTAAATAATTGTTCGTGGAGATTGCGACGGTCTCTGCATGGCTATTATTGCGACAAGCTATATCATTTAGATTATTCGCGTTTATACTGTGTAATATAGAACTTGTGGTCAATTTTTTTTTTGAAATCTATTAATTTGCCTATTTATGAGATCCTGCCGCAAAAACAGTTCTGAGAGATTTCTTGTAAGTTGTGAAAGGTGACCTTGAGTAGGCTAGTGTGTTTTCGTTCGTGCGTAATGTGTGTGTGTGTGTGTGTGTGTGTGTGTGTGTGTGTGTGTGTGTGTGTGTGTGTGTGTGTGTGTGTGTGTGTGTGTGTGTGTGCGTGTGTGTGTGTGTGTGTGTGTGTGTGTGTGTGTGTGTGTGTGTGTGTGTGCGTGTGTGTGTGTGTGTGTGTGT
>NC_082398.1:3844690-3904690 GCF_031168955.1 Gadus macrocephalus | reverse complement strand
TCTCTTTTTATTTCGTTTTTTTATTCCTTTCACTCTTCCTTCCTTCCCTTCACCTCCTCCCTTCCTTTCTCTCCACACCCAGACGGTGACCCGGACCCTTGCTCTGTCCGTGTTCACCGCAGTGCTGGGGTCGCTACAGTTCGGATACAACATCGGCGTCATCAATGCTCCCCAGAAGGTAAGTCTCGCGGCCGCGTCGATCTACACACACGGGCTAATCTCTTTATTCTAAACCAGGCGTTGCAATATTAGTTTAAACGTTTTCTTACGATTTCTACGTTGGTCTACTTGCATCTTTCTTTCAATGGATCTATATCTTTAGACAGAACTTTTAGACCTTTTACTGTTTTACGACGATTAACGTAGAGAGAGAGCGAGAGAAAGAGAAGAGAGAGAGAGCGAGAGAGAGAGAGAGAGAGAGAGAGAGAGAGAGAGAGAGAGAGAGAGAGAGAGAGAGGGTTCCCTGACTAGTATGCAGTATGTGGGAGCAACAGAGACCTCTGAAGATGGGTCGTTTGACCCTCTTTACCACACAAGACTACGCTACTCGATTTTAAACACATACTGCTGAGATCATCTCTGGATACAAATGGGTTATTTACAATAGGCCAAAATCATCCAAATTGACATTCTGTCTTGTATCCACTAGTGTAGATATCTGGGTCTTTATGAAGAGCACTGTGAAGCAGGGAAGGTACAACACGAAAAACAACCCGGACATTTCAGAATTAGTTTGGACTTTTGAATGCAACCGTTTAGATTAACCTGTCAATTCAAGTTTAATTTGGCTGGCCCTGAAAACACAAAGAACAGAGTCCGAAAGCTGTATAGCCTTTACGGCTACTATTTCCGAGATCAACAAATGCCATAATGTGTTTAAGATATTACTGATACACACCTCAGATTCCGGCAGGAAGACATGTCAACATGCTCGTTACACATGTTTCGCCACTCTTACCTTCTTTCCTTCTCCCCATCTCTCCCTCTCCTCCTCTCTCAATCGCTCTTTCTCTCTCTCTCCTCCTTTTCTCTGTCTCTGTTTCTCTGTCTGTCAATCTCTCTTTCGGCCCTCTCTCTCTCTCTCTCTCTCTCTCTCTCTCTCTCTCTCTCTCTCTCTCTCTCTCCCCTCTCTCTCTCTCTCTCCCCCCCCCCCTCTCTCTCTCTCTCTCCCTCCCTCACCATCTCTCTCTCTCCCTTTCCCTCTCTCAGATCATTGAGCAGGACTACAATGCCACGTGGCAGCACCGGTACGGGGAACCCATCTCCCCCGGGACCCTCACCTCCCTGTGGTCGCTGTCCGTCGCCATCTTCTCCATCGGGGGCATGGCCTCCTCCTTCTGCGTGGGCTTCGTCTCAGAGTGGTTGGGCAGGTAGGATGGGGGGAGTGTCCCACTTCACATGATGCCCACGGTTAACCATTGACGGGGTTTATAGAGGCTCCTCTAGTTCTATTAGCTAGGAGCCAATCAAATGGCTTCCTCAGGATTTCTGAGGTACGTTTACACACGGCCCGTTTGTTGCCCTTGGTTACCAGTGATGGGGTTTATAGAGGGTCCTCTGGTTCTATTAGCTCCGAGCCAATCAAATTACTACCTCAAGATTTCTGGGGTTAGGGTTATAATCGGCCCTGCTTGTTGCCCCTGGTTATGTGGTTTATAGAGAGTCCTCTAGTTCGATAAGCTAGGAGCCAATCGAATGGCGGAGCAGCAGGGACGATACCTCAGAAATCCTGAGGTATCGCTATGCTTCCCTTTTTGTTCACGATGGACTAGTCGAGGCGGTTTGCATACATGGGCACGGCCTTTCTGTGACACATTCATCTACGCGTGATAAAGATCACCAGATGTCACCGAATGAGCCACTGTTGGCGACTTCATGGCAGGCAACGATGAGAATCGACGTCGCCGTAACATGAACCCACCGGAACATAGTGCTATGGGTTAGCTAAAGCAGCTGATCGACACACAGGTGCTTCGCTTGGCCTTAAGAGATCGGAGTCATGACGCAGCCATGACTCTCGACCGCCGGCATGGAGGGGATTCAGGTGGCCCACGCCGACCCAGTTTCTATTAGTAACCCGAGCTCCAGCGTGGGAGCCTTTCCAACCCCCTTGGCTGTTGAAAGGGGGTATAAATGAGCCGGGCACACCGGGGGGGGTTAGGGTTTACGGGAGGACATTGTTTGACGGGATCACGTGTTTATCAAAGGGCTATGTCGGGCATGAGCGTAGCCGTCTCTGCTTCAAAAATAGCTTTTATGGGTTGAGATGGCATAGTGTTAAATGTATTATCCCGTTGAACAAAGACGGCGTTGTCATTGGTAGGTTATGGGTTATAGTTGTGTTGTCCTGCTCTTTGTTTATTAGCTTTACTGTGCCCTTGAAATGTGGTTTTGCATTAAATCGTGATATCAAAGAAGTAGTCCTAGTCACCTGCCGTATATATAAATCTTTGATGTGACTGCTGCCACCTAGAGGCTTAGAACAGATCTGGCATGAAAAACTGCCATTTACTTTAATTAGTCTAAAACGTTTCACTGATTAATACTGCTGAAAATCGGTTGCATATCCTCATTACCCAAATAATATAGATTAATAATTGACAGGAACTCTGAATCCCTTTGGAAATATTACTGGAACCTTTGTGACGTATTCACGGGATTTTCAAAAGAGAGCGTGTGCGTTGTGTGTTTGTTTGTGCTACTAGGAGGAAAGCCATGCTGATCAACAACCTGTTTGCCTTCATCGGGGGCGGGCTCATGGGCATGTCCAAGATCTGCCGCTCCATAGAGATGATGGTTCTGGGACGCTTCGTCATCGGGGCCTACTGCGGTCAGTCACACACACACACACACACACACACACACACACACACACACACACACACACACACACACACACACACACACACACACCTTTTTCTCTCGCTCACACTCGCTCTCCCCTTTTCACTCGTACAACAATCCCATGTCGGTGTGTTGTGATTACATAAGCCCTCCTTGTTACCCGGGCGTCCATCTTGATAAAGGCAGGGCTTATCGGTAATTCTGCGTCCCTCATCATGAAAGCCTGGTCGGGCTAGAGAGAGCCCACGTTTCTGCTGACCCCGGCGGTTCTCTGTGTGCAGGTCTGGCCTCCGGGCTCACCCCCATGTATGTGGGGGAGATCGCCCCCACCAGCCTACGGGGGGCCCTGGGCACGCTACACCAGCTGGCCATCGTCACAGGCATCCTCATAGCACAGGTACAGCCTGTCTGTCTGTCTGTCTGTCGGCCTGCAGGTCTGTCTGTCTGTCTGTCTGTCTGTCTGTCTGTCTGTCTGTCTGTCTGTCTGTCTGTCTGTCTGTCGGCCTGCGGGTCTGTCTGTCTGTCTGTCTGTCTGTCTGTCTGTCTGTCTGTCTGTCTGTCTGTCTGTCTGTCTGTCTTTTGGCCTGCGGGTCTGTCTGTCTGCGGGTCTGTCTGTCTGTCTTTCTGTCTGTCTGTCTGTCGGCCTGTGGGTCTGTCTGTCTGTCTGTCTGTCTGTCTGTCTGTCTGTCTTTCTGTCTGTCTGTCTGTCGGCCTGTGGGTCTGTCTGTCTGTCTGTCTGTCTGTCTGTCTGTCTTTCTGTCTGTCTGTCGGCCTGCGGGTCTGTCTCTCTGTCTGTCTGTCTGTCTGTCTGTCTGTCTGTCTTTCTGTCTGTCTGTCTGTCTGTCAGTCTGTCTGTCTGTCTGCGGGTCTGTCTGTCTGTCTGTCTGTCTGTCTGTCGGCCTGCGGGTCTGTCTGTCTGTCTGTCTGTCTGTCTGTCTGTCTGTCTGTCTGTCTGTCTTTCAAAGATCAGGGTCTGAATGGCCGAGGCGTCACAAAGGTGCAAATGAAAAGTCTTAACTTGTTTCTTCCAAGGGATGAACCAAAAGCAACAAGTTGAAAACGGGCGTAGTGATTGAAATAAGTCATCAAAGTGGTGAAGTGTGGACTTATAGTGAAAACCCTTGGTAATCACTCACTGAACAAACCTCAAGGACACAACGAAGCGACCCAGATCTGACCAATAGCAGCCCAGGTAGCCAACAGGACGTCAATTACACACCAGGAGACAATGAACCAATCAGCACACCAGGAAACAATGAACCAATCAGCACACCAGGAAACAATGAACCAATCAGCACACTAGGAAACAATGAACCAATCAGCACACCAGGAAACAATGAACCAATCAGCACAGGGGGAACACAGTTAACGAGCAGGGAGAAAGTAATCACTCTAAAAACTGAACCAAAACTACACAAGAAAAAACGAGGGCACACGAAAAAAAAAAATCTGTCTGTCCGTCTATCTGACCAACTGGTCAATCCATCCGTCCACAATAATTCTCTCTCTCTCCCTCTCTCTCTCCCTCTCTCTCTCTCTCTCTCTCTCTCTCTCTCCCCCCCCCCCCCCCCTCCCAGGTGCTGGGTCTGGAGGCCCTGCTGGGCAGCGAGGCGCTGTGGCCTGTGCTGCTGGGGGTGACGGTTCTGCCCACCGTCCTGCAGATGGCGCTGTTGCCCTTCTGTCCAGAGAGCCCCCGCTTCCTCTACATCGTCCGCAGCCAGGAGCATCAGGCCAAGAACGGTGAGTGAGCGGCGGGTGTTCTGCTCGCGTCCCGTGAAAACCCGCGCGCAGATCTGATTTTCGTAGGATGGTCGGGGCAAGTACCGCCTTTTTCGCCTCTGATTCGCCTCTGATTGGTTAGAGGGTTTCTCCTCCGATGGGATAGGTTAAGGGTTAGGGTTGGGTTAGGGTTAGGTTTATGGTTAAACCTCACTCTCACCCTAACCCCACCAGGCCTGCGGCGGCTGACGGGCCGTCACGACGTGGGCGACCTGCTGGCGGAGATGAAGGAGGAGAAGAGGAGGATGGACATGGAGAGGAAGGTGTCCATCCCGGAGCTGTTCCGCTCCAACGTGTACCGGCAGCCCATGTTCATCGCCATCCTGCTGCAGCTCTCCCAGCAGCTGTCCGGGGTCAACGCTGTGGGTCGCTTTACTTTACTTTAACGGAATTTCATCACTTTTATTTTAATTCGATTTCAAAGGCGACATACGCGACAACGCCGACATTTCTCCAAGTCGACGTACAACATATTTGAAGCAGTAATGTAGTAAATACATTATATCAACCCAACATGATAATCAAATGGAATGTTTACCAAACATAAGATAGCTCAAAGCTGACATTGCATGTGCAGAATACAGTAAATAAATACATAAAAGGGGATGAGTAAATAAAAAATAAAAATATAAGGGTCTCAAGCGTTAGATGTGGCCAGATCAGTTAAGTCTCCTAAGGTTACGGATGGACGCTCTCTGCTGATTGATTGTGGATGGTCCTCTTGAGTCGTTGATTGTTGGGATTGTTGTCGGACAATTGTTGATTTTTGATTGTCGATTATTGGCTAATGGAATGTTGATCGTTCCTTTTGGAGTTGCGGATGTTTCGCTATTGTTGATTGATTGCCGTTGGCCCTCTTGAGTTATTGACATTATTGATCGATTGGTGGATCGATTGTTGATTATAGATTTTTTTTTCACGATCACATTTTTATTTTGATTGTTGATTATTGTCAATTGAGGGTCCTTTAAGAGTCACAGCTGTGTATTATTGCTGATCGCTTGAGTCGTGATGGTTGACGATTAGCCTTTCATTGTATCCATCCTTGTAATGTTTTGCCTCGAGACTCAAGGAGGATTTATTGCATCTTGGGTCCTACAGTGAGACGTCGGGAACATTGCACTGACTATTTAAACATCTTTAAATAAAGCCGTTGTAGTTTGACGCATGAGATGGTAATCACAGGAGCACAAAAGCACAAACGCCCAAACTAAACGTCCCCTTGTCTACTTCTCCTCTGACCAGATCTTCTACTACTCCACCAGTATCTTCATGAAGGCTGGGGTGCAGAGTCCCGTCTACGCCACGATAGGAGCCGGAGTCGTCAACTGCGCTTTCACTGTGGTGTCGGTCAGTAGTCCTACGCCCCCCCCCCTCCCTAAAGGGTCATCTTCACATCATCCCATTCATCTCACAAAGACAATGCGATACTTTATTTGAGCCAAATTGTGACCGTGCTCACGATACGGCTGTCGTAACACATCTGTCCGACTTGTCGCCGACAGCTCTTCCTGGTTGAGAGGATGGGCCGACGGACCCTCCATATGCTGGGACTAGGAGGGATGTGTGTGTGTGCCCTCGTCATGACCTTGGCCCTCGCCTTATCGGTCAGTTCCTCAACGACGTCATCAGTCACCCCCCTCCCCCCCCCCCCCCCCTCCCCCCCCTCCCCCCCCCCCACCCTCCCCCCCCAGTACACCGCTACGACCTTCTACTACTCCCTCTACCTTTTTAGGGTGCAGCTTAAGCACATTGTTAACTTTGTTTTGAAAGGTGCTGTACATTCAAAGTGTAGCATCATGTGTGCATCACAAGTCAAGACCACCATCGATGTTTTCTCTCGTGTGGCGTCACAGGACAGCATTCCGCCCTTCGTCAGCATGCTGGCCATCTTCGGCTTCGTGGCGTTCTTTGAGATCGGGCCCGGGCCCATCCCCTGGTTCTTCGTGGCCGAGTTGTTCTCCCAGGGCCCGCGGCCGGCGGCCATGGCGGTGGCGGGCTTCTCCAACTGGACCGCCAACTTCCTGATCGGCATGGGCTTCCAGTCCTTGGCTGTGAGTTTGTTTTCTGACTTGAGGTTTGATGTCTCCACATGTGATGAACCTTTTTGAAAATCACAGGTGGGCGCGTCAACCTAGATGTACGATGGATAGATCGGTCTGCCAGCCTTCCCAGTGCATTGTAGCTAATATTGCTTGGCTGTCCGTCATACGTCTAGGTGGACTTGTGATGTCACTAAGGCACAGGAAAGGGCAGTTTTTCAAACGGCTTGTAATGGCGAATCAATGGCGAACTTATTTTCGCTATTATCCTCCCACCTCCCACGTTATCCTCCCACCGTTTATTTTGCCATCCCTCACGCGTCTTTCCTGCTCCTTCTGCCCTCGCCGTCGTCCCCACAGGACCTCTGCGGACCCTACGTCTTCCTGATCTTCGCCGGGCTCCTCCTCTTCTTCCTCGTCTTCACCTTCTTCCGCGTGCCGGAGACGCGGGGGAAGACCTTCGACCAGATCTCCGCCAGCTTCGGCCAGCGGCCGACGTCGGGCATGATGGACATGGACCTGGGCCTGGACGCAGTCAAGCTCAGCACCGAGCTCGACTGCCTGGGGGATGACCTGAACTGAGGAGGGGTTGGAGGTGGCGGGGGGGGGTAGGGTTGAACTGGAGACGTGCGGGTTTGGGTGGGGAAGGGGGGGTTTGAAGGAGAGACAAGGTGTAGAGCGATGGAACTTGTACTGGAGACTGCGTTCAATCGAACACGATTCCCTTCTCTGGTTTCTGTGGAGAAAGGTGTCATTAGGGTGGGGGCAAGGGGGTGTTTGAGATGAAGAGGATTCAGCACTTCAGGACTGCGACCGGAATCGTGGCCCCGTCCCCTGCGATGGCCACTGGACGAGGGCTGAAGCGGACCTCTGAAAACATTCTTGGAGGGAGGAGTCGACACGATGGGAGCTGTGCACGGTACCCATCGCTTGATGTCCGATGGGATGGAGGAGAACGCGCACTTCTGGAGCTGGGATGTTCAAGCCGGAAGAGATGCAGAAATATTCCAATGCTGCAATATTTGCTAGATGGAAGGTCGAGTAAGATTTTGTGCACTTTATCTACAAATCGTTTTTAGGTGAGAAGGCCAGACAAGTGATTGAAAATTGATTGAGAATTTGTTATCGTGTTCACTTCCGAGTCTGCCATTACATGGCTTTTATAAGGGAATTTGTATTAATATTGCCCAGTGTGTGTTGATTTATATGAAGGTATGAAGCCCGCGATTTATTAAATCAGAATTTATGAATGCTACTCGTAACTCAAAAGACTAATGCATTTTAGTGTGCGTCGTACACGCTTGGCACTGCATTGTCTGAACGTTTGTATTGAGCACTATGGCGTGACTTCCTTCTGTAGACTCGTTTAATATAACTGATGTTTGAAGGTACTGTCGGATCTAGTGTTGACAAGGCCCTGAAGAGACTGCCTCATGTTTTGCCTTGTGTTTGTAGGGTTGATCTATATTCCCATAAATTGAATGTGGTTGTAATTATTCCTAGTGGCAAATTATTGTCTTAGAAATCCCTTGCTTATGCTTCCAGACATCATGTTTAATGTGCTAGGCATTATGTCCTAAATTAATTACTGGGGCTCCTTCCAGTCACACGCAATGCAAAGTAAGGATTACAAAGTACTACATTTTTTTGCAAACACGATTTATTTCGTTACTGACATTGCACTCATCCCCTTCAAAATAACTTCAAAACATAAATACTGGTAAAAAAACGTATGGTTTAGTTAAACAACCCATTTCGTAAACAAATCAAGGGGGAGGGGCTTGCGTTCGGACGGGAGAGCAATGGCAGAACAGGAACCCACGCCACCAGCACGCCCAAAGGGCCGGCCTTTCCCCTCAATTAAACTTAAACTACTGGCTGTGCCCCCATCTGAGTCATCGAAAGAAAAACCACCCTGGAGTTGGGGGGGAGGGGGGGTGGGGGTGAATAAAGGACAAAGCTATCCCAGCACTACCAAGCAGATTATTAAATGACTCAAGATCTCAGTATTTCTTTGGTTTCTAAATAAAAACGGCCCGATTCCCGTCTTATCCTCCGTTGCTCCTTCTCAGACTCCCCCCCCCCCACCGGACACCAACTCGTGGGGCGGAGGGGGGGCGGGGAGGGAGGAGTCGGAGGGGAGGGGGCGGGGCTTGGGGACATGGGGGGGGGGGGGGGGGGGGAAGTGGTGCAGGTGCGGTGGCGGTGGGCCCAGTCCCAGCCCGTAGAGCAGGACACAAGGCCAGAGAGTAGTGCCGAGGCCCACACCGTCCAAACAAAAAATAAATAAAGGAAATGGCTCACTGACCACCAGAAGAGGTACACACCTGCATTTTCAGTAAAAAAAAAGAAAATGTATATATAAATTCCATACAAAACAAGTTTTTGGTTAAAACAACATCATCAATGAGCGATGGCTAAGGCGAGACCCATTGCACCGGCCGTATTAACCCCCAGACTCAGAATCGCACGCACCCAACACGGTGCTCCCCACCTCTGTCCATGGGCACCGCGACGCTGGAGTCTCTCCCCGGAGTCATTCCGTTGCCGTGGGAACCGTTTTGGCAGGCGACTGTTGACGGGGAAATGAGGATTCCGGTCAACATTGAGCCACGCGCCACAGTGCGTCCGCATCGTGAGGCAGGACTACAAACAGCCACCGTCACCGGTCGGTAGTCACGGTTACAATCTGTTGAATAGTGGAGCTACTTGCCTCAAGGGATTTTGTGGTTTTGGGAGAGGACTTTGGCGAGGACTTGGGAGACTTTGGCGACTTTGGCGAGGACTTTAGGTCCGACGGCTTTGAGGCAGGTGGAGGCGTGGCGAGGTCTGACGGCTTGGAGACAGGCGGAGGAGTGCTGGGCTCGGAGGCAGATTTCTCCGTTCCATTCTGCCATTGAGCAAACGAGCAATTGAACAAAAACACAAAATAAAACTTAAAATTGCACATTTGCTCAATCATCTCAATGTGCTTCATTGAAGCTCTAACGAAATGCAGAATTAAACCTTAAATTCAATCAATGACTTTTAAAACACATGTATAAAGCTCTAGCTTAAATGATTAGCCAACAATAAAATCAATGCCAAATAAGGTCAAACGGTGGACTCCAACGACACAAACGCTTCATTTAAAAATGTATACGATTACTTTAGATGCGGCGGAGGAGTCAGAGTTCCTCTGCCTGCGACGCCCGAACTGTCGCCGGTGCCTCTGGCCTTGGCCCTCGGCCAGCTCCCCGTCGCCCAGAGGGTCTCCCGGGGGCTCCGGGGGCTTCACATCCAGCGGCTGCTCGTCCCCTACAGTGTGGACCACCTCGGCGCCCCCCTCAGGCTCCTCCTGCTGCCGCTCAGGCTCCTCCTCCTCCTCCTCCTCCTCCCCTTGAAGCGCCGCAGGCGGACGGGGACGGAATTGCCTTCACACAGACAGACGGGCAAACACAGACAGAGACAGGCAAACACAGACGGACAGACAGGCAAACACAGACGGACAGACGGGCAAACACAGACAGACAGGCAAACACAGAGACGGGCAAACACAGAGACGGGCAAACACAGAGACGGGCAAACACAGAGACGGGCAAACACAGACAGGCAAACACAGACAGGCAAACACAGACAGGCAAACACAGACAGGCAAACACAGACAGGCAAACACAGACAGGCAAACACAGACAGGCAAACACAGACAGACAGGCAAACACAGACAGACAGGCAAACACAGACAGACAGGCAAACACAGACAGACAGGCAAACACAGACAGACAGACAGGCAAACACAGACAGACAGACAGGCAAACACAGACAGACAGACAGGCAAACACAGACAGACAGACAGGCAAACACAGACAGACAGACAGGCAAACACAGACAGACAGACAGGCAAACACAGACGGACAGGCAAACACAGACGGACAGGCAAACACAGACGGACAGGCAAACACAGACGGACAGGCAAACACAGACGGACAGGCAAACACAGACGGACAGGCAAACACAGACGGACAGGCAAACACAGACGGACAGGCAAACACAGACGGACAGGCAAACACAGACGGACAGGCAAACACAGACGGACAGGCAAACACAGACAGAAAGGCAAACACAGACAGACAGGCAAACACAGACAGACAGGCAAACAGACACACAGTGCCGACATTAATATCCAACACTAGTCACAGGACGGGGGTGGAACGCCGGTCAAGCACACGTCATCGGTCACCTTCGGAAGGGGGGGCGGAATCTGCGGCGCGGTGGTCTCTGCTGGTCGCCGTCGGCGGGTTCACCGCTCACTCCCTCGGCCTCACCCTGGGGTTCAGCAGGAAAACACAAAGAGGGTCACTCGCCTCAGTCGGCAACACCAGGTAACGGGTTAACACAGGAGGGACGCTAATATTAAAACATTTAATATGCAGGCGCCTTTCCCTGGGGGGGGGGGGATTCGGTAGGGAGCCGGTCGCACCTCCTGTCGGGGTCTCCGGGGCCCGCGGCGCCTTGGGGCCGGGCGCGGCGCCTCACTCTCAGGCCGGCCCTCGCCGTCGGACGGGAGGTCCTGATCCGCGGTCCCCTTGTCCGGGTCGTCCGGGTTAGGGCTGCGCGGGAAGAAGCGGCGTCTGAAGCGCCGTTTGTTGGGCGCGTAGCGGCTGCCCTTCACCGGAACGCCGCCGGGGCCGGTGACGTTGGCCGCCTCGGACCCCTGTCGGCGATCGGAGCGGGGGAGAGACGGGTTTGGGATTAAGAGTAAATTACAAAAAAGTAAATAATGAAATGGAAGACTGACATGGATAGGTGTGGTGGAACATGCCCATTGTTCTAGGGTCGGTGGTTGGAAGCCGCCCTTTGCTCTAGCGTCGACTCTGACCTTAGCCGCTTCGATCACGTCAAACTCTACGACTTCGCCGTCTCCAACGCTGCGGAGGAACTTGCGCGGGTTGTTCTTCTTGATGGCAGTCTGGGATCGGAGACACCGCGTTAAAAACCCATCCACTCAGCAACTCTCCATGCACAACTGTTCCACTTAGGCCTACCTGATGAACAAAGACGTCCTCTTTGGTATCATTTCTGTAGATAAGTGGAATAAACAACAAGTTAGCATTCGTCAGCCAACAGGACTGCATTCCACCATTTCCCAAATTTACTATTAGCAGTTTTGAATTGAGTAGGCCTATTGACTTGACGAAATAAACTTTTGAGCAGAGAAAAATGTACCTGTTAATGAAGCCATATCCATTCCGCACATTGAACCATTTCACTGTGCCCTGGACCAACGTTGCTGAAACGTAAAACAATATTTTCGGGGAATTCGTTAAAAAGTTGCCCAGTCCAAGAACAAAAGCCTCGATATGCCCACGTCATTCAGGTCTGATTAGGATCCAACCACTTGCACCTGCGGCTGACTGAGCAGGGGCTGCAGCTGGGACAGTTGATGAGGAAGGTTTTAAATCAAGTTTTAATGCAGACAAATTCAATGCAAGGACCTAAAATATAAAGATTCAATGTTTGACACTTGGGTAAGACAATTTAAAAACGAAAAAGTATTTCGCCAACAGCAGACCAATTAGTAATCTACCGAATGTATCAATTATACAACGATAAAAGAGATTAAGATTAAGACTGTTGTGAACATGTTGCAGTTCTCAAACCCTACCTATGATTTTTCTCTCAGGTTGAGGATTATCTTCCACCAGTGCCGGTGGAGAAGCGCTTTGCGCTTCGGTGTCAGTCATTATCAATTCAGAATTGTTTGTTTTATAACTCCTCTCCAAACCCGACGTGCAACCACCGTTTGCTTTTTATAGAAGCCACGAGTTCGGCGTTACCTATAAGCCACGCCCCCATTGGTTGCACGAAAGTTTTTCATTGGCTACGTGGTGTCGGCAATTGGAAGGCAGAGCGTGATCGGATACGGTGAGAAGAAAGCGGTCCTCCATGTGTTTATGAGAATTCATTAGGACTAAATCAATCTTGAATTTGGATTAATATGAATCTGTTGGCTAATTAATGAGGGCTACTTCATTTTTGTTAGTTTTTTATTGTTGGTAAAAAAAAATTAAAAAAAAGTAATAAAGGGCCATTCTTTCAGAGGGAAACCATTATAAAGTTATCTCCAGTGTCCCAAATGGCTCCTCTAAAGAAAACCTTTGAGTGCAACTCTGGTCCACGTTGGCGGGATTGAACTCCTCAATGTGGAGTTCTAAATATTTTCTTACAAATAATGATACACAGACTTCCAATGCCACATCATTGTGCTTTGCACTTCAGAAATATCTAACCTTACTTCATAAGTAACAATCATTTTGGAATAAGTAAAAAACATTATTTTCTTTTCTTTCCAAACATTTGAAGTTGATTTCACAAAGTTAAGTCAATAATTGCAACGTTCTTTGTTGAAGGGAGTTCTTTGTGTGTTACTGTGGTGAATTATAGTTTATAGTACGTCATGCTTTAAATCCTACAGCAGGGAGCACAAGCAAAGAGACAGCAGTCGCTCAGGACCTCGAGCCATTAACCGTCTATTTACATAACAGCTGATCTGGTAAGCTTTGGGTAAGACAGTCTTGGGACGACAAAGAGCATCTCAGGCGTAGGTTTGCAGTGTTCTTCAGGGCTGATGGTAGGGCTTGATGTTGCTACGCGGTCCGTAGCGACCGGTCGTATCCTTGCCCTCCACTGTGAAGCCAGCCCTGAAGCCTGGCTGGACCTTGATGATCATCACACACATGGGCCGAGCGATGGCATTGACGGGCGGTGTTGTCCACTCCGCGAACACGCCCCCGCCCATGTCCTTCTCCATGGCCATGAACACAATGAGGAGGGGGGTAGGGGGTAGGGGGGGGGGGGGGGAGAGAGAGAGAGAGAGAGAGAGAGAGAGAGAGAGACTTTAGAAGACCAACCAGACTGGTGTTTTGCACAGTTCTTCAACTAGAAATCCACACCAGCCAAATAGTACTACTATTCTGCATGATCGTCACAGCATGCGTCTGAGTTTGAAAGGGAAAATGTGGAACAACCAGCTATCGGGATAAAACATATCAGCCAGTCGAGAATAAAGGAAGTATAATTCAGGGAATGTTGTGTGAGTGTTCATTTACCTCGAAATATCAAATTCATCAAGGTTACTTCCCGGGGGTTCGCTTTGGATTTTTTGGTTCAAATAATTGATGATATAATAACTAGACTCAAGACTGATTTGTGAGACTAGTTCAAGGCAACAGCAGGTTAATGTACGGCGCTCTATGTGTATCAGCATCGAGCCGCCCAGTCACAGCCCACCCTGGCGCCTCCCCGGTCACAGGTTGTGGGTTGTTTGGGCGGTTGCCCGTGCTGTGTGCATGTTTTAGTGTGTGTGTCAAAAGGTTTCACCACAGAATGCATCATTGGTTGTTGGGTTGGAGATGCTTAATGAGTTGTACTATAAAATCCTAAATAAACATAAATATACTGTAGCCAAGGCTCATGTCGTGCCGCGTCTCACATGAGAAACACTGTGGCGGATTTTAACACGACAAGGCCTCCCTGTAATTACAAATAATTTCACGATGAGTCACTAAACAATGACCAGAGACAAAGTCCCGACATGATAACAAACATTCCTATGCGCCTAAAATGGTGCCATTGCGATGTGACATAAGGATGAACAAGCCCTAGAGTTGTACTGCACCATGGGCCTGTTTGTGTTTGTACACAGTCAATCAAGCCATTGTAGAGTTTCCAAAAATGACACCGCACGCTTTCTCCATCCACTACGTCACTCGCTGGTGTTGGCGCTGATTTGTCGCCATCATTTGGCAGCGCTCCCAGGCATGGATGCATCTCTTTGGTTGGTGGTTAGTGAGGTCCCCCCTTCACTGTAAAGCACTTTGGGTACCTTGAAAAGCGCCATATAAATGTAAGAAATTATTATTATCATTATCTTTCTTTTTGCCTTTTACACATCCAGGCCTTATTCATGTATGTAAAAGACACACAGTTCTAGGGCACTGCTCTTAACAACAGGCCCTGGATCAGTCAGGACCACTCAACTGGGGCTGAGCAAGAGGAGGCTTGCAGCAAAGAACAGCAACAAGGAGAGCTGACAGAGAGTTATGGGTTGAGCGAAGGCTGCGGCGGCACGAGGCCGAGCAGAACGTCAACAAAGCTGCTGCCGAGGGGAATGGGACGGTAGAGGATGACGGGCATCAGTGAGTCAGCACTGACACGCCCAAGGAATACCTATAGGGTGGCGGCCCTACATCAGGTTTTCTATATGGTCTGACACTCCCACGGGACAGAGGGGAAGCAGCAGATGCAGCAGTTGCAGCAGCAGCAGCAGCAGCAGCAGCAGCAGAGGTGGTGCTATTTCGAACGGTGGTGTTTGGGGGTAGGGGGGGGGGGGGGGTCCTTCGCTCCTGAAGATGACAAAGCAAACCGCAGGGTTTTCCTCCTCTCCCCCTCCCTGGACACTCACGCTGAACGATCAGAGGAAGAGGAAGAGGAAGAGAGAGAGAGAGAGAGATGCAGAGAGAGAGAGAGAGAGAGAGAGAGATGCAGAGAGAGAGAGAGAGAGAGAGAGAGAGAGAGAGAGAGAGAGAGAGAGAGAGAGAGAGAGAGAGAGAGAGAGAGAGAGCAAACAGACAGAGAGAGAGAGAGACTTGGCTGTCAAATAAGAACAAGCCAGAGTAAGTACAACAAAACATGCTCACCTTGTTAAGCAAGTTTCCCCAGCCTATATGTCAGCCCTGAGGATAGGGCGTGTATTAATGAAAACTGGGACGGTTTAGGCAGGATATGAATAGGCATGAGTACTCGCACATCGATGGTTGTGATATACTATACTGATTTTATTGACCTTGGGTGTCTTGAAAGGCGCCTCTAAATGAAATGTATTATTATTATTTATTATTATTATTATTATATACGCCGTTCAACTCTTTTAGATGTGTAGGAAGCAAAGTCGTTTAGACCTTTTCGACCAAAGAGACTGAGAATATTCAAACCATACAATCAAAGTTGGAATAAAAAGGTTTACAAACCGTGCATGCTAGAATAATAAATACTAAATAAAAGGTTGATTTAATTTCAATACACATTTCTTTAGATCCTACTAAAGACACACTGGAATATAAAGAAATGGTTATCGCTTAAATATTTCACATATGAAATATATGTATACGTCCATGGCTATGTTTATAAACACAGTCTAATGC
Organism: Gadus macrocephalus; assembly: GCF_031168955.1. Classification (NCBI taxonomy): domain Eukaryota; kingdom Metazoa; phylum Chordata; class Actinopteri; order Gadiformes; family Gadidae; genus Gadus; species Gadus macrocephalus. The sequence continues at coordinate 3,888,843 of NC_082398.1, read as the reverse complement.
ATGAACAATTCATATCAGTTTATATAATTGTTAGTTTTTTACTTTGCCTTGCACACTTCACATTTCAACCTGTGCATTACATAGCAGCTAACGAGCACAGTTAGGTATGATGTCATCAGACGTTCATGGTCAGCAATTCTGTGATCTTTGGTTACTCTGAGGACACGTTTATACATAGCTTTTTGCGATCATTCTGCGCGCGCATCCACCGTGTTGATAAACAAATAATCCCCCATATGGCGCGTGGGTGTGGACAGACAGCGGGCACTCACATGACGTCAAGCATTTTCTGGCGCATAATGTGACGCTTGAGAACCTAAAACCCCGTTTCTCCCAGTTGACACGACAACACATAACCGACGTTATCAGAAATCTCCACTTTGGCCGGAGTTTTTAGAAATAATCATTTTCTGTGATAAAAACTGTGTTTTCGTCTAAATTAGAGGCCAAACCGCGTGGAAATATCTGCGTTTTCCCAGCCACAGTACTTCCGTCACGCCTGGGTGTTCTGTCACGCCAGGGTGTTGTTCTCCGGGGCTGCAGCTGGATACTATTGGGCTAATGAGGTAAAAGATAGGCCGGCCTGCCAAGTGGCCAAGCGTGGTATTGTAAACTTAGTGCAGAAGAAGAACAACACTTAATTAATAAATCTATATTAATTCAGGTGTTACATTCAGCTGAATGTAGATTTCCTTCAGCTGAATGTAGTCGTTTATCAGATTGTCTCTGACCTTCTCTTCAGAGGGAGGTCTTAACAATACTATGTTAGTATGCTCTCGTCCAAAAGCAGACCAACTGGAAAAAGTCAAACGGTAGCTACATACCAAGCTTTCATGGAAAGAAAACTCATACATTGCATCGGCAAAACGCATCCGTCACCGGAAATTTCGCAATGGGTCACATGACTGGCCAGGTCAATAATATGTGAAACATAACTGCGGGATCAGCTGACGGTGACCCAACAACGTCTAATGGCCCGGCCAGACTACACGATTTCAGCCCGATTTTGCCCCGATTCTTTCGTCGCAGACGAATTTGCGAATCGTACACGATTTTGAGGAGTCGGCGACGAGACGAGGTCTTGTAATGTGACATGCTTGCGATCTGCGATGTTTTCGTCTGCGACGTTCGAAAACCCCACGACGAAATGTTTGGCATGTCAGAATTTTTTGGGGAATCGCATGACGTATACACTGTTGACATGAGGGAACCACGCCCCCAGTTGCGTGAGGGAATCCCGCGAACAGCTGGAGCTCACGCGCAGTGTTTACCAACTGCCTTCACTGCACTACGCTGATTAGGAGTAACAACCGCAAAAATGAATTCGATCAAGAAGAATGCTAACAAAGAAAACGAGAGAAAATGGAGCAACACTATGGAGACAACCTTGGTGGAAATGTGGCAGCAACGTCCATGCATTTTCGACGTGTCCTCAAAGGACTTTCACGATAGGGTGAAAAGGGATAAAGCCTGGCGAGAAATAGCCGACACCCTTGACCTACCTGGTAAGTTTGGAGCCATCAGCTGTTGACGTGCTAATAGCTATCATAACCTATCATAAAACTCAAACTGGCCTGATTACCAAATGTTCAGCCAGATAAACTGTTATTGTTGCATATGGTTACAAAATGTTGGGTTAAAAGGCTATTGGAATGCCTGTAATTACACCTTGAATGGCATATATTCCCATTCAATAATAAATGCATCCTAACATTGAAAGTTCATAAGAGCTTATCATCATAATTTATCAGAGTGTTCTGTTACCTGGATTGAAACCTTATTTTCTCTTAAAAATTGCAGTTGTAGAGATAACAACTAGAGCTGCGTCTCTGCGGACACAGTTTGGCAAACTGCTCCATCCCAAACCAAGTGGGAGTGGACAGAAGGATGTCACCCTGACCCCACGACAGAAGTGGATCTGTCAGAGTATGGTTTTTTTGCGGGCACACATAGCGCATAGACCATCACAAACAACACTGAATGTAAGTACTACTTGGAAGTCTGTGTTTAAAAACTTTAACTTTATTTATTAACTTTCAGTTAATTCTCATTAATTAATACCTTCCCTGTCTTTTTTATGATTCTCTTCATTTTAGTTTGATGACAGTCAACAAGAGGCCACAGAGAGCAGTGAGGAAGAGACAGAGGCTGAGGGCCCCCCAGCTATTACCAACCCACCACCACCACTCCCACCTAGACCTCCACCTGTCCAGGAGTCCAGAGCCCAGAGAAAAAAACGAAAGCCTACAAGGGACGTGGAGATGGAGATGGAGAAGGAGAAGGTGGACATTCTTCGGAATGTCTCAACAACTTTGCTTGCCGCAGGCCAAGATGTGGAGGATATTTTTGGGAAGCAGGTGGCTTGTGAGCTTAAACATGTGCAGGACAGAACTACACGCTTGAGACTACGCCGAAACATAATGTTAATGCTCTATGATGCCCAGGAGAATGAGCAGAGAACAGCTAACCCTGCTCAAACTTCTTGGCCAGAGCAGAGCACAGGGCACACACCTCTGCAAACCCACCACTTCACCCACAACATGCCTCCACAGCACAATACTATGGGCTACAATTATGACTAGTATCAAAGAGACATTATAGAACTCGCCAATTGTTATTTTAATTTATTTATTGCGTTTGTTAAATATTAGGTAAATTGTTTGTTCCTTTATTTATCGTGTTGCATCCCATTGGTTAACTGTCTAACTATCATAACACTGTTATAACGAACTGATAAATAATAGTATAGTAGTAGTAGTAGTATAAATAGATAATATATAATAAATAGTATAAAGAAAATGACAATAAATATTTGTTAAATGTTGATTTTCTGTCTAACATAACACTGTTGTAACTAATAAATAGTAGTATAGTAGTAGTAATAGCATAAATAAGTATAGTATATAATAAATAGTATAAACAAGATGATAATAAATACTCTGTAAATATTGGTTTACTGTCTAACTAACAACACTGTTGTAACTAACTAATAAATAGTATAATAGCGTAAATAAATAAATAGTATATTATAAATAGTATAAACCAATTGATAATAAATAAATATCAATGCATAACATTTTCAAATCATATCCTCCTGCCAATCAACGGATCCTTCAGAGGATTGAAAATATGCCTTCAGCAGGTCACGCTGGTCTTTAGCAGTGGTTGTGGCATTCCGCGCCCTACTCAATGCCACAGAGTCAAGATCTCCACCTCTTCGCCATGTTCCGGCAATGACTCTGTGGTTCTCGTCCTCTCTGTCCACAAAGACTGGAGGCACGTAGGCCTCTGATTTTTCCCTCAGGAAATTGTGGAGGGCAAGGGCAGCAAGGGTGATGCAAGTTACCTTATCTGGTTCAATAGAAATATTTGTTAGGAACACACGTAATCTATTTGCCAATATGCCAAATGCATTTTCCACAGTTCGCCTTGCTCTACATAATCTATAATTGAAAATTCGCTGTCCATGATCAAGGTTTCTGTGGGGATAGGGCTTGATAAGGTCAGAACGGAGAGGGAAGGCTTCATCACCAACAAACATATAGGGCATGATTAAATCTGTATTGGGAAGTGGCTCAGGGCGGGGGAAATGTAACAGGTCTCTGTCCATGGCACTGCGGAGATCTGAGTGTCCAAACAGACTTGCGTCCGACATTCGGCCCTGAGTGCCAACACTTGCATAAATGAATTTGTAGTTGGCATCTACAACTGCCATTAGCACAATTGAGAACCTGCCTTTGTAATTATAAAAAGAACTTCCTGAATTAGCAGGGGGCTGAATGTAGATGTGTTTCCCATCAATTGCACCTAAGCAATGAGGAAATTGCCATTTGTCTTCGAATCCGCTCGCTATCTCACGCCACTCTGACTCAGTTGTTGGTGTCTGAAAAATAGACAAAAATAAACAAATACAGAAATACTTGATTAGATCAGAAATATATCTAGCCAGAGGCAAATATCATTTATTAATTTATTAACTTATTAACTTATGAAATACCCCATTAGGGTATTTACGACAAATATTTTAGGCTACCTAGTAGATGGAGGATGTTATATCTGTCATTTTATAAATGTCCTGTAGTTGGCAGTACTGTCTCAATACATCATAATGGTAAACATCTCCCTAGTGGTATGGCTAATAGTAGGTTGCTTTGTAATGCTCATGGAAATGATATCATCACAATAAGGTTTGTTGTGATGTCAAACAAAGAAAGGATATTACAATACCTTCATGTGATCTTCCTTCAAAACATTGTACAATGCTTGGCAGGTCTCCATTACAATCAAGCCAACAGTAGACCTGCCAATCCTGTACTGGAAGCTCAGTGACCTGAAAGACTCACCTAAGAAGGCAAACAGGTTATGTGTGTAAATAATAAGATTTAATAATACATCATTCTGTTCAAAATCATTCCATTTAGGCCTACCAGTTGCAAGGAATCTGAGGGTTAAGGACAATCTCTGTCGGGCACTGATGGCCCTTCTCATTTTTGTGTCCGTCTTTTTGATGAGAGGCTCAACTTTCCCCAGAAGGAGTTGAAAGTCCTCGACGCTCATCCTCAGGAACTCACGGAACCCTTTCCTATCAGTCTCCTGCATGATAAAAAAAAAAACTTTCATTACTGCATATACTGCAAGTGTTGTTTTGGGGTACAAGTAGACCTACAGAGAAAACGAAATGTGGTTGGTTTCTAAATGGTAGTGCAAAATAGCGGTTAAGGTGCGGTTTGAACGTGATTGGCATATAGTGCAATATAAGTACAGTATAGTTAATTAATAGGGTGGGATAGTGCAGGGGTAATTAAAACAAAACAAAGTAAAGTAACGAGGTATGAGAAAATAAGATGGATATAACGGGTAATGACATGGTAAATCGTGGAGGAATGTCTGATAATCGTGTAGTCTGGCCGGGCCATTAGTTACCAGCATACCATCCTCTTTCCAATGCATGCCAATGGGACCAACTGACCACCAACTGACATTTGTCTATCATTCCATAACAATACCTTGAAAAGCTAGGAGATACCTTCCAAGCATATAAAAAGGAATATGTTTAGCAATAGACAGTAATAGATATAGGCTACCTGTCCACAGAGACTGGGCAGGGATGGGGAATGGGATCTTGAGAACAGGAGATAGGGGAGGTCAATAAAGTACTATTTAGGTTTATCAATCAATATATTAGGATGAGCAAGTGGAATTTAATATTGTCGATAATCCTGTAGGCCTATGTAAAGCTGTGATTATAAACCCTGGTACAGCAGGTGGCGGTATCAGTTTATAACGCTGATTCTCTATCCTCCTCTGAACTAAAGAGGAAGCAGAAGAAGATATAAGTCTGGAACACGGCCATCCCTTTTCTTTTTTTGAGCTGTTTTCTGGACTACGTTCTGCCCGACATTTGAGGTACTGCATTCGTGCAGTAAAAGGACCCGCCAGTGTAAAACGTCTGGCATAAAATTCTAATAAAACCCTTAACCCGATTGATGAGGAAAAAGGATCACCGCTGCAGCAGCACTGCGAGGGACACCGACGGCAGACCACTCTCTACACGACATATAGTGCGGATATCCGGGCCAGAGAAAGCGGAGCCATCGTTCAGTACGGTTTGACAGACCGTTAGGAATAAAACACCCAAGGAGTCGCGGTATCATCCGGTAAGTCGGATACGATAACGTCCCGTTTTGGGCGTGCGAGTTTAGTAGAGGTTATATTGTGCACTCGTCTTTCGAGAGACACTTTATTGAGATAATATAGCCCTGCACAAAATAAATATGTGTACAAGTGCTAATGTCCCAGTGGGCCACGAACTACCGTACCATAAACGATCTGTACCCCGTTTGACCGAGCACACCGGGTAATAACAACAAAAAGGCGCCATGCATGAATATTAAGTGTATCAAAAATGAACGTTTGGTTATTAAATACGTTGTTACGCTAAATGTACGCAGTCTTTCCGACGGGCATCGGTAGCGCAACGTAACTTGTTTTGTTGTTCGCTTTTTCACCGATCATGTTGTAGCCACCACGCGACGTGTAGCATGTTAGCTTAGCGTCATTCGCTGCGTTTTTGGAGCGCAGTGTTGTTCAAACGTGCGTTTCATTGACGGAATTACCCCCTGGCTCGTCGTAACCACACTATTTATAACCGCACGGTGAACGGGCCACGTTACACCGAAGGTTTTTTTTATTAACAAAGAGCCCCCCTCTCTCCGGAGGGCCTCGGCCCATGTGGCCAGCTCAGGGCTCTGAGGCACGTTTTATGCGCACTAGGCCACGGCCTTAGCACTGCGGACAACCCAGTGGTGCCAATTTGTCAGCAATGCATGACATAAGCACTTCGTGGAGTTATATTCCGGCTGCACACTGCGGCCAGCTCTTGTTTGCGGACGGCCTGTACCCCGCTCCAAACGGTGTGTGTGTGTGTGTGCTGGCCGATGAATGTTGTGGCGGTGGCCCAAGCTGTTTGTTAGCTCAGGCATAAGTTAGTGATAAGAGTGAGACTTTTTCCAGCTTGTGCTGTTTTGCACTAAGGTAAAAAGCTTATGGGGAGAACTTGCCTTTACGGCGAGTGTGGATTGTAGAACATAAGAGTTGAGGGACAGTCTGTATGATTTACACCCCGCAGAAAAAAAACAGGTTTTGAACCTGGGTAGAGGTAATAACCCGGGTCCCTCACTGCCACGTACCCTTTTTTCCAAAGGTCCCAAACCCAATCCGGACAGCCAGATAAGACTATCTGTATCTGATATTATGTTGCATCAACACCGTTACCGGCTTTGTGTGGGTTTATTGAATTAACGTGAAATAATTTATTCACGACATACGCACCCAGAAACACAGCGGGTGCACCAAATACATAATAGAATGCTACAACTTTTAATGGGCTATCCATCTCATTCAATTGCATGGTATTGTGGTTATAGCTGTCCCGTCACTTTAACTTCCGAACCAAACTTCAATTGAATGACAGGGTAAAATTGGTTGATCTTGTATGTTGATCTGGGAAATTGACCATGAACCCCTGCCTTAAAGCTGCTGAAGGGAAGATTCAAGAGGGCAGGATATTAAAAACTTTCCGCCCTAGAGAAGTGCAGCATGTACTTTGGATTGACAGCCAGAATATGTGGCTAGCTCCTCCCATAATATGTTGTGCTTTAGTACTGTATGTCCTTAGGATACTATGCACGATTGCACATATTCGTATTCAAGCTAGGGTGTGCAATTTATTTAGCTTTTTTTACTTGACATCCAACAGCAATGCATAAATCAAATGCTCTGACCGAAAAAAAACAACTGGTAGCTGCTTTGGTTGGGGCACCCAACCCAAATTAGTTGATTGAATGGCTTACCTACCTGCACTCGTTGCCTGTGCATTTATTACCCATGACTGTAGTCTTCCATAAGGCCATGCAACCGATTGCTAAAGGTAGCGAGCTCGTTATGTGTTTTGAGGGAGTTGTTTTGGAGGGAGCACTGAGGGGAGGGGGGTGTTTCTCTTTTTTATGGAATTCTTTCAAAATCTGTACAATTTTACGTGCGGTAGGGTATACATGTACTGGCAGCTCCTGAAGATCCGGTCATGTTTGGGACATGGATCAACGAAAACGTGCTGTAGGCAGGTCTCAAAATTCAGCTTTAACAGGTTTTTGCTGTGCATGCAAACAAACTGACTTGAGGCCATTAATCAAGCCAGCTCGAAGCCCGGACCGGTACCGACGCAGAACGGCGCAAACGATGTACACGCGCCAAAATGGGCTTATTTTGGTATCCGGAAAAATAACTAAGCGATATATAATCGAAGAAAACCAATTTGACCATTCACTAGACTCAATCTTTGTCTTCCTGTCCCTCAAACATGGCAGATTCAGCAACCATGCAAGACACCGAGTTCCACAAGGCGGATTCCGGGGCGTCCACCACCTTCCCCATGCAATGCTCATCCCTGCGCAAAAACGGGCACGTGGTGCTGAAAGGCCGACCCTGCAAGATCGTTGAGATGTCCACCTCCAAGACCGGCAAGCACGGCCACGCTAAGGTCAGTCCCCGGGCAAAGGAGGGGATCATATGACGGGCTAATGATGCTCAAACCTGAGCCGACCTGAGATGGTACTCCTGAGTCGGCCCCACTTTTCCTTGTCTGTAAGGAGAGGACATTTGCTGCTAACTATCCACCTCTTCTATGTATTGCCTTTCGTGATTCGGCTTGTGTCCAACATGCATTTTTTGCTATCTATTGTAAAACAGGATTTTAAATCACAGCACAATGTCTTTGGGTAATTCACCCCTACAGAACGTTTTTTTGTCTTTGTCAGAATATTGGGCACATATTAATTCTGAACACGTATGTTTTATTTGTTGTACAGGTCCACATGGTTGGTATAGATATCTTTAATGGAAAGAAGTACGAGGATATCTGTCCATCCACACACAACATGGACGTCCCTAACGTCACCAGACTGGATTACCAGGTAGGTGTGTGCTTGTGCCTGTCTACGTTTGTGAAAGCCTTTTTTTTTATTCAATCTGCCTTTTCCTTGACGTCATCTCTCTCTCTCTCTCTCTCTCCCGCCCAGATGGTTGGGCTGGAAGATGGCTACATGTCCTTGCTTAAGGACAACGGAGAACAGAAAGAGGACCTCAAACTGCCCACCAATGATCTGGGCAAGGAGATCCAGAGCAAGTTTGAAGCAGGGGACAGTTTTATGGTCAGTAATACCCCTTTTGCCCTCTGTTGGGAATGCACAACGTTTAACAGGGTCTGAAAAACAGTGTACACCCTTGTCCTCCAAGTAACCTCGGGTGAAGTCAGTGCTTTCATATCCACCCAGGCCAGGATGAGCACTTTCATACAGGCCAAACTTCTTCAAACAGGCAAAGTTGAAACTATAGGGACTACTATGGTGAAGATATTCCTGTTCTCCAGTCAACCCAAAAGATATTTCTTTTGTAGTTTTGAACAGGTTAGAATGATCCTAAAAATAGTATCAGTGGTATTTTGCCTTGCTACATTGTGATGGGGGTCCAACATGGATCAAGTAAACACCTGTGCACCAAACTGCTGACGAGCCATTTAACTAACGTCCCTGTGTTCCACTTTCTCTTCACCTGTCCAGGTCACCATTCAGACCGCAATGGGGGAAGAGGCCGCTGTCGGCACCAAGGTTCTGAACGAATAAATGGCAACCGCAGGTAAATCTACAGAGCTCCATAAGTATCTGCACCCGGCCGTGCATGTGTCCCCCTGCCGCCCCCGGATCAGAGAGAGTTAAACCTATGACTACGCTTTGGCTTTCCTTAGACCGAAACATAGACCAATGTCAGAATCAACACCGCGCGCCACAAATTGATTCAGCTTTTTTTTTTTTTTTTTTGTGATTTTGAAAAATAAATAAATAAAAATAAATATCGTTCCGTTCATTCATCTCCGCATAGCACTCTTCCTCCCCGTCGTTCTCGTTCACACACGCACACAGAGACAGGCGCGCATACATGCCAATGGTGCGCGGGTACACTACCACTGATTGGATAAACCCGCGTATCATACATGCACACACACTGACAGCGGATTCGCCCGCTCCTCCTCTCAACGCGCCTTCAAAGGCAAACCCGAAGCAGCGGGATATGTAAGGGACAATGTATAGAACGCCGGTCATTATCAGGAAAATCAGCCCCGACAGGGCGAACAGGACACCAACGCGCAGCGGAGGTGTCTTGCCTCGCCCTGAAGGGGCTAACCCCCGTCAGCAGTCCACGTCCCGACCCCCCCCCCCCGCCCCGCCTGACATTGCTACCTGGTCTGTGGGAAACGCTTTGGGGGTCTTAAAGCACTTAATTAATTTAGGATTAGCAATACTACTACCTGTTTATCCTAATTTGCAGTTAACCCGGCAGCGACCCTCCCTCACCTCCTTAAACTTCCCACTTTGTTTCAGGGGCAGATAAGATGGATGTGAACCTGGGGAGAGGCACTGGGGGGGACTGCCTCCCGGCCCACTAATTCTCCATTCCTTTATACTTCCTTGTCTCCTTTACACATGCATATGACAATGTCATGACAGTAAAAACATTTGTTTCGATTGGTCCCCGATTTATCAAGGGCTCTGATTAGTTCCGTTTTTGTATTTTCGTTGGAGTACATTCGAGTGCACAGCGATAAACTAATATGCCAACCTGCGGAATCAACATTGTGTCCTTCAAAGTGGATGTTGTGCGTTTTTTGCTTTGCATTTCTTGTCTTGTTTCTTCACTTGTATATCGCCCTGTCTATTAAAAATAAACCCACTTGAAACAGCAGAACCAGGTGTCTTTAGAGATAAACAGCATGGTGGGTGTTCAAAGCGCGCCTCTTAAAACGTACCGGGCACCCCTCGCACGAGGACCCAGTCATCATTATCGTTATCTATTGCTTTGAAACAGCCTTAAATGGGGCGCGACCGGAACAGGTTGGAGGAAAGACAGGACCACATTCGTCGAAAAGGAACCAAGTGTGTCCTGATGTGTTCTAACTTTGTGCTAGGATTCATTAGTGAAGTGTCGTGGCGTTTTGGTATCCTGACTGTTCGTAGAAATGTCCCAACTGTGCAGAATGTCTCCCCAGCCGAAATTAAAGACCATGCAAATTGTTACTGTGGTTTGTTCTTTTATTTCAAAGCGGGGGGGGCAAGAGATCCGACGTCGTCTCGTTGGCGTTTAGCACGAAATATCGCTCAAATACAAAAGCCACGTCTAACGGTAAACGGGGAAACGGCTAACGGACATTTTCAACAAAATAAAAACGAGTAAAAGGTGACGACTGACTCTTGATGAGAAGATATTAAAAAGGAGAAACAAGCATTGTTTGCTGACGGACTAAACTCATCCGTGGGGGACACGGGCCCCTCTCAGACGTGTCCGTTTTTAGCTCATCATCGGTCCGGCATCTGGATCTCCGGAGGGGGTGGACTACTTGCCGTGGTGATAGAACCTCTGTGCTCCCTGGGGGTGGGAGAGGAAGGCGTGGCGAGGAGCGGCCTGGGGAGAGCCCTGGAATGGCGCCTGTTCAGGGGATACGTGTTTAAGAGACTGTCAGTGAGCACGCTCCGATGGGCTTTCCTAAAGGCTGATAGTATTGGGGGGGAAACCCCAACGCTGGGTTATGCGGTAAGCACGGTAAATGATTAACTTAGGTCGGTGGCTGAGAAGAATGATCCGATTCTTTAGATAGTGGAAACTGGGTGCAATGGGCAACATTGGACTTATCCACCATATTGTTTTGATCAGTCAAGTACACAAAGTAATGGGTACTTTATATTTTGTCAGGTTAAGTGATGTTTGCAGGCCATCGTTTAATTTGAGGCAATAAATGTATCAAACGATCATTCTGCAAACGGCCCTAAACACACATTTGATTACTCATTACCTTGGCGCTTGGGATTTGGACCGCCATCGACGGTGTGGGCAGCAGGCCGGAGGCCGTGGCGTGGAGGGCCTGGGGGTGCATGGGTCTCAGGGCTCCCTGCAGGATGGGAACGACAGGAGGAGAGCCACGCTTTGATCAGGGAACGGGGCGGCTATTTAACAGTATTTTTTTCATTGATAAAAATAACACGGGTACACACAAGGGCACTGCATTCTAACACAACCACGTCATCTCTCCAGGTTTGTGCATTGAATCACTCCTAGTTATCTGCAACTGTACTTTAAACAGTTGAAAAAAAAAAAAACGAGATTGAGATGCCCTGATTGGTCAGAAAAAACAAACAAGATCAGTCTCAAATCAATAGTCTCATTCTGAGGCAGGCAACTGTGCAGAGTCAGAGCATTTCACTCACAACAGCTGAGGAATCGCTTTGGTCTTTCTACAATTAAAGTGATAGCTCTTAACCTTACCTATCGCACATTTAAAGGATGCATCACTTTCTCTTCCTCTGTATAATATCCTGTCCATGTAGTCACTACGAAAGCCAACTCTCACCTCACCATTAATAAATAATAAAATCAACATTGGTAGGCCTTGAAGAGCCAAACTCTGTTCACCCTGGAAATTATATGTAACTTCAGCTGTGAATACACAGTCGCATGTGGCATCAATGCCCTTTTGTGATGTGATCTTCGGGGCGGACTCACGGCATCAGTGAAGCCTGACTGTTGGTTGGCGTGTTCGAGCTGCTTCTGTAGGGATATACCAGCTCCAGGGATGAAGCCTGCAAAAAACAAACAAGAGGAGTTGCTTTCCTGGGCTTTCAAATCCCAGTTGTAGCGTGGACGACCGTGGAGGGGCTGGGTACTGACCGGGCTGGGAGGTGAAGTGGCTGTGGACCGGGTAGCTGGGCTGCTGGTGGGGTAGGTACTGCATGGCCTGGAACGCAGACGCACCTGGTAGTCGGGGGAACAGTAGACGACACACAATACAGTCAGAACCCCCAAAAGACCAGGCTGATTGGGACGATTGAGTTTGCATGCATGCAGGCTTCACAAAACAAGGGAAGCGATATCCATACATTCAGAAGAAAGAAAAACGGACAACTACCATGATAGCATTCACCTTGTGCACATGCCAAAGTTAAACCAAACCCAACATTAAGCGTGACACACGTCAACCTAGGTCTTTAAACCCCGTGTTGTCAAGAGGCCCTATAGGGTTTTTGCCGTTTCAAGGCCCCCCCCTTGAAGACATGAGGCCGGCACCTCTGATGGTGGAGCTGCCGGCGAAGCTGACGGGGACGGAGGAGGGTCCGGGGGCGTAGCTGGAGGGGTGCTGTGACTGGGACACGCTGTACGGCTCGTGCACCCCCTGGCTCCCGCTGAACTGGCCGTGTTCTGCCGGGCCGGCGCTGAACCCAGGCTGGCTCTGGTAGTGGCGTCCCTGAGGGGGGGGGGAAATGTGCATGAATGGTACATGAATAGATATGAAAATGACTTCTCGGTATGGGACGTCGCACTGAGTACTGCCGCCTAGTGTAGACTATGATGAACTGCAACTGCCACTAAAATAAATAACCTACAGAAACTGATTTATTTTTATTTCAGCCCAAAAAATGAAAATAAAAATACATCAATTTTTTTGGGCATAAAAAGTCAAACTGGTGGATAAGATCGACTGCAAAAAAAATGATAGAATATGAATAGCTGTTCAGCGCCTCCAAATAGTAGAATGCATCCGTTAAGATTCTGAGCCTCCAATACGACATATATTCCCGCATATAGTAAGGTGTTCATTTCTGACCCCGTCTGCGAACCGGACTTTACTCATACCACCCTCAGATGGTTCCAACATCAAGTTTTTCACATTACTAATAGAGACCAATAATGCACTCAGACGAGCTTGCTGTTCGACTAATAGATATTGCACTTACAGGGATCACAGGTGTTGGGAAGAGCTGTTTACTGCGTTCGCCCAGCAAGGCCCCGGGTCTATTATGGCTGACTGGACTGCCTAGAAACGGAAAAAACGTACAACCATTTTTAAAACAACATGAACGTGACAAACCCAAGTAAGACCGATGGAAAGTAGGGCTTTGACTTTCGCCCAAAAATCATATTCGAAGTTTGTTTGTTTATTAATATTCGAATAATTATTAATAATATTCTGGATTGGGCTTCGCGAGGTTTGTTTACCGGCGTTGCTATGTTTACCTATGTGTTCCAACGGTTTATTATTATTTCTAATAAATCGCTGTCTAATCAATACTTCATTCACTGCCTGCGTGGTCATTACAATATTATGAATAGACTGCGTCGGGTTCTCCAACGTCTCTCCCTCTTGGCCTGCCCATAACAGGTTTGAATATTAAGGGCTGCCTAATATTCGTTCGAATTTTGATTCATTATTCAATATTCGAATTATAGTCGAATAACGAAGTTCGGAGTCGCAGCCCTAATGGAAAGTGGAAGTGCTCACCTTGAATGCTGAGGAGGTGCTGCCCTGAGTGCATGGGCAGACTGGGCTGGTAGCTGGCGGAGGTCAGTGTTGTGATGTCACTAGTTGGGGTAGAGTTGGTTGGGGGGGGGTGGGGGTGGTAGGGGAGCAAGCAGAACACGCACTCCAGTGAATACAAAGCGTATGCAGGTGGTAGTCTGGAAAGTGGTGTTACGGGCGCAGTACAAAGTCACTCACTACCTCTGCTCCTTCCTGCGTCGCTTCTCCTCCTCGTGGAGAACCTTCTTCAGCTGCAGGAAGAGCTGGTGCTTCTCCTCCTGAAGGCCCTGCAGCTTCTCGCCCATCTTCATCACCTGTACAGCAAAGGGAGGGGCGCCACAGAGATAGGAAGACGATCAGGCCCCGTTTGTGATGGTTGCGCTACTGTCATGTTTGTTTGCTGTGGTCGTGAATGTGCTACAAAGTGTGGGTGACTCCCGTGACTAAAAAGTATGTGTTGGGGTTATTTGACAAACTCAGTCTATTTCGTCAATACATTACTGCAGTTTTTGTGTCTCCTTGCATCTCTTTCCAACCTGCTCTTTGGTTTCCTCCAGTGACATCCTCTCTTCTATTTCTTTCGTTCGTTTCCTCTCCTCCTCCTCCTTCATCTTCTGCTCCATCATTTTGTCCACCTCCTCTTCCTCTAAAAAATTTACAGATTTTTGCGGTACAAGGTAAGCATCACGCACATGCTTCGTGATCTCTAATTTACGGGGGCGACCAAAAAAAATGACATATTTAAACATCAACGACCTTGTCTCTTACGCTCCCTTTCCCTCATGATGTGTTTATGAAGGGCTCGGGCCATCGCGTTGGACAGCTTCGGTCTCTCCAGCAAAGCGGGCATAGTGACGGGTAGTGGTGGTGCCAGCTTCCCAGGAGGAGACACAACGGGATCAAAATGAGACGTGCATGGAAACTGCGTTTTTTTCGGATGAAATTCCTACTCTTACGGCATCAATTGTAACGTTGTAGTCAGACTAACTATGACGTCCAATACTTAGCTCAATGATTCAGGTAGGCATTTTGAATAAGGGGTAGAAGTGAAATTGCATCGTTTACTGTAACATTTGTATTATAAAAAGGGTGCCGTGCTAACTTGACAGCTAAGCTAACCTTAGCTTCAACGATACATTGTAGTCTTAAGCAGTGTGACAATCGTAGAGAAAGGAGGTCTTACTTTCGTTGGTGTATGGGTCGTTTACCATATATGTCACCGTCCGGATACTTGGATTATAGTGAGTCTTGATGTATACTTTGTATAAAATAGATATTCAACCAATTAAGGTTCAAACTTCGCTGCAGGACGTAAATATTGTTATAGTACACTTCCGGGTCAAGGATTACATTTTTGCCTTACAACAGCATTCTGGGGGATGTAGTAGACTATGGCATGAATGTTGCAACACCATGGCATGAATGTTGCAACACCAATTGTAGGCAAAACATTCAGTGCAAAGTGTATGAGACCTTCCAACCAATATTATTTTTAATGATACAAAAGATAACATAGATCTCGATGTGAAATGTATGTTATAAGATCATTTGAACGGTATTTTTGAAAACCCTTAAAACCAAATTAGCAGGCATAGATGATTCAGCAGAATTCCAATGCTTAGGAAATAAAATTCAAAGACATGAGTTCATACCAAGCGGTTTCTGATAGATAGTCGTTCAGTCTGAGTGCAGTCCGGTTTTATGTAAAAATGCATTATACATGAGCATATACATGCTCAGAACAACATCTGAGAAACGCTTATATCGTGTGGCGGATCTTCCATTAGGCAAACCTAGGCAAGTGCCTAGGGCCCCAACCAAATCTGTCTTTATTAGGGGCCCCCAAATCTGACCCCCCCAGCCATTACTTATGTAAAGTAAAAAAAACAAAAACATTTCTAGTAGAAAAAAATAACAAAAATATCAACATAACGCCGAACTAATGCCTAAATAATAATTTTCCAGCACACATGCCCCCCTCCATTGTGCATTGGACTAGTCCAGAATATGATTACGTAGTAACGCGCGCAGCGCGAAATAACGTACTTCAAACCAAAGCAGAGGGATGCGACTCGGTGAAAATGATGCGGCGGAATTATGATAGTGGTTGTGCTAATTTGACGAAAACAAAAAGCTGAGAAGAAAAGAATTGCAGATACACTGCCGAAATTGACTTCATTTTTTACACCTGCTGCTGCCACAGCAGCCGCTGCTGAACTTGCGACAGGCTCTGCTGTTGGGGAAAATGATGAAGTGGAGGTGGAGGAGGAAGGAGGAGAGGTGGGTGCCGAAGGAGAAGAGGTGGCTATGGAAGCCGAAGGAGAGGAAGATGAAGACGAAGATGATTTGGCGGTGAGTAGTGCTATGCCATTTACCACTAGCAGCAGTGGAAACAGTTTCCTAATTGGCGACGACCCTGCACATTGGCCAGAAAAGTTGACAGACAGTGAGAAAACAACAGGGGAAAAGACAGATGAACAACTAATTTTCTATCAGTGAGCCCTGGCTGAACAAGGTATTTGAGTTGACAAAGTACATTCTTGTTGTATAAAGATCATTGCCAAATGAAACATGGTGTAGTGAGTATGTTCTAATGCTGTGTTTGTCTGTTTTTCAGGTTGGGTTCTATACTGCTGCTCACCACTTTTCTCTGATATGAAGACTTTTGAGAAGACGACAACAGTAGGACTTTGTGTTTACAAATGCTTTCTGTCTCACACACACACACACACACACACACACACACACACACACACACACACACAGTTTTACTCACATGAAATGGTGAAGGCAACAGGGAAAATGGACATTTGAAGATGGAGAACTTAACCACTTGCACACCTAAACACCCCCCCCTCTCCCTCGCTCCCTCTCTCTCTCTCTCTCTCTCTCTCTCTCTCTCTCTCTCTCTCTCTCTCTCTCTCTCTCTCTTGTCACTCACTCACTCACTCACTCACACTGAACCACTGATTTGCCTGTCTCTCACTCACACACACAGCCACTGTTATTCCTGTCCACACACAAAATCTTTTCATTGGTCCTGTTTAAATGTAAATGGTGGTTTTCATAGACTCATATCCATTTTGTATTTTAGTTCTGTTAAGTGCAAGATCATTTTGTATCTCTGGCAGAGAATGGAAATTCTAATCTCTCTCTCTCTCGTTTGAGTAATAAACATGTAATTTTGGCAAAGGCTGGAGAAATCTGAAACTGATTTTACTGTGGAGAGTTGAGTGGCAGTGCACTAAGGGTTTATTGCGATTCTAAGAGTATTGGGATGGTTATTTGTTTTGTGTACGTGTTTCAAAAATGAGGGCCCCATGTCTATATTTTGCCTAGGGCCCCAAAATGGCTAGATCCGCCCCATTCGTGTTACATAACTTACCTGGAGGGCAGAATCCTGAACTGTGGCCCAAACAAAGCTGTTTGCATATTGACTCACTAGTGTACTTAAATTCAGAGTATACATATTCTTTAATAAGGATTCTGATGATGGGTACAGTTTCATAACATGCTCGTCATTGATCACTGATTGTCAATAAAAACAGGAAACACCCCTGGCTTTTATCATATTTTATCTGGTATGTTCACGAGTGGAGAGAAAGAGCTATATAATGCAGCTGCATACAGAGTTAAATTATTTTCTTTAAAATAAAAACCCAAAAGTCAAAAACATAATTGGACTGCGCTTTACGACACCTTTATAAACGAAGCCTTCTAAAAATAAGAACAATAATTACATCAATAATCATAACAGCATTAAAGTAGGAGACCGACCACTGAAAGCAGGCGTTGACAGTGGAGGAATCATTAGTCTGACATGTTGTTCTACTTCAGTCTAAAATCAGTTCTGAACTGAGGTTATTAACTTGTAAATTAGCAGCTAGAGTGTCTGATAGACTATTTAATTCGTTAGCCACTCTAGTGTTCCAGGGGAGAATGTCGCCAAAACGTATCGGTAGAACCAAGAATTTACCCAGCCAAAAACAGCTTGCTTTTGGCTGGTAACTAATGCCATATCTCCAACCATGGGTAGATGCATTACACTCCAAAAAAAGAAAATAATTATCCCAACTGAATAAGTTGCAAATTATTGTCATTGTCTCCCAGAGCTGATTTTATCTAACATTCACTCTTTACTACAACCTTGTTCTTCCTTCCACTAAAACATAACTACAAAATAACAAACGACTGGGTTATTGAACCTAACTTTAACTCTTTTTTTTTCTTTTTTTAAACGGCATCCAAATAGCATATATACATCTATATAAATAGATATATATACATAAAATGAGATAACTGGCCAGGGAACCACTCAAGCAATGTCCTTTGGGTAAAGAAGCCAGGAGCAGGGGAGCACAGAGTCAGACTGCAGAAAGAGTAATAAAGACACGCAGGGAGGTGGAAGTGGGGGACAGCAGGGGTGCGGCGGCAGGGGTGGTGGTGGAAGTGCATACGACATATGTACTCTGGGGCCTCTAGGCTGCTGAACTGGATTTAATATTTCAATGAATGATGGGAATACTTCAGGGGAGAGGGGGGAGAAGGAGGACGAGTGATGGTGGTGGTGGTGGTGGTTGGTGGTCGGGGTGGTCAATGTAGTGGGTTCAGATTTCCCTTTGGCTTTCTCCGTATACGCTCTCGTCACTGTAGGCAATATAGAGGAAAAAGTCCTCTTCGTGGTGCTCCTAAAAAGAAAGGGAGAACATATTAAGTACAACATAAGCTTGATGGAGCGTAAACAGCAATCAAAGTGTTAGGTGGGGAACTGTTATAGAGATATATTTTGATCTTAATGGCTGTTTTTCCCCCCAATAAGAAATCCATCCTTGATTGTCAATCTTTCTCAAAAGAGCTTTATCAGGTCCAGGCTGAGCGCGTGTGTCAATTACCCATTTAGCAGGCCGCTTTAGCTCGTAGTAGTCATGGTAGTTATTGTAATGGTTCAGTTGCTGTAACCGGCTACTCTAGCTACTGCATACCAGACTGCTAGTTTTCCAACCTGTCAAATGTTGGTCGTAACGCTAGTCACAGTTAGTTAGTCATAATGTTATGAAACACCGCCCATTAAACGTGGAAGGAGTAAACTAGCCCCTATAACACAGTAGGGTGTTTTGTCTCCTGGAATGGGTTCAGTTGGCTGAGGACGGTTGCTAGTAAGACGACCTGTTTGTTTAACCTGTTGTGGTCACCTAGCAACCAGAAGACTACAACCGGAACGAGACCACAAACGTCTTGCTCGTGGAGGGGGCGCGGTGGTTCTGCATGGGGGCCCTTAACGGGTCCACGGGGGGGGGGGGGGGGTCTGCCTTCCAGGGCTTACCTGGTACAACAGTCCCATGGTGGCTGAAGTGGGTGGAATGACGTTGTTTACGAAGAAGAAGAGAGCATCCTCCGCCCTCAGGTGAATTCTTTTCCGGATGAGGAAATAGAACTGGCCCACTGGGAAAGACAACATGGCAGGGTTTAGTTTTTTAACAGGCAAAACGTTTTTGAAACGATGCCTTTGTATAAAGTCGCGTATATTATACTGCTGTAATGAGCTGGGTCTACCCGTCAGGTCTGAGGGGACCAGATATTTCTTCTTGTCCAGGTCTCCTATTCTGGCTTTGGGGGCTTTTTCCACGATTACCTGATCGTGGAAAAAAAGAAGAAGAATTTAATTAATTATTTAATCATAGCGCACATTGAGTACGGGGTGGTTAGACCCTTTCATGCCTTGTCCGCCGAGCATGAACTAGACGGGCGAGGGTAAACAATCTTGACGTAAACAAGTAGGCCCTATCCGATTGGTTAACAGCGCCTATTTTAAGGTACTCTCTACCGGACTAACAATTTCCCCACCCTATCCTCAAACTACGATAGGTTATCATATATCTGTATAGAGTAGTTTGGTGGCATTGCATTGTAACATTAATCCTTCATAAAACGCACAGGACAAGGCTTACTATATAAGATACTAAATAAGCACGAGGACAAAACGATTATGCAAACGATCATTTGGTTTAGAAAATGAAATCGCTCCTTTTGATCGCGGAGGACCTGTGTAGAGACAACACTATGTGGAATGGCAGCATTATTGTGTGGCCTGCGGTTTATTTCGTCAGGCCGTCCTGATCGCCGTCAGATGTTTTTAAGATACGGAGACACGACAACAGAACCTAAACGGAGCACAGCGTCCGCAGAGGTGGCACACCCTTATAATAACGCCATTGGTATTATAAATGTGGTATAATAAGACACAGCCTTCGATCAAGACGGACAACATGTTAGATAAGGAACAATTGTTTAGGCTAGCCGTGATAGCCACCTTTAGCGGAATGCTAACAACACGGGCTGAGCTAAAGGTGCGCTAACATCCCAACTTACTGGAACCCGATCGGGATACTTCTTCCTTATCTTCTCGCCCTCTGATCGCCTCTTCTCAAATGGGTGCTCCTCTTTGTATTGGAACTTCATTGTGAAAGGAATGACAGACGGGTAATCGGTAAAGAAGAGTGGTTTTCTTGTGATTTTTCAGCGGACGATATATTTTAGGTGTCACTCGAGGAAAACAAACGGTGCTAACTAGCGTTAGCTCTCTACAGCTGTTTTCCTAGTGCGACTAACGCGGAGTGATACAATAACAACATGACTACGTATAACGTCCAAATGCAGGATACAACGCTCTGTTTCTTTGGAAAAAAACACAGTATTGCTGTTTTTTTAACATCATGTATTTTGGCCAAGGTAATCTCTATTTTCTGTAATCGTAAACTCCATCTGTAAAGCTATGAATCATTTTAAGGGGACTATATTACTTTGCACACCGACTGCGCTGCATCATTCTGAATATATAGCGAAGGCTGTGAAGCGGCATCTGCCCTTGTCATATGACCCGGGCCCTGCAGTTTCCAGCAAGAAAAACACACAAGGAAATGAGGCAAGATGCTGCCCTCGAGAACTGTGGTAGTCCAGCCGTTATCGGTTAAAAAGCACAAAATGGGTACTAGTCAAGGTCACAACAGTAAAGACCAACATCCTTAACTTTACCCCGTGCACAAAAAAACATGGGGTGTGGAATGTGATATGGTATATATAGAAGGATAACAGCATAAAACCAAGGCATATTAAACAATGTAATTTATCAAACAATTAAATGTAAATAATACTAATTCATAGAGTAATGTCAACAGTGCTTGAACACTAGCATAAGAGCATTCAGCATTTTACAGTGATCAGAATATCAGATCACGTTTCACTAATCTAATTGATTGAAACAGCAATCAAAATAGAGGGAACAGACACACCTTCATTCTGTTTGTTGTCTGTGTGTGTGTGTGTGTGTGTGTGTGTGTGTGTGTGTGTTTAAAGAAAAAACGCCATTAGGAAACCAACCTATCCAAACGACCAGATACGTTTTTCTTCTCTGTACAGAATAGAGAAGTTCGGAATGGATAACAATATTGGAATGGTTTCAATATTGTATTTATTTCAAACGGTACATGAAGGTCATTAATAAAATCCTATTCCTATGTTTCTCATTTATAAATCTAACAATACAATCATTCAATATAAATTTAAACTCATGTTTAGCAAAGCTTATAATAAACAGAGGTAGAAGGCATACGTATGAAACTGTAGGTGTTTTCATGAAATAACTGCAGAAGAGCAGTTTAAAATGTTCAACTGCCCATTGGTGTAAAGAAAAAGTTACTACCTTTGACAAATAGTTTGCAAAACTAACCTGTGAAGTTTGCTCAATTATCAAGTATTTCAACTTTGTCATGGGTCACCCCAGGAAAAAGTAAGTTTAGTTTTAGGTCTTACCACTAGGTGGTGTTCAAGTGTAAATCAGAAGGGAGTAGGATATGTTGTTTTGTTCTCCTGCCTACTCTTCTTGGCTTCTTCACAAACAAGCTTAAAAGGTAAAGCAGGCAATTCACTTCAAGCAACATTCTAACGTGTTTAAGTTCAAAAATCGTAATCAGACAAAAAATATACTGCATCTGGGGCTATCACAGTACTGTTCAATCATTTCAGTCATTGAATTTATCGGATGATTTACCCGCCTTTCTCCCTTCCTTCCTGAATATCTGCAGCATGCCCTCTGCCATTACACATAGCCACGGTCTTCCACAAGTCTTGACCGACTTATTGCTAAACCTAACAACTAATCACGTGTTTGGAGATGCTTTGAGGGAGGCCGGGATTTTTTCAGTTGGATAAAGTACTTTGGCTAGTTTTTCTGGCTTGCTCTAGCTTAAATGTCTTAATCACCAAGGCCCAAATGTTAGACACCAAACGTAGACACAGTAGATTAAAAAGCATGAAAAACACTGCAGATAGAGTTGATTGATACTGACAAGTGTTTTATTAGTAACACAGACTTGGAGACAGCCGATAAGAAGCCATTTTATGCTTTGACAAGACTGAGATTGTTGAGAAGGCATTTAAAAGATGGCAGGTAAGACGGTTGAACCCATACAGTATGGGGAGCAGGTCAATTTAAAAAGGGGCAGGCTGAAAATATGAATCGGATACAAAACCAACTGCAACAAAAACAAGAATTAAGTGCAAGTCATTGAATGAAATTAGGATGGTATCACATGGTAAAAGGGACAGGCGCAAAATATCATGGTATCCAAGTCCTAATATAGCATAATAGCAGAAGAGGAAACAGCAGAAATTGGAAAAAGTGACAGCAGTCATCTCATTACCAGACACTTCTTTTTTTTTTTTTTTTTAAGTCCAGTCAATATCACCGATTCACTTACAGTTTGAGAAAGTGATGAATGTGGTAAAGGAAAAAATGAACGAAAAAGGGAAGAATATCAGTCTGCTGAGATGTTTTTCCAGAACGACTTCTATGGATGGTAGGTAGCAAGCAAAACTTCATCACATCACATACATTTATCCGTCCTGGTGAAAAAAAAATATAGAGAGAAGTACCTCAGAAATATCTGTCAGATAGCACTAATCACCGCTCGGTCTCGGGCGATTGATCTAAAACCTTTGTGAGGTCGGGGTAAACTGATGGGGTGGTTTGCAGTCTACTGAAGTGCAATGTTCAGAGTGATGGAGAAGAGCCAATACGAGATAGATGTCCTTTTTGTTGCCACACTGATAATCCTCTTCCCCATCGTCATCAAAACTAAAAGTTTTAAAAAGACTACACGGAAACGCGGCAAGCACCCTCTCGACCCGCGCGCGCACAATGGCACCTCCGGGCACGCCGCGCCGTGCGCCACGCCGAGGTCAGTGTCAGGAGCGGTAAGGCATAGAGGCTCCATTCTGGTTTTCAAAAAGCAAAAAAAAACAAAACAAAAAAAAAACGGATCAAGAATAATAATAATAAAAAAAACTAAAGCCGGCTCCCTATCGGTTCCCCGAGGAGCCTTGGGCTCCATCGATCCCCAACTGTTCATCCCTTCTCAGGCACGTCGCCCCCAGCCCCCCCGTTCTCCACAGCGCCAGAGGAGCTGTTCAAGGGAGCGGGGGGGGCCGAGCGGCTTGGCCAGGCGGGGACCCGAGTGACGAGTACGGGGATGGGGTTGGGGGGTGGGGGTGTGAGGGGGGACGGGGGGAGCCGGCAGAGGAGGGTGGTGGGGGGGCCCCCCTCAACAAGCCAAAGGCCCTCCTGGCTGGGGCCTATGACCAGAGTCCATGCAGCTGGAGGTTCCGACTGAGGACGGAGCGAACGTCAGCGGTGAACCTGGGGAGAGACAAGCAGAACAAGGGACACCGTGAGTGTCCCCGTGTCGTCCAGGCCTGCAGCCGTCCCCACCCCCACTCAATGTGGTGCACGTGAGAGCCGAGGCGTGGCGGCGGTTACCTTAGTGCGTCCAGCATAGGCAGCAGGTTAAGAAGTGCTGTGTCACTAGGGTCGCTGAACCAGGACTTGATGGGTATTGCATTGTCTGCAAAGAAGACAAGCAAAACAAATATTAAAAAAAAAAAAGGTGTATTCAAGAACAGTGCATGGTGTTATTTTGGGGCCGTGTCTGTCATGTCATAGGTCAATGATTATGTGCCTTGGGTCTGCTAGTTCTGCCAGTTCCACCAGTCCGGGTTGTGTGTCATTAAAATCACTTCTGACATTGGTTCACGTCGAGTCAATGCTAGTAGAAACAATATGATCTTTTTCCGAACACAGATGACTGATACTGTGGTTAGCTTTAATGCGCTGATCCAAAAATCACAAAAGAGAGTTTGTATTGCAGTGGGCCAAGCAGGTTCTGTTGGCCAATACGTGACGCATATCACAAGGTCACATTATCAATACCGACAGCCCCTCGTTAAAGCTGCTTGTGCACAGACAACACAGATAGCTTTCACTTCCCTGATTCCCATGGCAGACTCAAAAAGCACACTCAAAGTCTTAACTCATTTTCCAGGATTTAAATACCTCCCGAGGGCGGCCAGAGTGAGGGAAGGGTCCCCCAAGTTTGGTTTCCCCGACAGCTCTGTAGATGCTATTTCAACCTTGGGTTTTTCAAAACTAATTTGGGAGAGATTCTGGGAGAGATGCGAGCGTGTGTTTTGCAGTGTCTCGTGGGCCCGGGACGCCGAGGGGCTGGGGTGACTGCGGGGGCGAACCAGACACATCTCACGCGACGCCGTCATTCAAGTGCACGTCCGTATGCTCCTCTTGGTTAGACACCAATCTCCAGGGGGAGGTTGGAGCCCACATTTGGCACAGATGTCTCACGGGGTAATGCTTAAAATGGAGACTAGGATCGCTGACCAAGTTGTAAAAGCTTCAAAATGTCGGCGGTTGGGTTGATTGCTTGTTCGAGGAATGAGAACAGTCATCATGCGTCATTAGTCTGTGTGCATGGAGGAGTGGCGTGGGCGCGTACCTGGATGACTCCGGTAGGCTCCGGGCGAGTTGTCCAGGATGACGATACTGGACAGGTCGGCGTGGACCACGGAGAGGTCTTTAATATAGCTCCCGAGGTCCAACGTACAGTGCTGCCGAGGGGACAACAGAGGCACGACGTTGGATGCAATGCGATGCATACAAATGTGCATTAGGGAAACTAATGATGGAGGCACGAGTGTGTAAAACTGTTGATACGTCTTCTTCAAATAACTTTTTGCTCTGCATTCATGCCATAATTGGCCTCAATCAGATTAGATTAAAAAAATAACATTCTTGAGTCCAATCCGACAAATCGTGACGGAGGCGATAGATTCCCACCCCTATGGTACCATAGTCAGTGCCACAAACTGGTGATGGTTTGCCCACCGGGTAACCGATGGAGTACCTGTCGGTAGTATCTGCGTTTCAGGATGTTCCTGTTGTTGTCCAGCTTATCCGCCACCGCCGACCCGTAGATCTCCATGCTGGCCGTGAACACCACTAGCTCGTACCACTGGCTCACCTGGACACGGAGGCAGTTCATCTTAGCGTCTCGGGACAAATAAACAAGACGTGGGTGAAGGCTACACAAGTCCTGGGTCTGCAGTACCGGCCGAGGCCAAGGGTTGGTGCTCACTGATGGCTCCGTTCGTCATCGAACACAACCAAGTAGCCAAGAAAAAAGGGCCAAGCAGCCAAGAAAAATATAATAAATCGCAAAAAGAAAAGCCAAGAAATATTATCAACTTTATTAAATCAGTTACATTTCTGTTGATTGACTCATCGTCATTAATTCCCAGCTGCCAGATGTGAGTAATTGTAATTTTTGGCAGTAGTGGTTAATAAAATCAAATAAAAGACAGCCGACTTTGTCCCTCTTGATTTCACTTTTTCAGTTCAGTTTTCAGTAAAAAAATGTGGACATACCCTTGATCACAGAGGTGATAGTGGGGCCGAATACTTGTGTAAATCATTAAGCTAATGATGGGTCTGCAAAGCCATTAACTTCATGATGAGATAAACCTGGGTAGATCCCAACTATTACACCTCTGTGATTAAGGCCGTTAACACAAGCTGGTTGGAAACCCCAAAGAAATACATTTCTGTCGCTCCACTGGAAAATTGATTGCAGGAAACTTAAAAAGGGCACTCACCACTTCTAGAAAGAAGTCCACATGTGGCCTTTTGTGTACAAAAAATCGGACTGGATGTTTATCAATCACAACCTGCGAAGAAAAACAGCAAACATTGAATGAGAGGGTGGGACCATCAAAAAGCACTCGACTCGTTCCTGTCGTGTGGGCTCGTACACACCTTCAAGATGAAATCTGGCGGCGTCCCGGGTCTGACTGTGGGTCTGAGGACGCCGTCGTGGTGAGAGTGGATCAGCGTTTCATCCAGGTCCAGAACTAGAATCTTCCTCTTCACAGTATCTGATGGCACACATACAAGTCTGAATGAGCACTCCCTTCGGTAGGTGGAAGCGAGTGCAGGCTGGGTAATTTAACACCGTGGCGGGATGAGACCACACAGGATGTTCTTCAAGGACACCTACAGGGTTGCACCTGCTCCCCGGGGCGCTCAGACAGAAAGAAGCCCATACTAAAAAGGGATACTCCTGCATTATAATGGCCTTTTTAAACGCTGTTACCTGCCATGGCAATTAGCACCCTTGATTACAGGAATATATGGGCATCAGGGACCAAACTAGAACCCACTCCCGTTCAAAATGGCACCGATGACATTTAAGCTGAGCTTGCGTTTTATCATAAGAAAAAAAAACATGATTTTTCCTATGGTTAAAAAAAAACAACACCAACAATTTTTATATGTAAAAACATCCAAAGACATTCTCTAATCTAGAAAGCCGGATGAAAGAGACTTGCAGGACCCATACAGACGAAATTTACCTAAAAGGACCTTCTAAACAAATGTCTCCCGAGGTGAAGGTGAATTTACATTAGGTAAGGTTACATGATGCCAGAGAGAGGCATATCGTCACACCATGCGTCGGCCCGAACAGCACTCTCGCCCTCACAACATTCGTCGTTGCGTTACTCGTTAATGTTTACTGCTGTTCGGCTTTGGGCTCTTCTTCATCGAATATAAATCAAGCTTGAAGGATATACCTCCAGTTTCAGTCAGCTGACTATTAGCCGCGTCCTGGGTATATGTAAAGAGACTGATGGAGCATACTCACTGAGTCTGTTTCTGGATATGGGGGAGAGAGGCAGCGTGTCATAACGCACTGTCTGGTACTGGATTATCTGAAAACAGAAAATCAATGCACATCAAGTACTGAAAACATGTTGTGGCACAAAAATGTGGTACAACCAAATAATTGTCTCAGCAATAAATGAAGCCTCGATAAATACTTGAATTACTGAAGTGCCACAATTGACCGACTTCAAGAGTCGTTTGTGAAAAACAGACAAATGTATTCAAATTTAACCTATAACCTGGTCGTTTGATTATCTCACTTCTAAGAACGTGTTTGCATTTCCCTGGAAAATATCAAGATCAAAAAGTCTGGACTAAATATTGGTCACGGTTTCTTTAAGGGCATTACAAATAAAGCTTGATTTCATAAAACTACAATAAAATAGAACCAGCTATGCTGGGGGCAGGATGTCAAAAAGTGGTTAAAACCTTATTCTACACAAAGAAGTAAATCCACCCTGTTCCTGGATGACGTTTGTTCAACTCAGCAGACCGAAGAAGAAATGTGCCATATTAGAGCTGTGCTAACCCGTTAGCCTTAGCGCCCACCTCCTCCCCTCACCCGCCTCGCAGGCTCTGATCTCATGGAAATGACTCCAAAGAGTACCCTCAGTGCTGGGGCCCGGAGGCTCTGCACTCTGCTCCGCTGGGGCTATTTATACCCCCCCCCGCACACCGCCAGCTGTCTGCGGGTGTCAGCGGAGCAGGGTGATATGGTGGGAAAGGAAGCCCTGCAGGGTGACTTTGGCCGGGCCTGGCTTGCTTGGCAGTACCCCGAGCAGCCGGCGTGGGGGGGGGGGCCTCCCCTCACAGCACCCTGGCAGGGGGTGATGCGAGGGGAAGCCCGTTGGCAGCGGCAGATGTGGGCACCGCGAGACGGAGGCATAAGCCCTCTATTGACTCCGCCTGGTCATCAACTGATGACCGGATGCCGTCAGCTGTATGGAGCTCGGCGGGCGATTATATTATTAGGCAAGCATTAAGGTACCTGTGCCTCACAGGGTTGTCTAGATACAGAGGAGCCACTTCCGTTTGTGGATGCACAATCACAGGAAAAGGCGTTATGAACTCTGGAGCATGACAATCCGGATATTCATAATACTACGGGGGTAAAGGTCACCACTAGCCCCCCGGGTAGGCTCTGCATTGGGGAAGCACCTTGACCCTTACAGAGAACGGGCTTCTAGCTAAGATGTTGGCGTCTGTCTTTCTCAGAAACAATAAACATGTTAAGGCTTGGTGTAGTTAAGCCCATCAATACAGCGCCATTTGTTTTTTACTGTCCGGGAATTGACACGCTAGGGACACTTGGCCTTGTGATAGCAAACCTAGTGCACAATGGCAGTTATGAGAGTTATTAAGAGAAAGAACAGTAGAAGCTCTGTGCTGAAAATATCTGGGAGTTTATCCACAACCTGGACTGGACTATTTACTCACACTGTGCTGACACGTGACTGCAAGTTCCCAACAATAAAAGATTTAGACCAACCCCTAATACCAGGATTATAACGAACCGGCAGTCCTTCAACTGGGACTTAAAGTGTGAGGCAGCGTAACAAAGTCCACTCATCATCACAGATGCATATCTATAAACATCCCAACACCTGGGTGCATTGCTACACGGCACGCAGCGTGCCTCAGTCAAATGCCATGTCTATTGCTGTGCCAAAGTTGAATCTCACAGAAGGTGAAAGTATAAGTGCATTGGTTCATTCATGCATCCGTTGCTACGGTGTTGACTGCTCACATCAGATGGTCTACCCATCTGTTAAATGTCAAACGTAGGCCACTGACAACTTCAAGTCAAACCTAACCAAATAGTTTCAAGCATTAAAGTTAAAATGTAGATTTCATTTTAAGTTTTCCTGATGGTAGCTGACGTTTTTGCACCCATTGTGAAAAGTAAATGATGCATCCCGTTTGGTTCAAATTTGGAGGGAAGCTTGCGAACTTAGGCCATTACAGCCGTTGAACATGACTTTAGCATTACAGGCATTTCAAATCACAGCAAGAGTTTAATTTCACTCGTATAAGCTAGTATCCGTTAACACTTCATATAATGCTCACCGTTCGGAGGTTTTTTCTGAGAATGTACAAAATGAACCCCCATAGTCTTGACGTTACATTGAGGAAAGTGCGGATGCCGAGTAAACACTGTCGGGTCTTGAGCATGTTGATCCGCTACTGAAGACCCCGCAGGAAGAAGAAAACGTATATTCTTGATCGGTTTCGGAAGCTGCACGAAGATGTGAGGTAAATTGCAAGGAACTTGCTTAACAGCGATACAAAGTCCGTCCGGTTATCCGCAGCAGCCGAACTAGCAGTTCAAACAAGAGGCCAAGCAAACGTGTGAGTACCTCGCTCTGCACACTTGTGGCCCGACTCTCACCGAAGATAATGCACAAACATTGTACCTATGGTATAGTTTGTAAGTTACCACGTGTACGCTTTACCACGTACACGCTACAGGACGTCTGCGTCTCCAAGAGTCTTTCCCCGCTGCTCGTAGACAAGCTTGCCCCAAAATCGGTGTAGCAA
This sequence comes from Gadus macrocephalus, assembly GCF_031168955.1. Classification (NCBI taxonomy): domain Eukaryota; kingdom Metazoa; phylum Chordata; class Actinopteri; order Gadiformes; family Gadidae; genus Gadus; species Gadus macrocephalus. Next base: position 3,859,342 of record NC_082398.1, on the reverse strand, counting down.
TTAGCTATTAGCCCGCTAGCTATCACTAGCTTGACAGGGTGACCACCTTGAACCTTTGAAAAATACGATACAACTTTAGGTCTGGGCGTCTTTATGTGTCGAGCCGACTCGTTATGGTTTCATACGACGTCCAATATGGCTAAGGGTTTTCCCGGTCCTTCAAGTCGAGCTAGACAGCATAAAATCTGTTTGTAGTTCACTGCAAATCCGGAATGAAACTGCGAGCCGCCATCGCCGTCTTGCCGTCACTTCCGTAAAGAACGAAATGGTTGCGCGCGGCACGTCCACGTGGAAAGAAAATAAACAGACGTGGACGAGCGGTTACTGAGTTTGAATTTAGTTTTTTTTTTTGAGGAAATCGAAGATTAAGGGTTTTATTATGGAAGTAAATAGCCGTGGTAATACGGGTGCCCGTTTTGATATTGGATATATCTGCAGGAAATCCATATAAACCTATTAATTAAACTACTAAAGTTGTTCATTGTGTTCTGTTCACAAACATGTGATTTTTAAAATCGTACTCTAAAGTCTTGACACAATTAAGGAAATTCAATAAATAAAACAACCACTTCAGTATACCGCATTTATTTGTATCATAAAAAATATACAGGCATTTTCCCAAAGAAAGGTCAGAGGAACTGAATTCAAAGAACCAAGAAGAAAATAACTAAGTGATCGAAGGCAACGTATGCTTCCTTGCAATATAAAACTTCAAGGCAGGGCATAATGTAAGACACATCAGTGGGGTTTTATGAACTAGATGTCGAGGTCATCATCGGGGTCCTCCTGATCATAATCATCGTTGGCATCGGGCTCATACAGAATCCGTCCAGATCCTGGCCCTGGACGAAGCAGGGCTGATTTTCTGTCAAAAAATAAAAGATGAATGAATAGAGATGCACGTTTGTGGTTGTGGTGATGGTTATAACAGGGGAACATTTTCAAAGAAAGTGGAGGACAACGTTGGTTACTTTTCTTTGCTGAACACAAAGGGCAGTGCTAGCTTCTCCTTGGCTTGGCGCTCCTGGTCCGACAAGCGGAGGTTGAAGGTCAGGTTTGCAGTCGGGTCCACCTAAAGAGACAAAAAACATATATAACCAAACGGCTTAGCCTCTGCAAGTCCCAGTGAAACCAGATACAGGGATGTGCAAAGCAGGTAACGCACCTCAGCATCACCAGCTTCTCCCTGGCCGGATCCGACCGGTACGGGCTTGCTCTGCACCTTCACAGTCATATCATCACTGATGCTGAACCTCTCCACCTGGGGACAGACAACTGTTTTCATGAATAAGGTTGAGGCATCGGCAACAAGGACATGGGGACGGAAGACAAGGTAATAAACATAGAAATTGCTTACAGCTTGCGATATCTTTCCGGATTTTGCACGCCGGATCGTTTTCGCCACGGCTTCATGGCATTGGTGCCCGGGCGCGACGGTTAGGACTGAAGTGGCGAGGTGGCACATGCTTCCCACCATGTTGCGGTGATGCATGTCAGAGTGCAGCAGGCCAAGAGTCGTCTTCACAGCTCCCCCTAGAGGACAGAGGCGACATCATGCGTTTGATTAATACATGAAAGGAGGATTCAGGGGAGAAAATAATGCAGAGAGCAGTGTTAACATATGTGATGTCGCCGTATGTTTGGGATTGCCTCATAACTGATCCAGCGGTCATACTATGTTATAGCAGAACTTGGGGTAGGCGGCACAGAAGGAAACGATGAAGCTCTCTAGAAGGCGGCTCCAGAATGTTGATTTGCAATGTTTATTTGACACTTTTCTACAGTTTACATTCTAAGTGCTTACAGATTCCCGTTTCCAGCAAACATGATTGGTCGAAACTAATATGAAGCAAAAAAGGTGAAACGCCCATCCACCTAGATTTGAATCTTAAATGAAGTTATTGAGAGTAGAGATTGCCAAACATTATCCACGATAGAGCACTAAAAGATACAACAATTTTTTGACTGTGCAGCCATCTAAAGTATTACTTACCCTTTTTCAACTGTTGTAGAGTTTTACATACAGCAGAAGGGCTGAGATGTCTCAGGATGAATGAGAAGGAATCAATGACCAGGGTAACAGGCTTGGAGTGCTGATTCGAGGTCAGAAGACTATCAAGTTCTGATGTGATGAACTGGTGGACTGTGAAAGGGGGATTTTCATTCCAACCAAGGGGGTCATGGAAAGCGTTGTGAAATTTTAACCTGCATTCAAAAATATAAACAACAAAATGTAGATAATCAAGCTCAACCGAAATCATAGTGTTTGCCTACTCACAATAAACTGTGTCAAAATGGGCGTACCTTTGGAGGGATGAATGGCCCAATTCATGTTTTAGCTCCTCTTCATGAAGTTCAAACGCTAGTAAATGGACAACTTCATCCCTATAAAAATATCGATAGATCAAGCAGTTAAATCATTACACGGACTACAGGTAATTTAAAAAACTGCTGATGCTCACCTCTTTAATGCCGCTTTGATAAAGCTCATCAAAAGGGTCCGCCCAGAATAATGTATAGAATCTGCAAATGTAGATGAATAATGTAATGGTTAGCAATGCTCCTCGCATACAACCATTCGAAATGTCAATTATTGTAGGTAAACAACACTTTACCTTGTATTATAATAAGCCCTCCTCCCTCAGTTCCCTGTATCAATTCGAGCAACATGACAGAATCCAGCCCAGGTAGCTTCAGCTAGCTAGCACAAATCGGATACGCAAACGTACATACAGTTCATTCCGATGTACTTTTTTGTAAGAAGGTTTGTCATAAAATAACACACGTCTGTATATAAATCCGACTGATGACCAATTGTATATACATGTCGAATTTCATGACATGGCTCATACTACCGCGTATACAATGCTCCAAGTACCATGTCGGTACCCGAAAAAAAAGACTGCAAATCCCGGGCACCTATTTCCGTCCCGTCTCCCACGGTACTTGTAGTTTTAAAATGGCTAACGGTTTGATTCCGCTATGGCCACAGTGCGTACGGTGAACTACTATACCCAGAATGTACCCGTCGTTGTCAGCCCGCTGACAACCACAAGAGGCTGTGCGCGCGCCGTGGAAGTCAAGGCTGCGGAATTGTATTTTTAGTCGTACTCGGGCTCCGTACGTAGATTGTAAGACACGAAAAAACTTGCGAACAATAACCGGTGCCAGTATGCATTTTGTGTACGGATCTACACAACGCAATTGCGCCTTCTTAAATGGCACTTACAAACTGCCACACTTCTAGTTCGCTTCGGAGGATTGTGTTTGCAACCGGGCTAGCGGTGACGAAGAAAATGAGCTACAGATAGCCAGCCACACAGACGAATTCGCCGTAACGTTACTTCGCCGTGGACCGATCCTGTCGTTTCCCGATCACCGATATCGGGACTTAACCGTTCTCATAGTTGTACAGAAACAGCCTCCAACGAGGCTCCACGATCTCGGACCGGGTCTGCCTCGCCGCTCGGTCGGCAGTGCGGCGCAGACACGCCGGGGGACGAGCACCGTGTGACGGCTACTCCTGTGTGGCTAGCTCGCCTCAGCCTGCGACTGGAGCCAAGGCCTCGTTCGTGAGGCGACAATGCTTGGAATAATGTCCGAGCACCAAGGTATGTATCTGCGGACAGAACGGGCAATAGATGTTTTTCGATCGAGCGTGTTTTTTGGATTCGAATAGCTTTGGCTCTGGACTTTCCCACCTGGCTGGCGACCCTATTGTAGACATGGGGCTGGGATGAGTCTGTGTGTGACGACATTCGGTTAACTTGGAAAACGCGAGTGTTTACAGCACACCCAGCTTGAACTTCAGTCGTGCACGGTGATCGTAGAAGAGATATTTAATTGGATTATCGTTGTAGGTTGTATTAAAGCCAACGCGAGTCTTGTTTGTGGCGTTAGCACCTAGCGCTAGCTAGCGTTGTACTGCGCGCCACTATAGCGTGTTATGCCGTCTGTAATCTCCAACACTGACGCCCGATCATCATACATATTGACAAAATACAGTTTATGGGGACCGAGTGTAACTATAGACCACTGTGTTTGTCGAGGACATGAACACCAGCGATGCATTGATCACTGCACGGCACACATCCCCATGAAGCTAACGGATTGGTGCGCCACCATTAACGTTACATCTGTAGCCGAGCTAACTCTAATCTAGGCAGGGGCTGCATCTCGGTCGAATTTTATATATTAATAGCGGTTGCCTTCAGCTATTTCAAAAGACCTGCAGCGTTGGGTTTATTATTCTAAAGAATCAGTCCAGACCAGTTGATCGAGGGCTCGTTCGTACTTGTTGCGTTCGAGTGCGTCTTGAGTGCTAGCAGGCTAGCATGTTGGATTAGCCTTTTGCATAGTTGTCAGAAAATGCTCGCCAGCTGCGATCATGTTCCTTAAAATTAGCACCGAAGTCAACGTTTTTGCCACTGATGTGTAATGGCTGTATCGTTGGATGTGGGATAACGTCGAAGCGAAGCATTCAACTAACTAGCTCCACTGACTAGCTAGCGCCACTAAATTCTGCCTTTCTCCAGTGGCCATAGGCGCAATTGCAGTTGTCAAATTTCTTTAGGGTTCTTTGAAAGTAGTTTTTGTGGTAATGACTACGGCTGCATTCGACATTAAGTTGTATGACCAAACATGCATTTATGTCATATGCTACCGCGTATAATTGGTTTGTTCAGTACGTATTAAAAATGTTTTTTTTTTTTTAGATTCATTATTGACATGCAAGACTGAGCCTCTGGTGAGTACAATATTAATACTTTTTTTTCATTAATTGTTGCCTTTTTTTAAGATTGACTATCTACATATTAACAATAACTCTGTATGTTTCCAAACTATGTAACCCATCCTAATAAAAGTTATCCTTCCCTATCCTTTAGCCTCCTGAAAAGAGAAAGAGGACAGTGGAGGACTTTAACAAGTTTTGCAACTTTGTTTTGGCTTATGCTGGCTACATCCCAAGCCCAAAAGAGGTAAGTTACCCCATTCAGTGGCTCAGCAAATGCAGAGTAATCAAAAAGTGTTACAGATGTATCTCATACCTTAGCTTTGAAGAAACACTCAGCTCTCCTTCTCCTTCTTTCTTCCTTAGGAGAGCTCATGGTCGCCCACTTCCTCGAGCTCTGCTCACAGCTCGGGGCTCTTGGGAGATGGCGGCGGCGGGGGCGGTGGTAACGGAGGCGGCAGCTCCATGGGTGCCACCTGGGGGGACGGCAGCTCCGACATCCACACCATCCACACGTTTGTGCGCAAAGCACGTGCCAACAAGGGCAAAAACATCCGCCGCATGCACTCGGATAGCAGCCTGCTGGACAAAATGCGCCTTAAGGACTCTCTGTACGAGAGCCAGGTCGGACACAAGGCCGAGCGCAAGAAGGACAAAAAGTTGAAAAAGCTCTCCCTGGGCTCGGCCGGCACGGTTGCGGACAGCGGCAGCAGCGAGGGAGAGAAGCGCGCGCGCATCAAGCGCAGTAAAAACCCCAAACAGCCCAAGGCACCAAAGAAGCTCAAGAGCTCCACCACCCAGAGCGAGACGGACTCGGAGGCGGGACACGTGCACGGCCCGGAGGCGCGGCCCGTCCGGGACGAGCTGCTGGCGCACGGCGCGATGTCCCCCGGCGCCCAGGGGCCCGGCAAGGTCCAGACGGACGAGTCCAACCGGGAGGCGGAGATGAGCTCGAGTGAGGGCGAGACCTGGATCGCCGACGAAGACATCATGGTGGAGTCAGGTATGTCCGTCCACACGCATGCAGCAGGGTTTTTTGTTTGGTCATTGCTCGCTTGGGTTGAGCGGCCGTGTAAAGACTTGGCACAAGACTTGTTTGGTAACCCCTTGTGCTCTCCTTGTGGTGCGTCACAGGTGACGATTCGTGGGACTTGATCACGTGCTACTGCGGGAAGCCATTTGCCGGCCGGCCCATGATCGAGTGCAACCAGTGTAGCATCTGGGTGCACTTGTCGTGCGCGAAGATCAAGAAGTCCAACGTTCCTGACATCTTTTACTGCCACAAGTGCAGGGACGTGCGACGCTCGGGCCACAAGAAAGACCCTTAAAGCGAGGGACACAGCGGCGGCGGATGGAGCACGCTCACAAGACCTCCCACCGAGACCTGTTTATTTGTTTGTTTGTTCCTTTTTTGGTTCTCATCGTCGTCCTCAGAAAAGCCTAATCCCTGCGATGCCTAACGCCACGACACCCCAGTATCGGTACGGGTGGAAACTGTAGGTGACCCCTCTTCAAGACAATCACAGCCATTCTTCATTTGTCAAGTCTGCTTCTTTGTTTATTTTTTATTTTTTATTCGCGCCCGCTCACACACAGCTCGATGGAATGCCACGGTTACAGTGGAGAGTTGTCTTTTTGTAATTCGATTGATTCAATTTTAGATTGACCGCAGGGGTTGCATTTTGGTTTTTAGATACAACAGGATTATCTACCGTGTCGGTTAACATAATTCCCAGTAGGTATGTCATATTTGGGATAGACGTTCTTATTTTTTCAGTTCCAAAGAAAAATATCATTGACTTTGGAGCGAATCTCCCCCCACACACACAGACTTATAATCAATGCAAACCCTTATATTGTAAAAAGAAAACGACATGACTACATTGAAGGAAAAGGTCACTATTGTTATACGTAAAGAATTGTCTATGTTCTAGATGGGCAGCTCACTTTCCGTTTTAAATTTCAGCAAATAGTTTGCTTTTATTTAGCAATTTTGAGTTTGTCTTGAAGTGTACACCTCCATGAACGTTTTCAATCTTAAAGATATTTGTATTTAAAAGAAATACTCGACTCAAACACTTTTTTTGAACTGTACACAAATGGAATATAAACGTCTGAACTTCAAAATGCATGCAGAACATTGTTTTTTTCTTTCCAACAGTGCACTTTTTAAAAGAGGATCCCTCGTACACCTGTTGCTAGGCAGATGGGTTATGGGCAGTCTCATTATGTATGTAACAACTCTCCATGATTCAGTGCTTAACAATTCTGTCTGGCTTGTCAACTGTTGCTTTAAAGTTACCATATACTACCTTTTTTATTTTAAGGTTAATCTTTGAACCTGATATTATTTGTTCCACGTTTTAGTAATCTGATTTTCAGTTGTGGAAGAAGAAGAAGAAAGCTAGAGGCAGTTGCGAGACAGTGCATGAATGGTTGTAAAATATTTTTTTGTTTTTCTTCCTGTAAAGGCGGTGAGGGATTGTCCTCCAATTAACAGGAGTCTTTGGTATGATTGGCTTGCGTCAAGAAGAAAGCTGGCCGTAGTGTACAGAACTAGAGGTTTAGGACAAACAAAAATGGTCAACGAATGGTGGTCCTTTCTTTTTTTTTTTTCTGTTTTGTTTTTACCATTTACCATTTGCATTTCCTTTTCCCAGTGGGAGAGTCTTGGTTAGTCCCCAGTAGAATTTGCACTCTTCATACCCCTCCTTCAAATTTATGTACATATCCTGTTCTTTGACAACTGTACATATGTGAAAGTGAAGAGAAAATAGCCAAGCAAATACTATATTTTCTGCATTCTGATTTTGTTTTCTTTAATTGTAGCTTGACAAATAAAAGGTCGTTTTGGGGAAACATCATTTGATTTGGTTTTATGTTTTTTATTAAGTCTGGGTATTAATCAGTTAAAAGTATTTTTATTTACGCAATTTCCATCATGCACACAGTGAAGTGCTTGTCATATTTTGGTCTTGCCACTAGAGGGTGACATTCTACGTATATTGTTGACGTCGGTTAAATCAATATTGATAATCTGCAATATCAGGAAGGATAAGTGATTGAAAAAAAGCCCATTATGCAGGATTCAGATTGGTGTAGATGTTTGTTGAAGCCAGCAGCAAAGAAGGCAATGGTTGACATCCTTATTAACTGTATTCTTCCCAATGGTTACTTGACGCTTCCTGTAACAAATGTATACACACGTATAAGCATTTATTTCACCATTCATATCACATTGATATGTAAACACTAACATTTCTTAATCAATGTATCCTGATGTCTTACCTTCCGGTTTCGGGCACCGGACATTAGAGAACTGCCAATGGAGTCCATAGGAGCCAGCTTCCTCCTGTGGGATAGGAAGGCATTGATTCCAGGTAAGCCAGGTGACTACAACGCTATGTTGATTATCCATAAGTGAGCCTCATTAGGGACTCGCTGCTATCAACGCCGAAGGTGTAACTGAATGAGAAAAAGAGGTGACGACAAAATACATACTAATTCACTCAAAATACAGTAAACGTTTTTGAGTGACATGATACAATTTTAATTTTAGTACAAACCAAATACCCAAATAGGTTTGGGGTGCATAATCAACCACGTGATTTTCAGTGCCTGTTAATGGCACTATTTAAAAAAATAAATAATGATAATTCTGCGCAAAAAGTGTTAGCGCACATTTTCTGCCAATTTAGAATTTTCCACAAACGTTACATTTTCTGCTCCTTCTCTTCTTGAGTTACCGCCCGAATGTTGATAACTCGCCCTAAGTCTCGGTACGTTGCACAGCACATATTCCCAGAGGTCCGCTGCACCTTAACGCCTTCCTCACCTCTTCTCCTGGCTCCTCCTGTGGCTGTGCGGGGGGTCTTGGTGGGAGGGCGGAGGCAGGTCCAGCCGGGGTAGGAGGACGATGCCCGCATGTGTACGATGACCCTCCAGAAGATCCCAGGGGTCGTCCCCGGGAGACAGGTCCCCGGGATTCGCCTCCACGTGGGGGAAGTCTGGGTTGAGCAGGCTGACCTCCTGGATGAACCGCGGCGGCAGCCACACGGTCAGAGGATATTGCAAGTTTGGTAAATATTTCCAAATGCATGCAAGTTTCTGGGTAACTGGGTTTGAACCGTGACCTTTTTTTTTCTCTGAATGTCGATGTGATGTTCGCCGGCCGTTCGTTGTATCAGCATTTCCCAGAGCACATTTCTAACGTCCCAAGCACTAAAACAAAGCATTAGAAAGTGTATAGGAACCCACCCTTTTGGCTCTGGTGGCTTTAGGTAACACAAAAGCCGACATCTCCGTCACCAGCAGGTGAAACACCAGCAACGGCACCGCACATCTGCAGAGCATCTGAGAAAAGAGGCCGAACAACATCAAATGTGGCTCATTGATACACAAATCTCTGATGAAACTTTGTTTCCCTAACTCAACCAAAACACAACGGCTTATGCCCCCGACGGAATAGCTTCCCAGGAAGAGGCCAGTGCCGTGAGGAATGAAGCCAAGGCTCACCTTCAGTCTTCTTGGGGTCTGCGGGGGAGGTTTCCGTGGCAGTGGAAGGCCTTCTCGGTCTGCTGGGGCTGGATTGGCTGCAGGGTGTGTTCTGAGGCCAGTGCGGTGACTTTGCTGAGTATTTGTAGCCTTAGACCTCTGGGTGGGTTTATATGGAGCGTCTTGGGCTGTTTAGGCTAAGGGTGTGTGTTCTGGAGGACGCTGGCAATTAACATCTGATGGCTGGCGCTGTCATGTACGCCATTGACTTTGTTTTACAGACACACACACACACACACACACACACACACACACACACACACACACGTGCACATACTCACACACACGTGCACATACAAACACACACACACACGTGCACATACACACACACACACATGCATACAGAAACACACACACACACGTGCACATACACACACACATTCAACACACACGTATAAAACACACACTCAGATACACACACACCCCTCCCTCATGTACATGAATCCTCAACCTTCGTCCTATTCTGTAGATATGAGGATGGATTAAAAAAACGTCCATAAGGGAATTGTTTTGGGCGTTTGGATTTGTTGTTTACTGGCTTGAGCAAAGGATTTTACATAATCTGTATAAAACCTCAATCTAGGTTTCATCTCGATGGGAATATTGGTATCGATCTTCTCTTCGTTCATCTGATTGTTTTTAGTAATTAGATGAATGATTAGATGAAGATTTTAGTAAGACGTTTTATTTTAGCAGGTGTTTTCCTAAATTCTCTATTCCTGAATATTATCAATATGGACGGTCATAAATAAGGACAGGCTGCCAGAAACCCATAATCGGCCATAGTTAATCACTCCTTCTAATTCGTCCATCACCATCAATTCTAATGATGCACTTACAGTAAGAGGAGCCCATGCCCTGTACACAGATATGGGAGCACTCCCTCTTTGTTTGTGGAACGGAGAAAACCTGATTGGTGCTGGGGTGTTCTGCCCGGCTTCCTCACAAGATCGTATCCAACGAAGACCACACGCACACAGACAGACACAGACAGACCCCCGTTCTCCACGTGCACAGAGGGAAGACCTAGTAGCGACGGACAGAGAGAAAACGACAGAGAGATTAGCAGGGGTGGAGGGCGTGTGGAATATGCACGTTCCGACACGTTTTCACTTTTGCCCTTTCTCCCGCCCTCCACTGTTTGTTTCTATTTATAGAAGGCCGGCCTCGCTGAACATAGAATGTGCGCTGATAGATGTGCGACGTATAAATAAACCAAGGAGGAAGGGTTTCCTAGAAGAGTCTTGGTAAGGGCAGGGGCGAGATAGTCCTTAGTGATTAGTCTCTTTTTTCAGGGGCTACTCTTTCTCAAGCCTTCTCTACTGGGTAGGAGACCTGGGTGTGCATACAAAGGCTTATATGTGTCGATAATGTAGCCTACTGTGGCAAGGTTGTAAGGGCAGGGTTTACCCACAGTTGTAGGCTCTGTTGGCTCTTTTTTTGAGATTATGATGAGATTATGATGTAATCTCACCAATTTTTCAAAATATTACAGATTATTTTCATATTATCTCAATTTTTTCTCAATCTTAATGTTGCTGTGATGAAACGTTTTAAAAAGGTTTGTGATTTTTGTTAGGGTTAAACCACTTAAAACAGAAGACCCTTCGTTCAACGCAAAATGTAGCATAAAGGTTGATAACATTGATGTCCCAATATTTTTTTAGTTAGAAATTACTGATTGTTTTAAAGTGTTTGATCCAACTGGTTATGAACTCAAGCCAATATGTCAAAGTGAAAAACGCAAAGAAATTCAAAAAATAAATAAAAAGTTTATAATTATAAAAACATAATCCTCTATATCTGAATCGTCTGAGGACGGTCAAATTCAAGCTCTTTACCATTCCAATTTCAATGTGGACGCACACACCACATGTTTAATTTCGGACGGTTTTAACAATATTTTTAATGAGATTCCACATTAAGAGCGGGACAATAAGTGAAGACAGACTTCTGGCCCAGAGGAGGGTGGTGCCAACGTGTCTGACCGTCTGTCAGTCCCCCTGGCGTGTTCCACTGCTTGTTGACAGAATCACTTCCTTATGGACTCCACCCCCCCGGGGTCGCGTACCGCGGGGGCGGGCCGGCTGTAAGTATCCCACCTCGGAGCCGGGGCTTAATATAGCCATGCAAGTAGTGGTCTTCGTCAGACTGCGAGAATTAATCAGAAGATGGGTCAATAATGTGGTGTAATATGTAATGTGGTATAATGACATTGGGATCTTCCATCTCTGTTGAGTGTAGCAGAAAAACGTTTTACTGAAATAAATGCAGATGTTGACACAGCCCCGATTTTAGTCATAGGCGAGAAAACATGCAAACATATTGACCCCCCAAGGGCGAAGGTTGTATTAACGGATATCAGGGGCTCCAATGGGCATCTAACGTGGGGGCCCAGTCATTCTAGTATGAATATATGACAAAAAACATGCTTTCAAGACAAATATATATGTATTTTTTTATATATATTCTAATGACTTACTAACGCTTTTATGAAAAAATATGTAAACAAAAGCACTTTTAAAGCTGCACAAAATAACAAAATATGGATTTTTTTTAATTATAAAATGCACTTTGAGGGCTACCAGCGTCCACCAATAGGGGGCGCGCCTGAGGTGACTTATTTTCGCAGTCACAGTGGAGAGAGAGGCTCAGTGAAACATGATTGCATTTGCTTCCCTCTAGTGGCAAACGCAGAAATGTTACTATCTCTGGATTTCAGGGTGGGGGAAAAAAACACAATTAAGGAAATCCCCACGACGGTCACCCCAGATCATTATTACTCGCATGAATAACAAGTGATATATATACCATAGTAATACAAGGACCAAGCCTGAATGTCGGCCATCGCTAACATAAATCAACACGTTGGCTCTTGGCGAGGGGGAATTAGATTAGTGACAGCATAATCGTTGAGCTTCTCAAAGGCGACGTGCAAGAATTATGATCACGTGGTCTCACGCTTAGTGTGATTGGGGAAGGCGAAGGAAAAGTGTGAGAGTGATCGGAAGATAGCCTACTGCTCCGAAAAAAACAAGTGGGAGGAGTAAATGCATCGCCAAACTAAGCATCAGTGACAGATAATTTCGTTTGCTCCATCGACAGACGACCAGAAACATCAATACTAACCCAGTGATCTTACGCGCGGAGAGCAATTCCAATTCGCAGTTGGCCTTCGCGTCGGAGGAACGCAACGTGAAAGTAAGATTTTTCTTGATATTTTTTTTGTTGGCATTAAAGGATGTTGGCGTTTTTATTGACATTACACACAAAAACGTGCTTCCAAATAATAGTTGGATATATATTGCCACAGGCACGTCGCCTGGAGACGTGGATGCGTTTTGCGTTTTGCATGTTACTTTGACGCAACAGGTTTAATAACCAGCTCTGATATCTGGCGTCACTACTATTATGACTGTTAACCAAAAACATGGGGCACCAGAAGTCTCGTCTGTATGGGACCACTCCTCTGTCCCATGAAGTTTCCATGCTTCATAATAAAGTCAGGCCAGGACCGCCGCACCCATTTCTTTAACGTATTCACCCAGATTATATGCCTGCCAGCATGTTATCACATTGAACTTCCATCCCGATCAGTTATCTCTTATCACGGCGTAAAGAGGCAACCCGCACAGCACGGTTTCATTTGTATTCTTGTCTTCTTAACTCGACCTGTTTGTTTTGTGTGTGTGTGTGTGTGTGGTTCCACCCTCATCCTCGACCTTCCTCCACAGGTTCCCATAGAAACCTTCTGGTTTGGATAGCCGCCTCTGGAGTTCTCTTTGCCCTGTCCAGCCGTCTGATTCCCGCCATGTCCGCCCCCGGTCAGTATTATATTACTTTGGAATATAACAAACAAATCAAAACAAACATGGAGCAAGCATTGTTAAGTGAAGTGGAATGACGCAGAACTAAAATATTTAATGTGAATACACATGCATTTGGTGTGGTAGCCTTGTTGACTTAATGTTTGATTTGGTGTGGTAGTCCTTTTGACATGATGTAGGTTTGAATTGGTTTGGTAGTCCTTTTGAAATAGAAGTATGAATAGGTGTCGGAAGCTCATTGAAAGAGCGCAAACATGAGCTAGGGCAGTCCATGCCCCTTGCTTACATGATAAAGATATGTCTCCCATGCGTCTATTTAAACCTACCCTGGAGGGCTGTTTAGAAAATAAATCGCAGAATCATAGGGGTAAAACATGTCTAACTAGTTTGTTTAGTTTTGTAGAAGAGGATGGAGGTTATTTCCACGTAGTGGGTTATTGGAGGAGTAAGAAGCTGGCAATGAACTATAGCCTACAGTGGGCTCTTGAACCAGGTCTTCCGCAGAACGCATGCCGTGATGACGTCTCTTATTACTATCCGCCGAGACGCAGCCCAAATTCCTCTCCAGTCCTTCTTGAAAGGCTGTTTAAAGGGGGGAGGTGGTTTCCATGACAACTCCACTTAAAATTCCCCTTCAAACCGGCCAACAGAACCAAGGGGCTGGTGTGTGTGTGTGTGTGTGTGTGTGTGTGTGTGGTGTGTGTGTGTGTGTGTGTGTGTGTGTGTGTGTGTGTGTGTGTGTGTGTGTGGTGTGTGTGTGTGTGTGTGTGTGTTACAATATAAAGGGAAGGGTGCAGCAATTGCGGCATTAAGTGGAATCATTCACATCTGTTTTGGTTGTTCTCTTAAAGGCACATGACATGTTTTTCAGGAGGGTCAAAACATAGCCAAAACAGCCAAACCCCCACTTGATGTTTCGGGTTCCGGGTTACCCAAAAGGTGCAGCATTTTGTGAGGAAAAGTAATTGCATCGTTTGAATGAATCATGCGCTACTTTCTACTTGCATTCATGTGTGGGCCAGATGCAGTTTAATTGGCTGCCTTCTGCCCTGAATCAACCAAGTCGCGACGAGAATGTTAGCGTCTATTGTTGGACTGGTTCCCCCTTCTGCCAAACCTGTAGGGTCAGGTGTGATTCATTAGCTGAAGCATGACAGGAATGCTAGATGGGTCCAGTCCCACCCCTCCAATTTATCCTTTTGTGCCATTATTTCGCGCTTGTGTTTAATTTTCGAACTGTATTCCTTCTGTTGGTTTGTGAGAGTCAGAACTTTTTTTCTTTCGATTCTTCGTATGTTTATTATTTATTCATCATCAAGATTCTAGAACCATCGGGGGGGGGGGGGGGGGGGGGGGGGGGGGGGGGGGGGGGGGGGGGGGGGGGGGGTGTTGCGCAACTCCCTTATAAGGTCATGGGGGGTACTTCCCGCGTTTTAATTATACCGGCGCCGTTGCCACATGTGTGTTATCAGTCGCCGCAATGTGGAAGTGCTGGCCAAACTGTCCGTTGTGCAAACCAAGGAAAGCAGATGGTGCTTG
>NC_082398.1:3808981-3844590 GCF_031168955.1 Gadus macrocephalus | reverse complement strand
GCAGATTCTCAGCCCGAATCAGTATGGTCTACGCAGGATAAACCAAACAAACAGCAGTAATAAAAACAGCAGAGAGGACTTGATTGCACAGACATCATAAACATCTCAATATTTATATTCTGTTTGTTTAAACGTGTCATCACGTTTTTGTGTTTGCATTTGCGCTGCTAATTAAAGGGCCAACACCCCAGGTGACAAATATGCTCACGGAGGAGGAAGAGGAGGTTATGCCAAGCGAAGGTCAGTCACCTTTGGGAGGCAATACGAAGGAAATTAGGGAAGGGGTTTGGGGGCAGGTCAAAGGTCGTTTGAACTTTGAGACCTTTCGATCGATATCGGTTCTCGAGGTTAAAGTTGAAATCAATCGGCAGCCACCAAGAAAAGAGTTGTCCTTTTGTTGCATGGCTGTTATTCATTGCTATGAAATACTATTGTATACACGAGGACTATACCGGTACTATTTCTATGGATGTTATACCAAAGATTGTACTATACTGTTGTATCACTCTTGTTGCTTATATATATATATATATTGCTTATATATACACTCTTATTGCTTATATATATATATATATATATATATATATATATATATATATATATATATATATATATGCTATACTGTAAGTCCTGTTGCATTTTATCATTGTAATAAGCTAGCATGGTCGTTCTTGTTAGGGCTAACGCTATCGCTAATGCTATAACCTCGCCCTGGGTGATTAATTTACTTCTTCTATTATTATATTGCTATTCTATTCCCCGTTGTTACCCACCCAAACATCCTCTCCTTACATCAACACCAGCAGTGATCTGATTTCCTCCCGCCCCAAACCATAAGTCATCACGGGCCATCGCAAAGCAGCGACCATTGTAGTTACACATTACATTACTCAACACGGACACCGAACCTGGGAATAAACACACGCATTATCTCCTTGCTGAAGACCAGGGAGGGAGATGTGGGGGAGGGGACACTGGGGCGGGGTTGAATGATACCAGGTGTCAGTGCAGTCTGTTTGATTGGACTTCGGCCACATCCTAAACTGAGGTCAATCCTGTCCTCTTCAAAGGGCTGCATGCTGCAGAACGTGTGTGCTGTGTGTGTGTGTGTGTGTGTGTGTGTGTGTGTGTGTGTGTGTGTGTGTGTGTGTGTGTGTGTGTGTGTGTGTGTGTGTGTGTGTGTCTGTGGTGTGTGTGTGTGTGTGTGTGTGTGTGTGTGTGTGTGTGTGTGTGTGTGTGTGTGTGTGTGTGTGTCTGTGGTGTGTGTGTGTGTGTGTGTGTGTGTGTGTGTCTGTGGTGTGTGTGTGTGTGTATGTGTCTGCGGAGGTTTTCTTTTAAGTATCAAGTGTTTTTTTTCCAGAAAACATGTGCATGTGCCTTTGTGTTGGCTGTGACTAGATAAACCAAAATATCTCATCCGCTTTAAACAAACCACTGAAGGACTCCGGATATGCCTGTGCTTTGAGTACATCGAAGGCCGACCAAAGAATTAGAAAGGCCAACTTATCATAAAACTTTATGCAACCAAAAACTGAAAATAACCACGACGTTGATAACTGCGAAACCTTCCCAGTGTCTGAAGGTGCTGACGAAGGCTTATCAAATGTGTTTCATGATCCGATTCAACCGAGCGATCGTCTGCCCGTGTACACACATCCAACGCAATCACCTCCGTCAAAAGCACTTCCGTGACAAAGTCTGTTACGCCCCGTGCCCACTACCTCCGTCAGTTGACCGTTGCCATTGACTTTGAATGGGGACGGACGCGCAATGCATTGTGGATCCGTCCGTTCAGTTGGAGCGTTCGCCACCGTCAGAAAGTTGAAAAATGTTCAACTTTTTCGGCAGCGACGGTTCCGTCATCCAATCAGATCGCGTATGCTTGGCTTGGCTGACGTATGCCTCTGCAAAGACTACTCCCCCATCCGTCAGCCACGCCTTCCCACGTCCGTTGACTGACGGTGCAGTGGGCACGAGGCGTTACGCCCCGTGCCCACTACCTCCGTCCGTTGACTGATCCCATTGACTTTGAATGGGGACGGACGCGCAATGCATTGTGGATCCGTCCGTTCCGTTGGAGCCTTCGGCTCAGTCAAGAAGTTGAAAAATGTTCAACTTTTTCGGCAGCGACGGATCCGTCATCCAATCAGATCACGTATGCAAATTTAAGCACTGCGACGCGACTCGGACTCTGACGATACTGGAAAGCGGGAAAGCGGGTCATCTTGCATCGCAACAAGCAGGAAGTAGCGGGAAGAACCCGGCGAAGCGATTTGATTGGCTGACGGATGCCTCTGCAAAGACTACTCCCCCCATCAGTCAGCCACGCCTTCTCACGTCCGTTGACTGACGGAGGTAGTGGGCATGTAGGGTTAGAGTCTGCCCCGCAGGTACAGTACAGTGAGCCATCCCACGGAACTAAACATCTGCAACACGCTCGCCGATCAGTGTCAGATCCCTCCCACGATATTAGTCTTTATTTTGACATTACCTTCATCTCCGTTGGGGGGGGGGGGGGGGGGGGGGGGGTTTGTCCCTCTCGCTCCGGCTCTGCGGGAAACAAAACACTTTTATTTCACAAGGTTAGAGCAGTGTGTGTACCAGACGAGAGGAGCGGTCTGTGACTCGTCCTTGAGCTCTGGATCATAAAGCTTCTTCCTCTGCAGTGGCACAACGCAGACGCCACCAAACCGAGCCTCACGTCAAGTGTCGCAATAATGTAAGCAGTGTGAACGATGGAAGGGGGGAAAAGATAGAGGGGACGAATACGAGGATGCGTGCAAAAGTGGTAAGAGGAATACCACATAGATGTACAAAGGGAGGCATCGTCCCAAAGCAGTGAATATCTACAAAACGGCCGGTCTTAGAGGGAAGGGGAGCAGCCCGTGAATGCGTTTCCTCTCGGACGTGGATCATGGAGCATCTGTTGCGATGGGAAGGCCTGGTGGAGACATGGTGGTGTTAGGGCTGGGTGGTGGGGGGTGGTGTTAGTGGTTTGAGGAAAACAAGCTGTGTTAAAACAAGCTGTGTGAGGAAGAGGGCTTGCATCGGAAGCATGCAGCTGCCACATACACATCGTACACACACACACACACACACACACCAGACACACCGTACATAGACACAGACACACCGTACACACACACACACACACACACACAGACCGTACACACACACAGGTATAGCAGCGCCGCCCCCATGAGTCCGTTCCCATAGCAACCCCCGGTTTATACGTGGGCCACCGTTCAGTGTTCGCCACTCATCCAGAAGACGATTGGAAATTCCTTTTTTTTTTTTTTTTTAACCACGGAAGATCCGTGAAGGTTGGGTGCGCCAAATAAACCGCAGGGCCATCGCCACTCCGTTTGGTTTCCAAGCAACAGGAGAATCAATTTCGGTATAGTGGTCAGAGTTTCCAAACAAACTGGTGGCTCGAACCATTACGACTCTCTGTCCACCAGCACCTCTGCTAATGGTGGCACTTCCTGAAGAAGACCCCCCCCCCCCCCCCCCCCCCGTGTTGGGGTCCACCCTCTACTCCACATACACAGGATGAGACACCTGGCACACACACACACACACACACACACACACACACACACACACACAATGGTCTTGCACTCATTAGCAAGGCACAGCTTTATCTTACCCACTGGCTGAATGGTGTGATCCACTGCAGGTGTGTGTGTCCTCTGCCTTACCTCAGGCCTGGTCTTTGTCCCCGCCCCCCCCCCCCCCCCCCCCACCTCCACCCACCACCTTTTCATCTGGATCCAAAAGGAGGTGACAGTGGGAGATAGCAGAGAGGTGAGGAGGAGGAGAATAAATAATGCTTTGATGGTTTTTAAGAGTCTGCGATAGATTGCTTTGACCCGATGAGCGGAGCTTCGCGGTCACGGATGAGAGGTCTCTTATTGTTGTATTAATGACCCAGCAGGCACATATATATCCATGTTTCTCTCTCTCTCTATATAGATATATATATATATATATATATATATACTGTATATATATATATTTCTCTATACGTTATTTCATGTTGGCAATGGATCTAATCCCGAAAACATAGGTTAGGTTGTGTGTTTATGTGTGTGTTTTAAATAAAAAACAATGTTATTTATTGATGGTGTATTTCTTGGTTCATTCCCATGCCATTTGATTACCTGAGTCTGAATCTGGAGTGTTCCTTACCTCACATCAAATGCCCTCAAGCGGGATTATAAACGGTGTCTTCGGGTTGAGAAGTCGGATGGATAAATGACAGCTTGTCACCCTGACAGCATGGGTCACATGACCACACTCCTACCAGAGTGAAGCCTGGGATCAGGGGGGACACACAGAGAGGGAGACACATGGCACGACCCCCGCACGCACACACGCACACAGGGAAAACATATAGAGAGTGAGACACATGGCACAACCACCGCACGCACATGCACACATGCAAACACACACAAGAACACACACACACACACAGAACATATTGAGAGTGAGACACTTGGCACATCCTACAAACGCACATGCACACATGCAAACACACACACATGCAAACACATACATACACACATGCATACATGCATACATACATACATAAATACACAGATACACGTACACATCCAGATACACATACACACACACAAACAGCATTCATCATCATCTGCCGACAGCAGGCCTTTGATGAGTCAGGCAGAGCTGGCCACCAGCATGCGTCGCAGTAGCACTAGTCGTATCGGATGGGTTCCACACATGCAACGGTGAATTCATTAACATGTTGGGAAGTGATGTTGACAAGGGGCCAGCGAGAGCGATCACACATCTATAGTATACAGTATCTTTCATCCGTCTGTCGTTTGGGTCCACAGACCTCCTTGGGTAAAGCAGAAACCTCCCATGTTGACATTGTTTTGACAAGGAAAGCACAAAGATGGGAGTACGACTTGCAGAAAGTGGGGCATACAATCACGGCTTACTTTCAGCTTTAGTTTCAGTTTCAATTTCGGTTTTGGAAGCCGTCCGCATCGACTTCAACCGAAAAAATCAGACTCCCTAATGACCCTCTTTAATCATCCTCTACCGTTAAACCTTGAGAGTGGGACGGAGAGGGATTCCGCTGGCGCCACGCGCTTTGAATCTTAAAGGTGACATGTTATACCACCAGGTGTTAGTGTGATTAGCCGTTACAAGCCGTTTAGAAAATCTGCCTCCTCTAGATGTCTGACGGATAGATTAGCAACTTTTTCTACAGTCCACCGGGTAGGCTGGTAGACTGTACCAGCCTCTACTGATATCACGCCCACTTGTGATGTCAGTAGAGGCTTATTACACTCACACCGGGAGGTAGGCCCTATAATATGTCACCTTTAATCTTTATTCATCAGTTGATGGTCGAAGGTGAAAACTTTTTATGGGCGGTGATGAAATGATTGACAGCTCAATGGTAGATGGAGGCTGGTTTGAGTTTTGGAGAATGGTTTTTATTTCGGGAAACGGTGGAGCTATATGGTCTGCCTGCCTGCCGTTTCAGTTGAAGTTGCTAAATTGGAAATATATATTTTCTCAAATTGGATATGTGGGACATTTATGCAAGCAATTTGGGTTTTGCTGGAGGTACAATTGAGCGCTGATCATTTAGAGAGTGACATAGGCCTACCAGTAAAAAAAACGTTGTTGTTTTACTGGTATGTTTGGCCTCAGTACGCCTGCAGCAATACACTCTGCCCCTCAATTTCAGTCTCACCTGCATTTTTACAAATCCTTCTTTCCCCATAAACATCATCCTCTCCCACTCACTCATTACATAAGCTGCACCTAGAGAGATCGAAATAAACCATAATTGATCACTTTATTAATTTAGGCAGTTAGGAGGAACAGAAAGCCCTCAATCTCCATCCCAAAACGGAGCTTTCATATTTAAAAAAAAAACCTTCTCCAAAATACATGCAGTGCCCGTCCAGGTTAACCCCCCCCCCCCCCCCCCCCCCAGGTTCTCTGCAGCCACTGGACTTTATGCCGCTTTTCCACTGCATGGTACCAGCTCGACACGACTCGACTCGACTCAGCTCGCATTTTTTGCGTTTCCACCGCGAAAACATGGTATCTGGTACCTGAAGTGGCTGCTTTTTCTAGTACCCGCCTCGCTCTAGGTCCAAGCGAGCTGAGCCGATGCTAAAAGGTGACGTCGGCAGACGGCCGGCCACTGATTGGCCAGAGAGTGTGACGAAGTCACGAGAGCGACATGGCAACCATGCTGGCAACAGCCATAGCAGCGCCGCAGCCAACATATTCCACTTCTTCAACTTCTTCAACATGCCAGCTAATAATACGAACACGAATACCATCCCATCGATGTCCTCCATTGTTGTTATGTGGGTTCTGTCCATGTGTGGGTTGCGTAGGTGTTGTTTGCGTCGCGTACAAAAATACGTCACGGCCCTTTCGCGCAGCCGACCCCGCCCACGTCCAGGAGGTACTATTTGCGGTGAAAAGGTGCTGCTACCGTGTTGAGTCGTGTCGTGTCGAGTCGAGCTACATGTGCGGTGGAAAAGCGGCACAGTGGCTGCAGAGAGCCTGGGGGGGGGGGGGGGGGGGGGGGGGGGGGGGGGGGGTTTAACCTGGACGGGCACTGCATGTATTTTGGAGAAGGTTTTTTTTTAAATATGAAAGCTCCGTTTTTGGGATGGAGATTGAGGGCTTTCTGTTCCTCCTAACTGCCTAAATTAATAAAGTGATCAATTATGTTTATTTCGATTTCTCTAGGTGCAGCTTATGTAATGAGTGAGTGGGAGAGGATGATGTTTATGGGGAAAGAAGGATTTGTAAAAATGCAGGTGAGACTGAAATTGAGGGGCAGAGTGTATTGCTGCACTCTCTGGCCAATCAGTGGCCGGCCGTCTGCCGACGTCACCTTTTAGCATCGGCTCAGCTCGCTTGGAACCTAGAGCGAGGCGGTACTAGAAAAAGCAGCCACTTCAGGTACCAGATACCATGTTTTCGCGGTGGAAACGCAAAAAAATGCGAGCTGAGTCGAGTCGAGTCGTGTCGAGCTGGTACCATGCAGTGGAAAAGCGGCATGAGTGGAGGGCGGAGGGGCGCTTGGTATAGCCCGACCATGGCAATCACAACCACTGCAGCGCCAACTGCTGAATCACCTAGCCGCGGTGACGCGCCACTCGCACCTTTATGCTAGCTGGTGCCATTTCCCAGAGCAGGGATTTAGTATTTAAGAATGTATAACTGACGTCACAAGTCAGTAAGCTAGCAATGGAAGGCTTCTTCTCACATTAAACATGTTGTTATGTTGTTTTTATGTTCTTGACTTGCCTTAGGACAACGGATGAAAATTAGCAATTAAGATAACTCCGGCATATTTATATTGATGCTCTGGCTGACATATTGATTAATGTGCACTGTCCTAATCAAATAAATAAATAATAATAATAATAAACTTGGGGAAAATAAACGAGATGAACTATATTGATAACAAGCTCAGCGACCGAGGCTAAAGTATAGCGACAGACACTAATGGTTGGCAGCAGAGGCCAACCTTTGCTAACGGTGGAAAAAAGCTAAAGTTTGGCGGAAAAAAATAACATTTAGCGACAGGAGATGGCGCTTAGCGACAAAAGCTAACGTTTAGCGACGGAACTGATGTACGCTGTGTGCCGCAGCAGGCTCTCGGCGCGTGTCTCCTCCCTCATTCAGACGGCTGTGCTCCCTGCCTCCCGTGTCAGGGGCCCTCCGTCCTGAGGTTGAACCCGCTCCTCCGCCGTCGCTACAAGACTGCTCCTGCTGAGCGACGAGCCAGCGCGACCGCACACGCACTCCCACTTCCTCCGTTTTGATCGACGTGCCTTGTTTCCCCCACCTCGGAGCCTAGGGTCGTTTCAGGGTAATGTATGTACGACCGCGTTTGAGAACTAAAATTAGTAATGTTGGGATGAATTATTCATCACCGGCAGGGTGGTGCTGACGGCGAGGGCTGGACCACGCCGCGGCGCTCCCCTACCAGTTGCAGGGCTCCCTGTACGCATTACCAAGCCACCATATTCCCCGGGATACTGATGTTAGCCAACGTGCTTTTAGCAAAGAGGTTGAGTAGTGAGGACGTTAAGGTTTTTGCTTCTGAATGGTAAGTAGTGCATTTGTATCGCGCTTTTCTAACTAGTGGCTTCTGTAGCGCTTTAAAATATCACGTCACATTCACCCATTCATGCACACATTCAAACAACAACGGCGGTGTCAACCCAGCTCGTCGGGAGCAGTCAGGGTGAGGCGTCTCGCTCAGGGACACCTCGAAACTTAACTAGGAGGAGCGGGGATCGAACTAGCGACATTTCCAGTTACCAGCCAACCTGCTCTACCTCCTGAGCGACATGCCGCCCAGTCTTAAGGCACTGGCATCCCTTAAGACTCATAATTGACTCAATGAGCTTGATCGGTTCTCATGCCTACTAATATACCTCTGCGATGAAGGCCTGTTGCATTCCCTAAGACAGATTTGCACACAGTGGAACAGGCCAGTGTGTCAACAAGGCAATGTTGCGTCACCAGGGCAACCAGAGGCAGGCCCACAGCGCGGTCAAGCATCAAAATGGGAAAGCTGGGTTTGACCTTTTCCGCGCGCCACGCCGATTACTTGATGCGTTGAGAAGGGCGCGTCATTTCCACGACAAACCAGCAGGGGGCGAGGCATAAATCAGCGCTTTGCGAATATTACCAGTGTGTCACTCCATCGCCCTCCCCCTCAACACTGGAAGATGTCATTACCTTTTCAGTGCCCCAACACCCCCCATCCCCCATGCAGTATTAATCCGTGTTACGTAACCCTAATCAGCCAAGCTTGTCGGTTGAAGAAAAAAAAGAAAAGAAAAACCCACCAATCGCGAGTGCGAGGTGCCCAGGCAAAATGTCCTCGTTAATCTTTAATTAAGCACAAGGTGCGATGTTGATTGATCCCCTTTCTCCGCGGATGCTATTTTGGGCCGCCGCTGCCAGCCGCACCGCCCACTCTCCCGCATCTGTGGGGCGGCTTAGGCCAGCCTTTAAGGAGGCAGAGTGCATCACCGGCCAATTGGAAAATGGGATTGGATTGCCATCAGGGGTTTGCTTCAAAACAATCGACCCACGACCCGTTTCCATGGATGCTCTGGACGGAGGACTAGGGCGGGGGTTGGGGTTGGGGGGGGTCGTTTTATTAAATATATAGGCCTATGAAGAAATTAAGAAATAAAAAGGATGAAACGGAAAGCGCTCTTGGAATGAGAGAGTAGAGTGGGTTACAGTATGGTGGGAGTCAGAGAGTAGCTCACGTGTACATCAAAGCATTCAGTGAGGTATCACAGGGCATATGGGCCCATACTGCACTCCATGGAACGGCCAGTGTGGGGCTGTGGAACCATACTGGGTTCCACAGCATAACCAGCATACCAAACCACACCGCATCTGAGGACAATGTGCCACAAAGGGAGTTCAAGCTAAAGGCAGCAAAACGTATATATATAAACATACGCAAACATGCATACAAACATACACATACATACAGTGAATGACAAGTTATCTACGATTGTGATAACGTGAATGGATTATGTGTTCGCATTATTGTGGTTTAAACACAACCAGGTGTGTTGCGTGTTAAGTCAATCGGTCCATCTTGGAATTTATTACATCAGGAACGACAACGTCTTTACGTTAAAGCCATGTCACAGGTTTCTATTTTCATTACAGGATTATTTTTAGGACCGTATCTTGCTTGATTACGTTTGATTTTATGCATTCTGTTAAAATAAATAAAGACTGCAATCCGTAACATTATGGTAATAATGTCAGAGAAGTTGACAGGTAGGCTATTCACATATAGATGTGTGCATCTAGAACAAATCAATAGGAAACGGAGGGCAATGAGTCATTTGACATCCGTGTGCCCTGTCTAGGCGATGTGCTTTCACTTTCACTTTGAAGCTTCCCCTCCTCCACATTTTAACTAACGCTCTTAACAGCGGGGTATTATCTCTCCCGAGCACCTGCATATTTCATGCAGGTATATTTCACATCTACCGACTAACGTTCGGGACATCATCCACACACACACACACACACACACACACACACACACACACACACACACACACACACACACACACACACACACACACACACACACACACACACACACACACACACACACACGACAGGTCCTTTGAATATTTCAGATACTTGAAAAAGCAGGAGGTGTGAAGGTACTGTTCCCGGATTTATAGTGCACAGCATTGTTCAACGTGAGACGATCTGGAAGGAGCTATTTTACATGGGTCTGATATTTTGTCTTCCCTCCTGATGTAAGGGGTTGTTCCATCGTTGTTATGAGTAACCGAGATACACCGGATTCCTTTTTTAAACGAACAACCGTTACATTTTTTATTATCTTTTCCCATCTCAAATAAACAACAAAGTTGTGTCGGTTTCGCAAATTGCAAATTTGCCCAAGAATTGGGTCGGCTCTGTGCACATGCGGGCTACTTTGAAAGCCCTTTTGGTTTGGGACGATATAGCTGATACTAATTCAGTGAAAGGCCGTCTTGGGTTAATGTGGAACCCAAGACTCTCCAGTGGATGACATTACACAACACGAGTGTTGGTGATTGACCGTACTAAACACCTTATCCATTCTATGGGTCTGTGAAATGCAAATGAAATCAAATGTAGCCTATTTATTAAGCACATTTTATGTTTTTGTTGTAATGCCCACCGTTTTTATTTGTATGCCCACCGTTATTATTATTTTTTACTGCCGTTTATGAAATAAATATGAACTAATGCCACAATTATTCATGTCTGCGATCATCACAGAGTCCACAAGCAGCAGGTCGCAATCCCCGATGGGTCACAATTCATGACAGCAGACCGTCGAAATCTGCGACCACACAAATGCGGGGAAAATGAGTCAAACCCCAACCAAATGTTTTCAGGTCATTTGTCGTCCTCATATCTGTATGTGCCCACAATTATTCACACAAACAGGCACACAAACAGACACACAGACAGACACACACAGGATAATGGCCCGAACAATTAAGACGTTTAGCTAGAGTATTTTAACGTTAACTTTCCCCGTAGTCAAATGAGATTATCTCCTGGCAGTGGGTAGTGTTACACCTCGTGATATGCCGGAGTAGGCCAAATGTGGCGCTACAAAATCTCTTTAAAAAAAAAAAAAAATTGGTGTTATGATGCAATATTCAGATTCACTGATAACATATTTTATCTCAAATCATGTCTGTGAAAGGGGCCTCCACCCTGGTGTTATATCCTAGTCCGGTTTGTGGTGAGCAGAGTGTAGTGGCTACTCACATGGTTGTTAATTCAGGGTGTTCGCAAGAAGTCAATACATTAGGAGATTTATGATATCGCTGTTATCTGATCACATAGGTTATTGTCACTTTTCAGTATGCATATGAGTATATGAGAGCAGTTTTCTATAAGTGAGTGAGTGAGTGAGTGAGTGAGTGAGTGAGTGAGTGAGTGAATGGTTGAAAGAGAGTGAATGAGTGAGTGTTTGGTTGAAAGAGAGTGAGTGAGTGATTGGTTGAAAGAGAGTGAGTCAGTGAGTGGTTGAAAGAGAGTGAGAGAGTGAGTAGCTGGTTGAAAAAGAGTGAGTGAGTGAAAGAGAGTGAGTGAGTGAGTGAGTGGTTGAAAGAGAGTGAGTCAGTGAGTGGTTGAAAGAGAGTGAGAGAGTGAGTAGCTGGTTGAAAAAGAGTGAGTGAGTGAGAGTCTGAAAGAGAGCGAGTGAGTGGTTGAAAGAGAGTGAGTGGTCGAAAGAGTGTGAGTGAGTGGTTGGTTGAAAAAGAGTGAGTGAGTGAACGAGCGAGCGAGCGAGTGAATGGTTGAAAGAGAGTGAGGGAGGGAGTAGGTGAAAGAAAGAAAGAAAGAAAGAAAGAAAGAAAGAAAGAAAGACGAGTGAAATAATGAAAGTCTCGCGGCCCCCAGGGGGATCGAGGAGTAAAAACATGCATCTTCAGATCCCAGTGAGTGGAGAGCGGCCCGGTCTCCTCAAGGGACCGTGCAACAATAAATAGCCCCTCTCCAATTAGGGCACCTTTTAATCCTCCTTGGATCCCGGGTATACGAGGGCCAATCGAACCTGATTAAATACATGCTCCAGCACAGTGCGCCGACATCGGCTGTTGACCAGCCGCCGGGATCGAGATGAACACTGCGCCTTTGTGGTTCAATCAAATCTGTACAGAAAAATATCAATAAAAAAGCAACTTGTGGATGTCGTCTAGCCGAGTATTGATGAGGCACATGGAAAATAACAGCATTTTGTCGCTTTGTGTTGTTCTTCCGTTTGCGTGTGCGTGTGCGAGTTTCGCAGAATGGTCAAATGTCAAAAGGTCAGAGTGACAGCCACCCAACGACCGCCCGCTCCCCACTGGCTCTCCATCTCTCTCCCCCTAACCGTCTCTCTCTCTGCCCCTTACTGTCTCCCTCTCCCTCACCCCCCCCCTCACTGTCCATTACTCTTTTCCCCTCATTGTCCACCTCTCCCCCTCTCTCAACCTCACTCTCTCTCCCCCCCCCTCACTCTCCCTTCCTCCCCCCCCTCCCTTCCTCTCTCCCCCCCCCTCCCTCTACCTTCCTCCCCCCCCCCCTCCCTCTCCCTCCTCCCTCTCCCTTCCTCTCTCCCCCCCAACACTCCCTCCCTCTCCCTCCCCCCACCCTCTTTCTCCCCCCCCTCCTCCCTCTAATCCAGCTCTCTCATAGCCATGCATCAGAGATCAGGGACCCTCCAACCATAAAGGGGGGGGGGGCTCACCTGTAGGATGGACGGGGGCTGACCGGGCTGCCTGGGGAGGGGGGGGGGTCTCCGTTAATCTGACAGGCCCCATGGGGGTCTTATCTCCTGTTGGCACCCAGGTGTCTGTGTGTGTGTGTGTGTGTGTGTGTGTGTGTGTGTGTGTCTGTACGTGTGCGTGTGTGTGTGTGTGTGTGTACGTGTGTGTGTGTACGTGTGTGTGTACGTGTGTGTGTGTGTGCGTGAAAGAGACCTGAAAGGCGGGAAGAGAGAAGAAAGAGGATAAGCGAGGTTATCTTCCTCCTCCTCGTCTTCCCCCTCGCCGTCTAAATGGGAAGAAATTGATCAAGCCTCGGGTTTTAAAATAGAACCAGAAGGGAGGGAGGGAGGGAGGGAGGGAGGGAGGGAGGGAGGGAGGGAGGACGGGAGGAAGGAAGTAAACAAATCTCGAGGTGCCGGGTTTTTTGTCCATTATGGCGTACGTTGCAGGTCTTTGTTCGTTCGTTTTTCGGACCGGCCTCCACAGGAACAACACGTAGCAATTTGCGTTCTGTTTTTATGAAACGATGAATGCCGTCTCTTCTAAACTTCCTAAAAATCCTTCAGCCCCGAGCAGAGAAACGCTTCTATTCTTCATCTAATTACCCATTACCCTGCCATTATTGGACCATTCAACAACGACCCGACACTAATGGCTACTTCAGATAAAATGGGCATTTTCGGTAATGGGGGCGCCGGCCGCGTAGAAACCATCAACATGTGTCAACCGCCATGACGGTAGAAAACCCTGGTAACATCCCGGCTGTACTTTTGTCAGGGGGGGGGGTTCGAACGCATCCTCCAACACCCAGAGGAATAAAAGCGTGTAGGAATTGACGTAAGATAATTCAATCTAAATATCTCTAAAAGCTAACAGTGTTACCTCATCGGAGCTGACACAGTTTTAGAATACCAGCTCCGACTAGTTTCTGCTCCAAACAACACCATGACCGAGGCGGCATGAGGCTCAGGAGGTAGAGCGGGTTACAACAAATGCTGTAACGGGCAAAAAATCCAATTATTGTATATTGTGTTTTTGACTGCCGTTGCTTAGTACTAAACTAAATATTTAGCGTCCCGGGTTCAATGTGCCCCTCCAACTAAACAACTGGCCCCCCCAAGAAAATCGGTCTAGACCCGCCCCTGCCGGAGTGTCCCTGAGCAAAACACCTCACCCTAACTGCTCCTGATGAGCTGGCCGTCGTGTGTGCGTGCGCGTGCGCGTGCGCGTGTGCGTGCGCGTGTGCGTGTGCGCGCGCGCGTGTGTGTGTACGTGTGTGTGTGTGTGTACGTGTGCGTGAGTGCGTGCAGAGCAGCAAACCTGCAAGCCAGGCTCTCTCGGAGTCGTCATGTCGAAGTGATGCAGGGCGGACATGAACAGGGTCATAATAGCGGCTTATTGGATGGGAGTGTATGGCGGTGGGCGGGAAGCGGGGGGATCAGAGGTCAAAGGTCATGATTGGTGCTGCTGTGCGTAGGTGGTTGAGGTGACTGCCCGTTGCCTGCCGACCAAACGCGAGGCGAGAGACTGATCGAACCTGAAATCGTTACGGACAGCCGATTCTTTTGTCTTCCATGAATTTGTTAATCTTGCGGGAAAGGTAACGGAGCCATCACGTGTGCGTTGGCTTTGCGAGGGGGGCGGGGCTGGAGAAAGATGACATCACACAGCCTCATTACAACCCACTGATTGATGATGGAGGAGTGTGTGTGTGGGTGAACGTCGCATCGTGTGGCCTGTACCACAAATAACACACACACACACACACACACACACTTTTTAGTATCGACCAGTCGGTCAGTGTGAGTTAACGTAGCTCGCATGGCTTCATCACCGTATGGGGACGCTGCTGTGTGTGGTTCCAGGGGGATCCAGACGGCCACCATGTCCCTTACGTGAGCAGGTCCCCTCCCAACCCACGTAGGGATTATATTCAACCCGTCAGAACCGGGGGGGGAAACCAAACAACGAAGTGCGCCAGGGGCCGGCAAATAATTAAAAGTCAGGACGTTTCTGTTCTGGTCCGTCTGAAGCCCCGCCCCTTCGCAGGTGAACGCTGCCTCGTGCTACACCGGCCGTACGAGTGGGGAACTCTCCCAGCGTTCTTGCGGTTTCAGGTGTAACCATGGAGACGTTCTAGAGGTTTCCGCTGGCAGGAGAAGAGGTCTGTTTACCCGGTAGACGAGGGAAGAAGGCAGATGATTCAGCTGAAACAAGGACTGTGAAGGTTTCAAGGAGGCTGAACAAATATATCAGGAGGTTGTCGTTTTTTTATTTCATATCTGGCTCAACAAATTGTAATCTTGTATCATAGCAACAAGGTGATTTGGGAGGATAATGGGTGACCGGTACATTCCATAATTTCTAAGAAAGAAGAAAAACTTAAAACGTCGGCGAAGTTGGCGAGATGCCACCAGGCAGCCTACGCTTCATATTGCGGAAAGTATTTGAAAAATAATTTACGTGTGCGACGATAACGAAGTCAGGGTCTCCTCGCTGAACGTGTTCCTTCGAAGGTTCCGGACCAATCCGCACACACTCCGACGCACCAAAATAAAAACGCATCAAATACAACCAAAATTAAAAAAAAAAAAATCACAAAGCAACCCTAGAGTCTTTTGAAACATTCCTAAAAAAAAATTAAAAACCCCTGCAAATCACACCGCCGACCACTTCATCTTCTTCAGTGGTTTGGTGGAGGGCCGCAGGTCCTGGGGCCCGTGGGCGAAGCAGCACTGAGCGGCCTCTAGGGGGCAGCCCTGGGGGTGTTGGGAGTGGAACCAGCAGGAGCGTGTCTTGAGAGCGCCGCTGGCTACCGGCCGGCCGCGCTTAGACTCCGCCCGACCCCGCTCCTCGGACCCCGCCCGCCAGTCCCGGATGTGGACCCGCCCACCTTCCACTGGAGGAGAAAGAAAGAAAGAAAGAAAGAAAGAAAGAAAGAAAGAAAGAAAGAAAGAAAGAAAGAAAGAAAGAAAGAAAGAAAGAAAGAAAGAAAGAAAGAAAGAAAGAAAGAAAGAAAGAAAGAGAAAGAGAGTAAGAGAGTGAGAGTGAGAGAGGAGTAAGAGAGAGAGAGAAGGAGTAAGAGAGAGAGAGAGAAGGAGTAAGAGAGAGAAGGAATACGAGTGAGAGAGAGAGAGAGAAGGAAGAAGAAGCACAGGAATGTGAAAAGGGTTCCCCTCACAGAAGACTTTTCGAAACACAAATCTATAATTCCTTAACATAACAAAACTGACAATAGTTATGAATATGACTCATTGTGACGGCCTTGGCTGTCGTATTAGCATCTGAAAAGCAGTGCGCTGCCAGCGTTAAACAATGGAGCGGTTGGGGTCGGCGTGAACAGCAGCAAACGGGCGAGGGACTGAAGCTCTGCGTGATATTCAAATACCTTGATATTTTATTTTTGATTAACATATTTTGAAACCATTTCCCTCGGCAGAGGATAGTCTATGCCAAATAGTGTTCAAATTAAGAAGACCAACAGAAACCGACATCAAAGTTGGGACCACTTAAATGACCGTAACTGATCATAACGCATAAACCAACTACAGATAATACAGATATTGTATATTCATATATATAGTGAAATTCATTGCCCAGATCTACTGTTACTACAACTATAATAGAAATCCCCCCCCTCTCTGGCGTGCGTGCGTGCGTGCATGCGTGCGTGCGTGCGTGGTGTACCTCTGAAGACCTGGTGGTTGTTCTTCAGGAGGGTCTGGAGACCCCCACACTCGCTCTTCAGCCTCAGCAGGGTGCCGTGGTCCAGCAGCTCAGCCACCTCCCGCACGGACATGCTCTCTGACGCCCAGGGAGACAGGAGCCACAGATTAGCAACCGGCGGACCAAACCCTCCAGGTAAAGGGGGTTACGGACCCCGTTACGTCCTTGCGGACCCTCCTTGCGTCCACCGCGAGGGCCTTACGTACGCCTTCCCAAAAATTGTAACCTTCCGTCGAGGCGAGCCGCTAACCTGGGTATACCCAGGCCGCCTTGCGCGCAATTTCAAATTTGCGCTGCGAGGCAGCCTGGATTCCATGGATCCGATTTTTTGCCTGAGATAGGGAACCAATCACAGAACGGGGAGGGACGGCAAGACGATGGCGACGTCTATGCGACACACCGAAGCCTTTACGGATCCAAAATGGCAGCAGATGCGTTACCTTTCGATGCAGCCTTAGATAGTGTTCTAAGTAGTTTAGAACGCACGTTTATTTAGAAAAAATAGCAACTTTCGGCGTTAAACTTTCATTACCAAGAAGGTTGTCTTTGCCCTGCTACCAACAGGCTTTGATTGGCTATGAGCTACGTACAGACTCATATGATAGACATTCGTAGCGCCCAATAAACGGCTCCGGGCAATCGTAAACCACGCCACAAATACGAGAAAATGAATGTGTGGTTCCCAGACCTCATCTCAATGTAGATTGAGATGAGGTCTTGCGTTAGCCAGGCCACGGAGCCGCAAGGGCTGTGATTGGTCCGCTCACTAGTGAGGTTTAAGGATGTAATGGGTCCATAAACCCCCTTGCGTTGCGTCGACTCCGCCGTCAGTGTGTGAATGTGTGTGCATGAAAGGTAGCGAGTCTCGTTGGATGAAAAGCGTCGGCTAAACGCCCTGGAAAGTAAATGTCTCGGATATTCTTTTGTCAAATTCTTTGTGAAGTACTTCCCCCTGCACTGCCTTGCTTTCAAAAGGTATTCAATAAACTAGGGGACCAAAAAAGAAATAACCCATTCCATTTAAGGTTTCCGTCTAAACCGCCCGTTCCCTCCGGGACTCTTTTGCTAGTCCCTCTAATAGAGTCTGAAGGCTGGCGCACGCATTTGAAAAGCGTTTTTCAAAGTTGGAGAGGGACGGACGGACAGACCGACGGGCGGACATGCAGGGCGGGAGGCATTCCTGGAGGCAGAGAGCCAGGGGAGTCTGCCGCGATACAGCTGCAGCTCGTTGACTTAATTATTGATATCACTCCCACACTGGTGGAACCTCTCTCGCGCGTGCTCTCGCGCTCTCTCTCTCTCGCGCTCTCTCTCTCTCTCGCTCTCGCGCTCTCTCTCT
This sequence comes from Gadus macrocephalus, assembly GCF_031168955.1. Taxonomy (NCBI): domain Eukaryota; kingdom Metazoa; phylum Chordata; class Actinopteri; order Gadiformes; family Gadidae; genus Gadus; species Gadus macrocephalus. The sequence goes on along the minus strand of NC_082398.1, from coordinate 3,826,695 downwards.
CTCCCCTCAGAGTGGCGCTTTGTCCATTTCAAAAAAATAAAAAAGAACCACAGAGAGACCAGACAGACAGCGAATATGAGTTGAGGTTCGTCTATAGCCACTGAAAAGGTGCTATAGGTTTACTGGGTGTCGATGTATGATGATTCATCGAGTGGTCTATCATGAGTTTATCACAGTCACACAATATTGTTTTATTTACATTGTTTTTTGCCCTGCTATTGAATTGTTTCTATTAAGGGTTCGAAGTCACACGGTGCAGTCACAGTTTTGGATATTGTGTCTAGATATTTTACCATTAGATACAGTAGTTGTAGCCTATAGTGTGTGTGTGTGTGTGTGTGTGTGTGTGTGTGTGTGTGTGTGTGTGTGTGTGTGTGTGTGTGTGTGTGTGTGTGTGTGTGTGTGTGTGTGTGTGTGTGTGTGTGTGTGTGTGTGTGTGTGTGTGTCATCCTCTTTCGTCCGATATCACCACTTGCAGCGGCTGATATGTCACAAAAGGTCACCATGCTATAGAGAGGATAGTTCCAGAAGACCACCGCCCCTCCCCCCCGTATCTCCAACCCCATTCAGCACGCGTGAGGGTCACATGGCTTATGAAGTGTCGTCCCCCCCCCCCCATGGGAATACTGGACTGAAGCATCAGGCCAGTGCCTGCAGCCCTGACACACCCAGGGTTCGCTCTCTGAAAGAGCCGGCCGTCAGGTTTAAATAATGGGGGGGGGGGGAATTCCACGTTCCCGGTCTGCCCTTTTCCCCGCTCGGCCGCTCACCCTTCCAGACCGAGAGGGAATTCATTCCCGGTCGACCTTTTCCTTTTATCCAAATGACAAAAGCCTTACCCGCGTCGGACACATCAGGAGAGCGCAATGATCGAGGGATTCCTCCCACACTCCGATCACGTCGCCCAACAAACACATGAGACCCCGGCGAACGAGGACTCATCGGACTGGGATTGGCCGCAAGGCCGTGAAAAGGGTGGGGAAACTGCCGACACTAAATAGCATCGCAGATATGGCTATTTTCCCTGGCATTCACTGAGTCTGGGAAACCAAGAATGTGTGTTTTGACTACAATTCCCTTGATAACAACTTGCTTAACAACCCCATAATGTGCTGATGTTGGGTAGACATCCAAACTCTTTGAGAGGACACCGTTATGTGATTCAATCCTTCCTTTTCTATTGACTTGATCTGAACTCTTCTGCCTCTTTCTTCTCTCTGCTGCCGGTCTGAACACACAGTTTCCCTTGGTTTTTGTTTGGCTTACCTCCTCAGTTATCACGTAATAAACGCTAATAAAAAAAAGACACAAAACACCAAGGACACAGACGTCAACTATTATGAGACAGCATCATTGTTTTCTCATGGTCGAATCCAACCGACGACTAAGAAAATCAAAACAGAAGAAACAGCACCACCACTGGTGAAACCACGCTACTGCAATGGCAGGCAGTTTCCACGGTGTTTAACAGAGGGCAGACGGGAAGTAAAGCCCAGACGCCAGGGCTGTTGCAGGCCGTGGATATAATATCAATACTCCGCTAAGAGCCTGCCCTTTACCGCCACACAATGTTAATGTGGATTAATGGGGAAATGGGAGCAGGGGTATAAAACCCAGCCTGAGACCATTATAAATGACTACTGCTTTGTGCAACCAAAGCCGGAGGGAAGCACAACGCATTTTATTAATGTGAAAGACAAACTGCAAGAATGGCAAGACTGGGGACACATAATGGAGGGGGGGGGGGGATCGATATGCCTTTGTTAAGGGGATGTTTTTGCTGAGAGAGTGAAAGTAAAACCTATATCGTAGAAGGAATAATAATATTTTTTAAGTGCAATAGAAGTACAACGTCTTGAGGAGGACGAGGGTATTGAACATATTGGAGTGTATATCGGTTATGAATCACGAGGAACCTTGTTATTCTGTTGAATATGATCATTGAACTACAGATGAATCAGAACATCTCTTGCCAAAAACGATTTCCTTAGAGTAAAACCTTGTAAGGAGCATTATTGGTTGTTACTCGAGTCCTCTTTATTACAGCATTCCCTTGAGTACAACTAGTAGCAACTACTACCATTAATCCAAAATCGTATCCACTAATCCCATAAATAGACTGAAAGCATAAAAAAAACTGTCTACATCGCGTCAGAAATGTGTAATGCTAACAATCCACACAATTAAAATGTTCAGTGTTCTTTATGTTTTAATAATATTTCAATAATGTTCCTTATAATGTGTATCCGAATGCTCAATTTTGAACGGCGATAATAAAAAAATGATAATATCTGTATAATAGATGTATACGTAGTCGTACATACATGTGCAGATAAAATACTCATAAGCTCACTGTAGCCAAGAGGGTATTGTTCATGTTGTTAATCAACCACCGCATTCCGTCCAGTTGTAGTTTTATGGCTGAACTCTGCTCTTAATACGACGTTTAGCTGCTTCACTGCCTTCAGCAAAACATAAACGGGAGCAGGGAGTCAGAGCCGTGTGACGGGAGCTTAACGTTTCTGGAGGTGAACAGAGCGGCCGAGAGTTCACAGTTTGATCATTTGTCTGACTATGACATTCAGTTTCTGCCAATTCGGTCCGCAAGTTGACAATGAATTGAAAAAAAAAAAAAAACGGCACCTTTAAATCAACATTAAAAGTATATCAAGAATTGTGCCTCGGTTTGAAAAAACGGCAGTAATCCAATCAACGAGGTTGCCTCAGTTTACCGGGGCTTAATATATGGGGCAGGAGGCTGCTTTGAGGTTCAAATACCTCGATACAAACGCATACTCATGCATAAATCATCCAGCACGGTGCATTATTCATCTAGTCATCTCGCCCCCTCTCTCTCGCTCTGCAATTATTATAGTAATTCTCATCCCTCCCCACGGTCTCTTCACAATTACAGTCTCTCTCTCTCTCTCTCTCTCTCTCTCTCTCTCTCTCCCTCTCTCCCTCTCTCCCCCTCTCACCCTCTCTCCTTCAATTCTTAGTCGGACTCTCGCTCTTCAAATCTTACGGCGTCTCCCTCTCTTCCATTCTAAGGCTCAGTCTCTCCTTCTTCAAAGTCTCTCTCTCTCTCTCTCTCTCTCTCAGTACGTCCGTCTCACTCCGTCCCTTCAATTCTTACGGCTCAACTCCCAGTCCCTCTTCAAATCTTACGGCGTCTCTCTCTCTCTAAACCGTTTGAATCAAACCCCCCCATCTCCTTTACTCGTCCACCATTAGTGAGCGAGTGTGTACGTGGCGTCTAACTGAGCTCTCTGCTTGTTTTGGCAGTGGTGTCTGTCGGTTTGGATGGGGGGGGGGGGGATGACTGAGGGGGTTCAAAGTGGGGTCGGGCCGAGACCCCAGAACCATGCAGAGAGCCCGGTCATTCTGGGGCGGGGGTTGGGGGGTTAATGAAGAGGGGGGCTGGAAGATTTAATACCGTTGGAATGCGACATGATATATTTTTCCGGTAAATGGCGCGATTGAGTGGAGGGAATCGTTATTATTCTGTAATTCAATTGATTCTGAGCCTGTGTGGGGGAGAGGGAGAGAGAGAGAGAGAGAGAGAGAGAGAGAGAGAGAGAGAGAGAGAGAGAGAGAGAGAGAGAGAGAGAGATCGACTGACCCTAATCATGGATCCATCTGGCTGTCCAGATGAACCTTTGATACCCAGAGGTTACCGTAACGACAACACAGGATCAGCCAATACACTCAACAGATGCCCTCCAGGTAGATCACATGACCCCCCCCACCCCACCGGTCTGATGTCGGTAAAATAAGTGAAATATAAATGAGGATCATGGTGTAAGTGAACCCCGAATTTAAACACTTTGAGATCATTTAATAAAAAGGATTATGGGATGAGAATTCGAGGAAGGAGAGGGGAGGTTTTATTCCCATGGTTACGACCCACGCCAACTTGGTGCTACTTTTTATAACGACTGTGCCTTCGTCGGGTGGGTTCACAATAATGAGCGATGTTGTACGAATTGTGCCACACAGCCTGGCGTTACAAGTGTCCGAGGAGCTTAACCCCGGCTCGGTCGCGGTCATCAACAGCAGCATCTACTACCGCCCAGACGGAGCTCCACACGTCCACACACACATCCAAGATCCTACGAGATGCATAACGTTCAGAAGGTTCATAACGGGCTTTCAAGTGGTCCCTGCCCCCCAACGGATTTCTATTTCGGCGCTCCAAACACAGCAGGGCTCCTCCTACCTCCGGGGTTCCAGACGACGTCGGCGGCGGCGGGCGTGGGAGAGGGCGGGCCGTCGTCCTTGGCCAATCCCAGCAGAGCCTTGGCCACGCGCAGCACCACGCCGTCCACAAAGTCCCGGGGCAGCGCCGCGCAGTTCCGCACCTTCTCCACCCTCTCCCGCGGCTGGAACCCGGCTCCCCAGTCGTTCCCGGGGGGCCCGGCCGGCTCCGGGTCGCCGTTGTCATGGCAGCCGCAGCCGCCGCCGCCGTGTTCGCCATCAACCGGGCCCTCGCCACCACGGCTGCCGTCGTCATGGTCACCGCCGTCTCCGTCCACGGCGCTCGGCGGGCGAGGCGGGACGACCGAACCAACCGGAACCGGAACCGGATCCAGAGCTGGAGCGACGGCTCTGGATGTAGCTGGCCCTGCGCTCCTCCGCCTGCTCCGCGTCACACGGGGCGTAGCTCCGGGACTTCCCCACCAGGCACACCTGAAGGTGGGGTGGGAGGAGGGGGGGAGAGGAGGCTGAGCGCTGGGCAGGAGGGGGAGGAACAGTTTGGAGGCTAAATCCTGTTCACGGGTTAATTTTATGTCGTAAACGAAATCAGTCGCAACTCTGAATCGACTCATCACATCAAACCTCAGCTGGTGCTCCCAGGTAAAAGCTGCACATTGAGATTTGAACGTAATGAGTGGATATTGATTTGTGATGATTTTTCGATTATATGGGATTTCGCAAACAACACCTGGGCTCTCTCAGGTGGGATCCCCTGCCGTAGACTGTGTACATGTGTCCGTAATTCTTGATGTTTAGACGCGACATCAAGAATTAGGAACACATGTCACAAGAAATGAGGTGTGTGCTATGGCTTAAAATCCCCATGGGGCCGGTAAAACCAATGTCCCTTGGGGGACAATGTGAAGCTGCTACTCTACTTTATTATGGGATGTAATCCAGCCTAGAATGAGGTTAGGATGTGCTGCAAGAGGGGGTTAAGAGACTTAACAGCTGTTCCCGTATCAAAGAACTGTTATCAGCAGCTGGGACGAGAACAAAACAGAACAAGAACAGGAAAAAAAATAAAATAAAATTCTACTTTGTATTTTTAGCCTTTGTTTGAATTTGTTTTTGGGGCACGACCAAAGTCTTGTTTTTATCGGTATGCAAAATGGTCTGTTGGTAATTAGGTCGACGCTGTAGACCCAAATGTGTTTATCCGTACAATAATAAGAGACCTAAATAAGGTCTCCGATCTTATTTCAAAGTTGACCAACTAAAACCGAAAACATTCACGCACACATGCAACCCATTAGTCGGTCGAGTACGGGAGTTTGAATCCAAACAAACAATGATTTAGCTGCGTACTGCAAAGGCGTGTACTTAACAGACGAGGAGAAATGTGGATAGAGAAAGGAAATTAAGAGAGCAAAGATGTTCCGACTCCCAGCTAAAAAGGGGCTGGGTTCGATACCCAATGTCTGCACCCTGTTGGCAGGCAACGCAAAACGCCTCACAACCTGCCAGTTCTTAAGAGACGCATTCGTAAACAACAGTTGAGTCACCTCAGATGAACCAGACACTCCCTAGCACTGATTGTCCAAGCCAACGTGTTTGTCTTTGGCTTCCTTTTGTTTGTATGCGTGTGTCATCCAGATGAATGTCTAACGTTTTTATGTTTACATGTGTACTGGGTGGGGGGGGGGTGTAGTTTTGGCCACAGAGCTGAACCAAGCGGTGCAGAAAGAACCCCCCCCACCCCCCCCCCCCCCCCCCCCCCCCACTCTGGTTGTGTGGAGTCAGTCTGTTGTATCTTCTCATGAAAGCGCCCACAAAATGAACTTTGGCCGCTTTGTGATTCTCCAACGCTGGTTGTGGACGATGAACTTCACAGGGTCGTACCTTTAGAAGTGTGGAAAATAGGGTGGAACTTAAAAAGCTCTTTGATGTGCACCTTCTACTTTGTTGCACTACCAAGAATATGATAACGACGTACTTTATATACTACTATACATTTTCCAGTTTGTAGACAGGCTACAACGTCCAGTTCTTTACCTCTTTTCGTAGTCAGCCCAATTAAGATAGTTTACTGTGATTATTTGGAGGTTGCTCCAGGATAAAAGCGTCTGCTAAACGACTCATCGTAATGTTAATGACTAAAGTGTTAATAGTTTGGGGTAATTAGTAGTGTACCTCCAAAACAAAAATGCCAAATGCCAAATCAATAAAGCTTTGGCCAGAAATGAAAGCCCCCTTCAGCCTCTTGCATCTAGTCCATTACAGTTACAATAACGATGCTGAATGCTAATAAAACAGTATTAATATTATTAATTAATATTATATATAAATTAACATTACCGCAAAAGGAAAAAAAGTTTAGTTTGGTGGTGATAAATTGCTTGGCACTCGTTTTTATGAACATCCTCACTGTAGCAACAGCAAAATATTGTTTCTCTTTCTTCTGACAAAAGTACTTTTTTGTCAGAAGAAAGCGATACAAATCGCTTTCGATAAAACCGTCTGCTAAATGCCAAAAAATGTAAATGTAAGTATTCCTTGAGCCACAAAACAGTAACGGTAAAACAGGCGAACTAATAGACACTCCGGAGTGTCAACAGGAAGCGGTTGTGCGTGACTTCCTGTTGACACTCCGGGGGTGTCAACAAGAAGCGGTTTGTGCGTGACTTCCTGTTGACACTCCGGAGGTGTCAACAGGAAGCGTGTCTGCGGTGACTTCCTGTTGACACTCCGGAGTGTCAACAAGAAGCGGCTGTCCGTGACTTCCTGTTGACACTCCGGAGTGTCAACAAGAAGCGGCTGTGCGTGACTTCCTGTTGACACTCCGGAGTGTCAACAGGAAGCGGCTGTGCGTGACTTCCTGTGGCGTACCCTCTTGGTGGAGGGGATCCGCAGGCAGTCCTCGTCCGTGTGGAAGCCGCTGGCCCGGCTGACCTCTGCGATGTAGTCGATGTACTCCTTGTACTGGGACGTCCCGCACCGCCGCCTCTGGAACTTTCCGTAGAAGTCGAAGAAGCAGCAGGGCAGCACGAAGTAGCGGCACGCGAACGACGACCTGGAGTAAACAACAACAAAATGAGCGGGTGGTACCGTTTACGTGCGCTATTTAAACTTTACATTGGAATACGTGCACGTTCCATGTTATTGTATTTACATTTTTTTATACAATATGTACAAACAAGTATAATATTTGTGAAATTTAAATACTACACGCTTCTACACCAAACTAGTGTGACATGCTCATCACCAGCATCTCCCCCGCTCTACCGTGTTGGAAGCGACACGGTGCATCACCAAGCGCGCTCGAACGGGCACATCAACCACTCGGATATTCAGAAGAGAGAAGCAGTCAGTCAGTCTCTCAGTCAGTCAGTCAGTCTCTCTCTCTCAGTCTCTCAGTCAGAGTCTCTCTCTCTCAGTCTCTCAGTCAGAGTCTCTCTCTCTCAGTCTCCTCAGTCAGAGTCTCTCTCTCTCTCTCTCTCTCTCTCTCTCTCTCTCTCTCTCTCTCTCTCTCTCTCTCTCTCTCTCTCTCTCTCTCTCTCTCTCTCTCTCTCTCTCTCTCCTCTCTCTCTCTCTCTCTCTCTCTCTCTCTCTCTCTCTCTCCCTCTCTCTCTCCCTCTCTCCCTCTCTCTAAAGTAATTTAAATCCATGCGTTGTGCAGGCTTGACTCTTGTAACTGTATTCCCATTTCCCCAAACAATCTGTGGGTTGCAGAATAGAGTAGAAAAAAGAGATTAGAACAGAGCTTTGTTATATCAGCCAAGAAATAACTTAACATCTTATCTTTTGGTCTTTCGATAAAAAAAACACATAAAACGCTACCTGTTTAAGGCTCCATATCGCCACCAAGTGGCCTTTTTGAATTATATATTTAAGGTCAAAGATGATAAAAAAAAAATGCTCTGTCTCTCTCCCACACACCAAGTCCCAAACACAACCCCCCCTCCTTTTCACACACACACACACACACACACACACACACACACACACACACACACACACACACACACACACACACACACACACACACACACACACACACACACACACACACACACACACACACACACACACACACACCCTGCATCTCACCAAACGAGCACACACACACACACACACACACAAATGTAATTCCAGGATTTGCATCTGAGAGCCGCCACTTGAGGGTCCCTGTGATGACTTGCCTGGCTGCCATCACCGGGATCCAGGGCGTCAGCTCGTCTGAGTGGTTCCCAATCAGCCAATCAGTGGCCGGGAATAAGAAACCCTCTCCGGGAGTGATTGCCTTTTCCTGAAATAGACCAGGCCACCACCAAAAATAAATGACAAGGGTCCCCTTATGATGACATCGCCCCCCAATAAATAAGATCGGAGACTTTTTTTATTGAAGGGATAACGGCTCTTAAAGAAATGGTAAGGGGGTTGACCTTTGAGCAGAACCTGGTGACTTCAAGGGGCGTGCGAAGGATTGTTCCCGTCGGGAGACTACATTGGATCTTAGTTAAGTCAGTTAACTGAGACCACTTCGTACAATATATTTCCCGTATGGGAAATGGGTCATCACCATAATTGAAAAAACAGAGAAAATAAGCCCTTCATAACAAAAATAATACACAAAATAGAGTATAATAATAACATTGCTCCACAATTTAAATGTTTCAATTTACACAAGGGATCAGATATTTGCTCATCGCGACGTGGTCCGTTTGGTCATGTTAAACTATTTAAAGGAGACGTATTATACCACCAGGGTGTGAGTGTGATTAGCCTTCCAAGCCGTTTCGAAAATCTGCCCCATATGACATCACTATCTGTGCTGGATAGATGAGCAACGTTTACTTCAGTCCACTGGGTAGGCTGGTAGACTGATCTACCCAGCACAGATCTAGGTGGACACGCCCACTAGTGATGTCACATGGGCCGGTTTTTGAAACGGCTTGTATCACACTCCCACCTGTTGGTAGGATGCGTCTCCTTTAAGTAGGAGTGTCTCAAGCGGTCCGAGTCTGGTACGTGTCTGAGCGGGTACCTACCTCTAGGCAGGTCTGAGGCCCGTACATGTCCAGATCTTTCTCCTGCGCACGTCGATGCCTTTCCCCGGGTGCTGCAACACAGAAGGGCGTGGCAGGGCAGGTGTGTGTGTGTGGGGGGGGGGGGGGGGGAATAGTTTTAGAATCCACCTCTCAAATGTAGGTTGGAAATCCACCGTTAAACATATTCTACCGTTAAAAGAAAAGCTTATAAAAGTTTACACATTCATTCATCTTTTAAAACACATTCAGTGACTTAATAACTCACATTTTGTGGTTAGGTCTAAATTATTGTTTGCTTATTTCCCTGTGACTCCGTGTATATCTCTGATTGACTCACCCCTACATTGGAGTATGTGTAACATATTCAATGGGACTCACTCCTTCATTGCAGTGTGTGCATCACTCGGATAGGACTGACAGTATATGTAACGTATCCCATGGGACTCACTCCTTCATCGGAGTGTGTGTGTGTGTGTCACTCTGATGGAACTCACTCCTTCATCGGAGTGTGTGTGTGTCCCTCTGATGGAACTCACTCCTTCATCGGAGTGTGTGTGTGTCCCTCTGATGGAACTCACTCCTTCATCGGAGTGTGTGTGTGTGTGTCCCTCTGATGGAACTCACTCCTTCATCGAGTGTGTGTGCATCACTCTGATGGAACTCACTCCTTCATCGGAGTGTGTGTGTGTGTGTCCCTCTGATGGAACTCACTCCTTCATCGGAGTGTGTGTGTGTGTCCCTCTGATGGAACTCACTCCTTCATCGAGTGTGTGTGTGTGTGCATCACTCTGATGGACCGACTCCTTGACCATGTGTGCGTGTGTGACTCCCTCCTTCGTTGGAGTGTGTGTGTGTATCACTCTGATGGGACTCACCCCTTCGTTGGACAGTATGTGCACCAGCAGGCCGTTGCCACAGCCCAGGTCCACAAACGACTGCTTCTCCGTCACGCCTCTCTCCGCCCGCTCCTCGCCCCAGAGAACCTGGGCCGCGGAGGGAGAACGACAAGGAATGAATACAACCTCCGAGAACCTTCTAGAACGGCAAGGAATGAATACAACCTCCGAGAACCTTCTAGAACGGCAAGGAATGAATACAACCTCCGAGAACCTTCTAGGACTATAAGGAATGAATACAACCTCTGAAAACATTCTCATCTCGGGGCACAAGAGATCATTTCAGTGTGTCCATGACCACAGACACAGAAAGAATCGCGAGTTTCCTGAGGGTTCTACATCTACAAGACCCAACTCCAACTGGATCCCGAACCATCGCTTAATAAATACTGCCGTACGAAATCCAGGCTGTTTTTAAATAGACAGCAGACAGTTCTGCCCGGCCACAGTAGGGGGAACAGTCCGGTGGAAACATTGCAGCACATGCCTCAACTAGAGTCTGACGCGAGGATGAGCAGGGCAGGTAACGCTCGAGTAAGATGCTTTTACAAAATGAGCAGAGGAAACACTCACCAACAGATACGTAGCGATTGCAACATCCTCGTAGACAAACTTCTCTGGATCCGTCACTTCAGGCCAGACCTATAAGATATAAAATATTGTCCGTGAACACATATCATTTACCATCCATCCATCATTCCATCAAATAGAAAATACATTCAAGTGAACAGCTTAGTCATTTCAATCTTGTTTTACACCTACATTTATATACCTTAAAATTATAAATGAATGCAATCAGTACCAGTCAAGGGGAATTAAAACTAGTTCAGCTTCATTCCCAAAAAACCTACAGCACATAAAGATACAACGTAGATATGATTCCACAACCATTCCATCCATGCATCCACCAACCTATTCATAAATGATGAAAAAACAATATCCTCAAAAAAGTAAACAACAAAATAGGTCTGTGCGATTAATCGAAATTTGATCTCAATTTCAATTTTAGGGTCAAACGATCACAAAACTAATATAATCGAATTTTCGTTTTTTTCCTTTATTAAATGTTTTCTAGAACTGAAAACATATCTTTACATTATTTTAGATTAGAAAATTTGCTTTTTTTTTGTATATTCTTCTAAAGCGAAATTTCAAAGTTCTCAGTTACATAGTGTTTTATGGGAGAGTCATGCTGAATAAAAACATGTTTGCAAACTGAAAAACAATCGTTTGAATAATCCTGACTTCAATATTAACCAAAACAATCACGATTAGGATTATTTTCCATAATCGAGCAGCCGTACAACAAAATCAGATCCACACACTCAGAACAACACGAGGTCCTTCCCTCCCCCAAGCGTCTCCCCCCGTCCCCGTCCCACCTTGACCATGGCGCGGTACTTCTCCTTCAGCTGCTGGTACACGCGGCCGTACTTCTCCACGGGCAGCAGGGACAGCGTGCTCTTGAACTGGCTGGCCGCGGGCTCCGCCGCCCAGCGGAGGAGCCGCGGGAGCAGGGTGGAGCACAGCCACACCAGCCTGGGGTAGGCCACCCCGTCGCAGGCCCAGTCCGCCGCCGCCAGCACCCGCAGCTCCAGGAACCTGGGGGGGGGGGGGGGGGGGGGAGGAGGAGGAGGTGATGGAGAGTTGGAGGAGGAGGATGAGGAAGAGGGAGGAGTGGGAGGAGGAGGGAGAAGTAGTAGTAGGAGGAGGGAGGAGGAGGAGGGAGGAGTAGGAGGTGATTGAGAGATTAAGGAGGAGGAGGAGAAGATTGAGTAGGAGGTGATGGAGGAAGAGGGGGAGGAGGAGGAGTTGTGAACCAGACGAAGCTCATCCAGAGAATGACAGTGTTTTCAATCACCCTGAATAGGCCTTTGTCACAGAGATGGAGTTGTAGGGGTGAACACAGGTGTAGCTCATTTAAGTAATTGAGGGTCACAAGATACACCCATGTTCACCCCTACTGTCTCAGCTCTGTTATAGAAGGCCTATACACCCATCTACCTAAACATGCTGCACCTTAGTCATTTTTCCCATCGTTGTTTTGCATGTACATGTTGTTTATGCAGACTGTCTTGTCGTGAAAATTGTTCTTGTCGGATGTGCCATGTCTCACCTTAAATCAAATCCCTGTATGTCACATAATATGCCATAGTATTTTGATTCTCATTGTTCACCCATTTATTACAGCTCATGTTTGAGAAGGCGCTCACACACACACACACAGTCGCACACACAGTCGCACACACGCACTGTGTCTACTGTGTCTTACCATTCTTCGTTGTCCCTTTGGACCAGACTGATCTGATAAACGTTGCCAATCTTCTGACACACTTCCCCCGACGCGTCCTCTTCGAAGGGAACGAACGTCACCTGAAGTCTATCAAAGTCTAAAGGAAAAGGAACAACACATGGGAATGACTCCCTCGTGATAACGATAAGCGGATATCAACAAGAACATCAGCATAGCATCCCACTCTCACCTTTCAGCACAAACTCTTTATGTGAAGTGGATCCGTAGCAGTTTACTTTCGGGATAAACGTCCGCACACTGAACGTCCAGGTGTTCTCCTGGTCGTGCGTCAGTGCGGTGGATTGCCCCCTGGTCAAGAAGGACAGCACGTCGTGGGAGTCTGTCGACTTGGGGTCCAGCAGCACCCCCAGGTTCTCAGTGCCCACCTCCTCGGACGGGGTCTCCGTGGCTCCGCACAGACGTTTGTTTACTACGTGGGGCTTCTTGATCCACACGTCCACGGCGGACCAGAAGCCATCGGGGAGAGATTTGCACTCGGCTGGAAACTTGACCTCGTGGAGTTTAGTCATGTCGACGACAACACATGTAAACACACGACCATCAGCGACATGTGAGGATGAGGACGAGCTTCATCTATGGACCACTGGCTGCATGTTTATTCTCTATTGACCTTCGGGACCGTGGTTTCACACACCGCGGATGGTCGATTTATGCTTTCCGTCGTTGGATACGACACTTTTTATGAGGCGAATGCAATAGAAACAGCACGATTCTGAAGAAGTCTGCCCAGCTGATGAGATGCTGTCGCCATGCGATGACGTCAACAACCAGCGATTCTCACTTATGGCCACTAGATGATGCTACTGCGCCCACACTGCACTACTGCGCACACATACAAAGTAAAACTTCTAAATATACCGTTTATTAATGTTATTGATCATCTATCTTGTATCTGGGTGCATTTGACATGGATTGCATTTTAGAACCTCATAAACTGTAAGAAACGACTGATCTTTTCTCTAGGAGTGACATGCAGGTCTAGGGTTGCATGTGCAGATGCTGCTGCCGGTTTCTCCACAATGATCCACACACCTTGTCACACTAAACCCCCCCGGGGTTTCTCGCCAACACAAAACATGAAACTAATAAGTACACTCCCCAGCCCACTTGGCAGCTTAAACAGTCCTAACCCGAGACGATAAGTAGATAGAAGGGCTCAACCCACTCGTCACAATCTCTCGCGAAAATAGTATATTTTAACTACTCTATACATCATATCTTTAATAGTCAACTGTCAAAACCAATCGAACCGTCGATTGGGGCCAGTGGTTGGTGGTTTGCTAGGGTTCAAGTCTACTTTTGAAGGGGGAATGGATGTAAGAGGGACGCTCCCTGTTGTTAAGTGGTAAATGGACCGCCACTTGCTCCATTGTCCTCGATGGACGGGTCTGCGTTAAAAGGAGGAGGCGGGACCAGCCGTGTGTGACGACGAATGCATGTACATTGTCATTAACAAAAATGTCGTCCATCTCGTTTGGTGAGAACAGGTATGCAGGGTAACTACAGTTACATTAATTTACGTGTGCGTGTGTGTGTGCGTGTGTGTGCGTGTATGTGTTTGTTTTACGCTGTTTGCTTCTGGCAAGTTTCGACAACTCACACACGCGTGCAATATTTTATATATGCCCCCATGTATGTCTCCCTAACACACAAACAACAAACACGCACACGCACGCGCGCGCGTATTAGTGAATGATTGAACTCGTTATTCGAGGGCAGGGGGGTAGCTCTGTAGGTGCAGTAGCTCAGTAGAAATGGTATCGATGCAGGCGTTGTCCCGGGACCCACAGGTGTAGAGCCTGAAAGGGGCGGGGCCACCTCGACACACACACACAGGTACAGGGGGGGAGGGACCAACCCCCCAGGAGGAGAAACCTGGAAGGGGCGGGGCTACCTCGACACACGCACACGCGCACACACACACACACACACACACACACACACACACACACAGGTACAGTACAAGAAGACGAGCAGCGAAACTATGGAGAAAAGAAAAATACGTTTGACTCAAGAATACTTATAAAGAAGTTCAGTATAGGCGTACCGGTTCGTTTTTTTTATATATATTTGTGCTCGATTGGGTCCTAGGATCATCTTAACCGAGTGAGATCGTTCTCTGGACTTATTTTGGTGGGGAGCTAATGTCGATGGAGGTTCATGTGTCATGTGAACGTCTGAATTAAAACCATTGTGGATTCGTGAGAGAAGGTCGTTTTTCAAGAGGTGAGTCGATAGTTGTTGCCCCACGGTAGGATATCAGTGCTTATCAGCAGGTCCTGGGTATGTATGTATGTTGGAACAACTCCACGTTCCCGTGCATTGTAAAAAAAGTAATGATCAGAGGTAGGCCTACATTCAAGGTCTTCTGTTACCCCATCCGATAAAAGGGGGTCAGTGTTGTACCTTCACGTGTTTTTCTGTCCAAGTCTCTTGCATTTAGCCAGGAAATAATGGCTTGCATTTACCCACGGCGGTGGCTTGTTTGTAAAGCCTTGCGCAAGAGATAAGCTGCAGGCTCGACTGAACTTTCTTTTTTTTGTGGCATTTCAATGCCCTTACTGTGTAAATGCATTGCAATCCATAACATTCAGTCATTCTGGTATCGTTTAATGACACTCATTAGCTGATTCATGGAGATGAAGAGACGTCCACATGCATGCATTGAACCAATAGGGTTGCAGGAAATCACACACAAGTTAACCTCTGGCCCATCAAGGAAGGAAGGGGAAACTTTGATCTGAGCTGCAACAAAAGGAGGAATTTAGTTCCTATAAAGTGTGCCAATAGATCCAGGGATGAACAGTCCTTTGAAAGCCATGTTGTGTTGTGTGTCTCCTTGCCATTGCTTATTAACAGTATAGGATGTG
Organism: Gadus macrocephalus; assembly: GCF_031168955.1. NCBI lineage: Eukaryota > Metazoa > Chordata > Actinopteri > Gadiformes > Gadidae > Gadus > Gadus macrocephalus. Next base: position 3,811,367 of record NC_082398.1, on the reverse strand, counting down.
TATGCGCTTGGCTCACACGGACCTCTTACAGGCTTCAGCCAATCGCAGGGCTAGTTAACTATTCATCAGTCTGTACATTGAACACATGGAACAACCACAACTCCTGAAATACCTCCCTTTTCCCATGGTCCGTGGCCATGTATGTGACATTTAACCGTTGGTTTGGAGTCACAGCATTTGGGTGTTGCCTTTGGGAATCTCTCTTGACTGGAAATGAATTGGAGCATTAGTCAGGTCATGCCCGGGCTGGCCCTCTACGTGCACGTACACGCACATTGTTGTGCATGTACGTGCATATTTAAACACACAAGTGTTTCTAAGGTTGTTATGCAAGGAATTCTGGATGGCTTCAGTTGTGGAAAACATAGAGGAACTTCTGTTGATGACGTCCCCACAAATAATTTGCGACCATCTCAAATATATTAAACCAGGCAGTGTGTTTTGTTATGAAGTAGTATACGAATTCAGGTATTTTTTTTAACCATCAATTTGTGTCAAAAACTAATTCCCTCCCCTTTATGGTCAGGAAGTGGTGGCAGGTGCAACAAGGGCTGATTAATAGGGGTTGTTTACGGCATGGGGGTCATAAAGCCCAATTCCTGCACTGTGCTTTGTAAACACACTGTCATTGTGGTAATGTGTGGGTGTGGGATAGATTAATTCCACGTTACTATGCTAGGCATGCATAATTATGCTGTAATTATGTTGGGAAATATGTGTGATTCATGGTGTGTTAGTAGCCCTAATGCTCCCTTTTGATTGTAGTGTTATAAAGGTAAACAAGTTTCCTTCGTTTTACGCCTCGTATTCCCGTGTAAACATCTACGTCATCTGTGTCAGCAGTTGAAACAGAGAGGACCTGTCAAGAGGTCACCAGACCGACGGACCCACACACAGACAGAAAGACACACGCACCGACACACACACTGTGGAATGTGTCATTTGTCACCCGGTCGTAGTACAAAAGTGGTTCCTCAATGACATCTGCATAAATCTGAGTCTAGTTGTGATGATTTCTTTAAAAGATTATTATGACTATAAATAATTGACTTAATTGCACCTATTCAAGACGACGTAACTGAATACCTGGGTCATGAGGTCCAAGGCTCGAGGCCAAATAGTTGACTCACCTTATACGAATCCACACTGTGGAATGTGTCATTTGTCACACAGTCGTAGTTCAAAAACGGTTCCTCAATTATATCCTTTAAAACTGAGTCTAGTTGTGAGAATTTCTTTAAAAGGTTATTATGACTATAAATAATTGACTTAATTGCACCTATTCAAGACAACGTAACTGAATGCCTGGGTAACTCACTCACTCACTCACTCACTCACACTTTAGGGTGAAACACACACACACATACAGTTTTGGAGAACCATATTGGGTTTGACTTCTTCAAGATAACAAGTCTAATTGGTCTGATGACATAGCAAAGATCCCCATGAAGATTGTGAATTGTTGCAAGGTGGATGACTCGTGTGTGTGTGTGTGTGTGTGTGTGTGTGTGTGTGTGTGTGTGTGTGTGTGTGTGTGTGTGTGTGTGTGTGTGTGTGTGTGTGTGTGTGTGTGTGTGTGTGTGTGTGTGTGTGTGTGTGTGTGTCCTTATTCGAGTCGTGTCGAAACAAACATTGTACAACTTTTCTCATCTTATCTCTAAATTGTTCATCCACCTTTCATTCCCATGTGTGCGTCCACATTCCTGTTAGGATTTTCATTGGTTCATTGGAAATGTAAAAGATGAAAAAGTTAAAGAATTAAATGAGGTTTAGTTGTTCTTTGTTATTCTTCCCGGTCGGAGGTAGTGTATGATTAAACAGAAAGAATAAACCGTTTTCTACTTTAAATAATTTTCATCAGCCACAGATAGACCATTGTATTTTTTTTTGGCACATAACCACCAAAGTAATCACCCAAATTCCTTTTCCTTAAACCACATGCAGGGCTTATGTTTGGTCGCTCCGGTAACCAAGGCCTGTGTGTGTGTGTGTGTGTGTGTGTGTGTGTGTGTGTGTGTGTGTGTGTGTGTGTGTGTGTGTGTGTGTGTGTGTGTGTGTGTGTGTGTGTGTGTGTGTGTGTGTGTGTGTGTGTGTGTTCTTCGGTAGTGTAAAACATGCTTATTGTTCTAAGAACACTCTATCCTACACCTCATGAATAAAAGCCATCAATCAAAAGGGCAATTGTGCGTGTCTTACAAAGGCACAAAGCATTTCTAAGGATTTCGGATTTGCCCTGTTTGAAAAACCTTTGTTGAGTTTCCTCATTATAAGAGAAAAAACTATTCCAGACACAACAGAAGAAATCAAATGTAATTCATGTTAATCCCTTGCCCTAGTCCTTTGCCCTGGTAACTTATGGGCAGGAATGTACCCATCGACAGTAGCG
>NC_082398.1:3801481-3803981 GCF_031168955.1 Gadus macrocephalus | reverse complement strand
AGCAACCAACACACAGCTTCCCTGTTGTTGTGCAATCGCCGACCTTCGAATGTGTGCAATGAGTTAGTGCGCTTCTGCAGATTCTAACGTCTCTTTTAATGTCTCTAAAAAAAAATGCTTTTTTCCTTTTTATTTGTTTCACCTTTTGAAACATATATAAAACGTTCCCTGAAGCACTTCAAGCTAGTATCCTGCTTGGAATACGTTCCCTATAGACAATAAGGCAATAAGTTGTAAAAAAAATAAGCTTCTATAAGTTACAATAATCTAAAACATATATTATAATGTTAACATGATATACTATAATAAAAACGAATATAATTAATGATGATGAATCATATGAACCGTATTGTGCTGACGGGTGTGTGGGTTGTGTTCACGTGGTCCAGATCCTGTGGCGCGTGGAGCGGGAGGGCGAGCGCCTGGCGCGGCCTCAGGACTGCCCCCAGGAAGTGTACCTAGTCATGAGGAGGTGCTGGGCCTGCAGCCCCGCCGACAGGCCCAACTTCTCCCAGCTCACCACACTGGTGGCCGAGGTCAGGGGACGCACACAATCGCGCACACACACACACAAAGATGCACGCACGCACAAACATGCAGGCACGCACACGCACACACACACCTCTTGGGGTCACAAGCACACACACACACACAACCACCTTACGGTCGCACGCACACACACCTTAGGGAAACACACACACACACACACACAAAGATGCATGCACGCACAAACATGCAGGCACGCACACGCACACACACACCTCTTGGGGTCACAAGCACACACACAAGTCCACAACCACCTTACGGTCGCACGCACACACACCTTAGGGGAACACACACACACACACACACACACCTCTTAGGGTCAAACACTAACATACCCCGACATGTTTGACTAGTATACCCACATACCCATTCTCTCCCTCTCCCTCTCCCTCTCCCTCTCCCCCTCCCTCTCCCTCTCTCTCTCTCTCTCTCTCTATCTGCCCTTGACCAAAGCAGTAAGGTCAGTGCCTTGCCTCAAAGGCACCGTTAAACCTCTTCTTCTGTGAGTTCAAAGTTGAGCTAGCAACCTCAGTAGTTTTCTGTTTCTGTTCATTCCTTCCTCTCCCATTCCGCCATACCGTCTGCAGGCTCGACCAATGGAGGTGCAGGCCACCCGGGACTTCAACGAGCCCAGGAAGCTGCCTCTTCAGACCAACGACATGGTGACCGTCATAGAGCACGGGTGAGAGGACCACGAGTGAGTGAGTGAGTGAGTGAGTGAGTGAGTGAGTGAGTGAGTGAGTGAGTGAGTGAGTGAGTGAGTGAGTCGTGAGTGAGTGAGTGAGTGAGTGAGTGAGTGAGTGAGTGATGTGAGTGAGTGAGTGAGTGAGTGAGAGAGAGAGAGAGAGGAGAGAGAGAGAGAGAGAGAGAGAGAGAGAGAGAGAGAGAGAGAGAGAGAGAGAGAGAGAGAGAGAGAGAGAGAGAGAGAGAGAGAGAGAGAGAGAAAAAAAACACGTTGTCCTTTGTTAAACGTGGGACTTGAACTACGAGGCCCTGACTCTGAGATTTCACCGATATCGTTTCTGGTTAACATATCTGCATAACAAACTTAAACTGTAATTAGGGGACACGTTCAGGAGAGAGGTGTTGTACGAAGCACCAGAGCGCTGGCTCACAGGGCATGCGCGGCCCATCTACCCCTTTGACCCTATACACTGACCTTTGACCCTATACACTGACCTTTGACCCTATACACTGACCTTTGACCTTTGGCCCCGTGCAGGTTGGAGCTGTGCGAGTGGAAGGGCCAGAACCACCGGACCCTGGCCGTGGGCTGGTTCCCCGCCAGCCTCTGTGTCCCGACCCTCCCGGCCTCCGGCCCCGTGGCCCGTGGGCCCCGTGGGCCCCGGCTCCGGACCCCCGTCCCAGAGCCGGGCTCCGGCCCCCGCTCTGCCCTCGGCCCTCATCTCGGCCCCGCTGAAGGGGAGCCTGCTGCATCGGGGCCACGGGGACCTGCGCCCCGACCGCAGCTGGGGGACCCCGGAGAGACTGGAGGAGTAAGAGGAGAACACGTCGTGGCATCGCGTCATTGGTCCGACAGACATTGGACCAATGACGCCGTGTTTTTTTTTTACCAAATCGAAACAAACCCCAACCAATCCCTCTCACGCGCCGACTGGCACCCGCCCATGTCTCAGTTTGTTGCGGAAACTGAGTTCGATTTTCAGGCTGTACTTTACTTTACCTTAACGCTCACATTAAGCGGTACTGCCGTAAAACAGGTCAGTCTTAGTTCTGCTTTTATTAGCTCTGTTTTTATTAGTGAAGAGATGCTGGGTTTAAGATCTTGGGCGGGGGGGGGGGGGGGGGGATGGACAGCTCTTACGGGGTGGTGGTGCATCGTTACCCTATATTTAAAAGGGGGTGGGATTAATTAGACCGTCAGCCTTTCTCGTTGGCTCATCTGTGTCAGATCTGGAACCACATCCAACCGGATGAAGGGGTCAGAGGAGTC
>NC_082398.1:3655715-3801381 GCF_031168955.1 Gadus macrocephalus | reverse complement strand
AACATGTAAAAGGTTGAAAATAAAATCACAAAAGAGAACTATTCTACTTGTAAGACTCCCCTTATAATGATGTACAATTTAGATTATCCATGCACCAAAGGAAAAGTCATGTTTATTTTGGTCCATAGTGGTTTTAACCAGTTAGCGTCTTGGGTATGTGCTTGAAATCCAATACCTGACTAGAAATACGATATCCTGCATAGAAGTTGAGCATTCACCTTTATGGCCGGTGTAATAGTAGCAGTAAAGACAGGTGTATCTAAGGACACTTAATTATAGCTGTGACAGGCCAGCCTACTATAAAGAGCTAAACCTGTGTGTGTGTGTGTGTCTGTGTCTGTGTGTGTGTGTGTGTGTGTGTGTGTGTGTGTGTGTGTTTGCTCCCTCTCCCGCAGTGAGGCCAACCTATTTATTTTTAACCCGTGTTGTTCTCGTGAAAGGGGCTCATTGCTCGAAGCTACCCTCCTATACATTGCACTGCGCCCCAAATGGAGAGGCCCTCCATAGGGTTGTATGAGTGTATGGGGTTTAACGGGTGTACAGGGGAAGAGTGTGTGTGTGGGGAGGGGGGGGGGGGGCGGCCACTAGGCCTGTCGCTCCCTATACGCAGAGCGCGTAGGGCACCAAGTACCTGGGGGGGGGGGGGGCACCATAAAGTAAGGTTTGTAAAAAAAAAATATATATATATGTACTACATTATTGAATTTAAAAAATACATAAATTAGTTATGAAGAGACCGTTGTTTTTTCCTAATTGTATAACTTATAACTCAATGTCGGCAAATGAGATGTTTTTACTTAATATATAAAAAAAGAGGCTCCCCCCGAAACGGCCAGCAGCGGCCCTGGGAGCAACACACAATATAGGAAGACAAACCTGCTGTACATTAGTGATCTGTGAGTGGGGAGGGGAGCAAGGGTTGGCGATGTGCAACGCTGACTCAGCGAACCGCATGAAAGCCTCTGAGGAGGATCAGAGTGCAAGTAAAGTGTGTGTGTGGTGGTTTGACGGCCAAGTGTGTGCGGAGAAACAACAGAGGAGTGTCAGGAATAGTCTTTGCTGTACACATCAGTACGGTCTATTTGCACTACTGTTTAGTGGCAATGCAGTGTTTTATTCTATGCCTTTTTATTTTCGTATATTATTTCAATGAATACAATTTATTTATTTATAAAAAGAAGATCTGGTCTTCAAATCTTTTTTCCAAATATAGGTCGTCTTACAATGGGTTTTGTGTTTTATATTCGGACCAATACGGTACAGCGGGCGCTAACATGACGTTAAGCATTTCCTGGTGCATAATGTGACGCTTCAGAACCTAAAATCCCGTTTCTCCCCGTTGACAGGACAACACATAACCGGCGTTTTCAGAAATCTCCACTTTGGCCGGAGTTTTTAGAAATGATCGTTTTCTGTGATAAGACAGGGCCTCAGACAGGGGGTGCTGCAGCACCCCCACTTCCCGCGGTACTGGGTATGGGGTGTTCAGAATGCCTCGTCATTCCTTATCGAACCGGATGCCCCCTGCGCGGCCGTTGGTGGAAAAACGACCACGCAGCACTGGGACTCGGGATGGTGTGTGTGGGGGTGGGGGGGGGGGGTCCAGAGAGTTGAGGGAGACGCCTGAGTTGGGGCGAGCTCCTCCAGTTGCTCCTGTTGTCGAGGAGCGAGGCGGCAGAGGTTTGTTTTGCATGTCGTCACACTCCAGCACGCTCGACGCATGACACGAGAAAGCCCGGGAACATCACGCATGTGTCAGCGGGACGGGAAGCCCCCCCGAGGCCCTACTACTACTATGTTCTAGATGCGCTCATTGAGGTGCTCATTGACGTAGGCCTAGTCCTGACCGCTTTCCAGATACAACAAATTTCTACCATTAAAACTTTTAAAGAAAGAAGGAAAATATATTCTATGAATGCTCGGGCCTGAATTAACTGAGGGCTGTCAATCAAATCGTGGAATTGATTTAAAACAGGGCTACTCTAAAGTTGATCTCCCCTTCTTTTTCTCGCGTCCGTTCCCGCGGTAGGCCTACGATGGAGCGCGAGCGGGTGTATTTGCCAGCGTTGTCCCGCGTGGCGGTGTGCGGTGGGACGCACGGGAACGAGCTGTCTGGGGTGCACGTGGTGCGGGAGCGGCTAAAGGAGAAGCAGCAGAGGGTCGATGATGATGAAGAAGAGGATGAAGATGTCGTGTCGGTGTCGAACATCTTGACGAACCCCCGCGCGGTCCAGCAGTGTCGCCGCTACACCGAGACGGACCTGAACCGCTGCTTTACCCGCGCGACCCTCAGGTAGGACCTACACGAGCCCGGATGGGATTAATGAATTGATTATTGATTCACGACTACCGTATTTAAAGGGCTTGTACATCGGATTGCATCATGGGATTTTTTTGTTGGCGAAACGCAGCCATTTGGAGAGGACTCAAGCGCCCTTGTAGTAGCGTTAAGCCTACTGTAGGCCTACAATATACTTTAACCTCGGCTAATAAACTTTTCGCCACGTCTCGCTTGTGAAAAGCTGTAGCAATTACAGACGTCTTCCCACAGGGAGAGACATTCCTATGATTAATGACAAAACAATGACCCACAAAACTTTACTAACAACATAATAACTAACATTCGAATGCTTTCAAAATGGAGGCGGTCTATGGATATGACGTTGGACTATAGCTGTGAGAATGAGACTAATTCATAAAAAGTTAGGTTTGGGTTGTATCCCTAATTATTTTAGCTACTTAAAGGTTAAGCTTGTTGTTTATAATGGTTTCTGTTTGTTTATTTCATTGCAGTAGTGCGGTTTCTGACCGGACCCCATATGAGATCGCCCGGTCCCAGGAGCTGAACGTTCTGTTGGGCCCAAAGGGCAGCCCGCAAGCCGTGGACCTGGTGTGTGACCTCCACAACACCACGGCCAACATGGGCGTGTGTGTCATCGCCTACTCGGACACTGACTGGATCTGCCTGCATATATTCAAGTATTTACAGGCAAGCACATTTAAATCCATCTGACATCAGGATGAAGGGTTACACTTTCCCTATCCCTAAGGATCATACTTTTTAAGTTGCTCATTTAGATTTGTGTACGATTCATTCCGATAAATCATTCATGGTTTTGGTTGTTCATTTGCTGAAGTGAAAGTCCTATTCTGTGTTTCAGCACCATATGTCCGATGTACCAGTTAGATATATCCACTTTGATCTTCCATGCAGAGAAGCGTACTCCCTTGACTCGCTAGGCAAACACGGTTTTGGTGAGCGAGCAAACGGTTTCATTTCATTCATTCGTTAGTGTCTCCCCTGTGGGGCCTGTGATGTGGTCGGGCCTATTACCTGACCCGTTGGCTCGCTGATCCATTCTTTGTTTTGTAGCTCTGGAGATCGGTCCTCAGCCCCACGGGGTAGTGCGATCCAACGTCTACACGTACATGAAGACTGGGGTGGAGCTCATGTTGGATTGGGTCCGTCTCTTCAACTCAGGTATTCTCGTTTGATCACTATTGCTACGGTTTTATATCAAATATCTCCGGCCAAGGGTCAAATGATGCCCATTCACATTTGAGACAGTCCGATACTAGTAAAAAATATATATTAACGGACGCCATTGCGGACGCCACGGATAGATCGCAGCGCCCCGGGTTTGATTCCTGCATCTCTCTCCCATACCTTCCTGTCTTCCTATCTTAATCTATCATAAAAATGCCAAAAAAATAATCTTTAAAGAAAACTTCACCAGTTATGAATGTTCCTCGTCTTCTCGGGGGTTCCGGTTCATGCTGGTTGACGTGTCTTTTCCCTCTTTGAGGTACCGTCTTCGCGGGAGGTCTGGTGGAGGTTTACACCATGGTCAGCGCTATCGACTATCCCAGAGAACGGCACACACACAACGTCATGGCAGCCATCCATCCTGAACTCCAGGTGCCGTGTGCCTGGCGGTAGTCGATCAATGATCAGATATCCTTAAGTGGGCCGGTGAAGTGAGTCCGATGTCCCAGGACGGCCGCCGTAATCCGCGGTTTGATATATCCGACAAGGCTTCTGACAACCGGCCGTGTGAACTGTCGAGGCACGAGATCGGATCCTACCGATAAGGTCGCATCGGGATTCGGATCGGATTTGAGAATTACACCTTTTAATAATACTTTTTTTATTTCATTTGACCTCATTTGATCCTTTTCTATTCATTGTCAGAGTTGACAATAAAGCCGACTTTGAACTTTGGACTTTGATGCATTTTCAAAAAAAATTAAAACTCAAATTCTCCAGCACTAATTCTCAGACTTGCCCCCCCTCCCTTCCTCACAGGACCAGGACTTCCGCCTCCTCCGTCCGAACGACCCCCTGTTCGAGACCTTCTCGGGGGCCACGCTGCGCTACCAGGGGCCCGAGCCCCTGTACGCCTTCTTCATCAACGAGTGTGCCTACTACGAGAAGGGCATCGCCCTCTCCCTGGCCCGCCGGCGGAGCGTGGAGGTCCCCCCGGTGCAGATGAAGAGCGGCCTGGAGCACCCAGGGGACCCAGGTACGTCTGAGGAAGAGGAAGAGGAGGACTAGCGCCCCCGACTGACCCAACGACTGACTGTAGGGGGTGTAGCGGCACTGTAGCTACATTGCCGCGCGGGACGAAGACAACCTGGTGTTGGCTGAAACGGCAGCAATAAACCAAAACAAGACCATATTTTGTGTTGTAATCTTTACGTTTTTTTTTATTGAAACAGCATCGCAGTGTGTTCAATCTGCTCACACATACATGCACACGCACGCACGAGCTCAGAAGGGGAAACTATCGATTGCACATTTCCAAAAATATTTCTGTCAAATTTGCCCGACCTCTTTGGCACACTGAAGCCGAGCTCAACGATTTGCCTGAAGTCAGAATGCCACTCGTTCCTTTAAAGGGGACTATGCAATTTATACTACAAGCTATTTATATTTCATTTACAACTGATTCATCCCAACTCATAGCATGTTGTCAGAACCACTAACGGTGGGATTCTTCCTTCAGTTTCATTAGCTGAAAGCAATATCCTGCTTCACCTAAAAACGTGCACTGCACTTACTTTCAATCACAAGCTTCCAACTAATTAATGTCGACCATAAGCACCTGTGAATGTAACACTTTCTCAACAACGCATTTGTTAATTTGTGTTTTAAATTAACTGCAATAACCGCAATATAACCCAAGAAAAGTACAGTAACCTTAATGATAGAGCAACAAACAGTAATTCATCTTTTTCAGCCTTTGAAATACATTCATGGAGCATAAAATTCCCTGCCGCTTGAGGAAATACAAATTCTCCAAAGCTTGCAAAAGTACACTCGAATTGAAATCTGAAATATATAAAAACAAGACCAGGATATATATATATATATATATATATATATGATTTAACTGATTCCTTTTTACAAAACAAAGATTAATAATAAACAAATACAATTTACCAAAATGCAAAAATGATTGGAATAAATAAAGACTGTTATTAAGATTTCGGGAAAGAAGTCAAATATTTAAATAATTGAAATGGGATTAACGAATCACTGAACACATAATAGTAGATCACGACTTTATCAAAACAGACGATACCATCCTATCATTCAATAATACAAAAGCAATATCAAAACTAAGGGGGAGGTAGAAACCAATACTGACCACAGCTGTACTGAAAGTTGAAAACCAGATAGACTGATGTCCCATGAAAAATATCTCCTTTTATTTTTTGCCAGAACACCCCTAGATGTTACCTTACTAGATCGATATCTAGATCCCCCGCAAGGACAATTAATCCTATACTAAATCCAGTAGGTCCAATTACTATATATATATATATATATATATATATATATATATATATATTCTAACTATACTGCCCACTTGCTTTAGCACACCAGAAGCTACCTCGATAAAGCTAATCTAGCTAGCTCTGAATTAGCATAGGACCGTAAACAAGGTCCAAAACAGCGCTCAAAATACCCAGAATAACAACAATACAAATAATATACTAAGAATAATAATTACAAAACAAAGTGAGGTCCCCCCTGGAGGTCTTCACGGGGGGGGGGGGGGGGGGCGTTCACGCCACGCGGTAGGCCATCATGCGGTAGTAGTTCTGACCGTGGCTGCGCGCCGCCCAGATGAGGAGGGCGGCGGCCATCATGTGCAGCGGGGAGGAGATGAGCGCCAGGTAGAGGGACCAGCCCAGCGAGCCGTCCACGCCGTCCGGCAGCACCGACACCCGGTGCAGCAGGTCCATGCCGGCCAGGAAGCAACACACCGTGGCCAGGGTGCACAGGCCTGGGGACGGGGACGGGGACGGGGTAGGTGGAGGTTGTGGTGGGGTAGGTGAAAGGGGTGGAGGTTGGGGTGGGGGTGGAAGGGATGGGTGGAGGTTGTGGTGGTGGGGGTGGGTAGGTGGAGGTGGGGTAGATTGAAGGGGTGGAGGTTGTGGTGGTGGGGGTGGGTAGGTGGAGGTGGGGTAGATTGAAAGGGGTGGAGGTTGTTGTGTTGGAAGGGGTAGGTGGAGGTGGTGGAGGTGGTGGTGGTGAGGTTGGGGTGGTGGTGGTGGGGTAGATGGAAGGGGTGGAGGTTGTTGTGGGGGTGGAGGCGGACATGGAGACGGGGGGGGGGGGGGGGTAAGTGGGGAAAGAGGTGGAGGTGGTGGGGGAAGGGGTGGAGGTGGTGGGGGGGGGAAGGGGTTGGACACAAGAAGAAACAAATATTTAAACTCAGTGAAAGTCGGTTTCAGCTACCCAAAGATTTAATCAAGGCTGCCATGTTTTTTTGGGCGATCGCAGTAAACCACTGTTCAGTCATCTTTAGGATCTATTTGTGATTCAGTGGGCGGCACACTCTTCCCTTTTTTTAATTTGCATATCATCTCTCAAACCTGTTTATAGATGATATAAAGCTGTGCCTAACTTAACATCTCGCCAAAGGACTACAGTTGAAAACTAGCCTGCTGGCTAACCCTGGCACATATACAGAAATGTAGATCAATGTGCACCGTCTTTTGAACAAATAAATGAAATGATGAACACGTGTCAATGTGCCACCGCTTTATTTGACAGGCCAGACACCTGCGCAGGTGTGATGTTGTGGAGGCTTACCGGCCAAGAGGTGGAGCACCCCTAAACCGAGGGTGGGGGAGATGCTTCGACACAGACAAGCACAGCACCCGATTAAAGCGGACAGCACCACCAGGCCATGGGACACCAGAGGCAACAGGAACTGGCACCTCCATAGGTCTACACACACACACACACACACACACACACACACACACACACAGTAAATTAGACATTTGTGTGTGCAAATGATGGCACCTAATGTTCAATGACGAGGCAGCAGATGACACTTGAATTAATTAAGAACTCATTTCAACTCGCTCTAAACGAGCACTGTACCCGGGACAGCACAATGCTTTACACATCTCCGATGACAATATAGTTGCTCTGAATTGAATACGTACAGGTGCGCAACATGTCCTCGCCGCTGTTGTGGTTTCCGGGCTCTTTGTACTTGGGGGTGAACTGCTGAGCCAACGTGAAGCTCCGACACTCCATCACCAGCTTAATATCTGAAATGAACCGATCATAAGAGTTTTAAGTTATGAGACACAAGTGTGACCGTGTATTTGGTGGTGCAGGTGTGTGTGAACGGTTAGTCTGGGGATGGGGGGGGGGGGGTGTAAGCGTAGTACCTTGCGGCTCCTTGTGCCAGTGGGCGCCCTCCGGCACCAGGACGCATCGCCACCAGAGGCCCAGAGACCCGTTCAGGCGGAACAGCGTGTCGCTGTACATCTTCTCGTCGAACTCCCCGTCCTTGAACTCTTCGTGCATGGAGCGCAGGTCGGACACGTTGGCCTCGCCGCGCACCCCAGGGCTAGAATACTGAAACCAGTGCTGCGTGCCCACCGCCACGGCCAGGTACACAGTGGCCAGGGCGCTCAGCACGCAGCTGATCACCAGCGCCGTGGCGTAGCGGTTGTCCACCATTGTTTACCCAGCCGCGAGAAAACGCAAACGGGGGGATTAGGAGAGATGTGGAGCGGGCGAATGCGCGGGCTTTGAGTGGATCAAGTGGCCGTGGGTTTTCCCATCGCAGTCCCCTACAAAGCAGCCCCGACTTAAAGATATCCCCGAACCCCTTCCTTCCGCGCGTGTATAAAAAAACAAAAGTAGTGATGTATCTAACCTATTTACTGTGCTATGACTGAGACATGAGGTATTGTTACCCGCCTGAAGCCCTGGTGTCAACGGTGTCAACACTGCTCATTCGGAACCTGTGGCGCAGCTCGGCCGAGCCATCTGTTCCCTTGCCCCACTTCAGCCGCCCGCCGCTGGGCGCTTCTGCCGCTGCGGCAAGAAAATACAATTTTGATTGTATTTGAAGATTTAACTATGTATATATTCCGGCCACCATCGGCATATGCTGGTCCGAATTACGCCGCGATTATGTCGGATCGATTACAGCCCCAACACAGTATCGTAGTAGGAGAGGCAACAGGGCTTGTGTTGTAAACACTAATCCATGCTTTTTCCTTTTCCGGGAATTGCCGGCGGGAGGGGAATGCTGGGTACTGCAGTTTATAATTCTAACGCTCTCATACGGAGACGGCTACATAAATATATCAAAGGAACAGGTTCAAAGTTCTAACCATCAATAAGAATAAGAATGTCGAAATGAAAGTGTGTTATTATTCGTTTTATTGCTTGATCCTACTTGTGCAAAAAATTAAAAAAGAAAAACATAACGATGGCTTCATTTATAAGGATAATGGTATTTAAGGCAATATAATCTCACAAAATACAATATGGTTGAATAATCCAAATGAATAGGCCGAGATGCATCGCACTGATAACTTGAATCAATGGAAATCTTTCTTATCCTTCAACGCCCATCCAGTATTAATTCCTTACCTGAGAAAGTCACATTTATCGTACATTAACTCCTTTATTACATATAATTTGGACTATGCATACCTTCTTTAATACACCCCAATATATCCAATCAACACCTCCTGTCGGTCCGATAATTAATCAGACATTTTTATATAATTATACATTTATCGTGCATCCCAAGGTTGAGGCAGATGGACAAACCGACACTAACTCTGTCTGAGACACCAGGATAGAGCCACTAACACTAATGCAGTGAGGACACTGCTCTTGTGGGGGACTCCGGTTGAAACTGAAACTGAAAAAAACATAGAACAATGTAAAAAAAGAGGAAAAGGTTCAGAGATAGAATTGAGAGGGCACTGGTTGACCATGTGTTTCTTACCTGTTAGGCCCTGCACAGTTATACTGCTGGTCTCAATGTTGAAGGCTGTGATGCTTTGCGCTGCAGTGGTGAACACATTTAAAATCTGAAGGCCATCAGGAACTGAGTTTGACTTGAAGAAAACGTTTAGGGTGTTGATGATCGACCCATCGCTGAGGAGGAGGAAGAGAGGACAACATGATATTCGTGATTAAGATTATGATATATCTATCAAGCGTCCTTGAGTTTGAAAGTCACTACATAAATTGAATTTGTTATTATGATTATTATGTGTGTTGAGTCATCGAGTAGTCACAAATGGACGCTTACCTGAATGATACCACGTTTATGCTGTTAAAGGAGCCAAAACTCCGACGGAAAAAGGGTTCGAGCTGTGGAAATACATAGGAAATAATTTGTTGAATCCTGTCGTGAACCAAATACTTAAATATTGTCTTTCAAAATAAGATGAACACATCGATATAGATCGGCTTCTGCTGCCTTGGTACGTACTTTGGCATTGTCATAGAAACAATAACAAAGGCCTACACAAAACTTGGATAACAGTAGTCAGTCCCTCCAGAAAAATGTGATTATGCGATCGCATAATTCAATGCATAATCAGCCAAAGTCTGCATATTCATGCGGGGGCCGCATTTCGCACTTTCACCGCATAAACTGCAGATTCCTGCGCAAAATAAGCGGGGCTTGCATGATTTCATAATCCCCGCATTTTCATTGCAAAAAAGTCACATATATCTTAGCAGAAAGTTGAAAAATATTGCGTTTACTTCACACAAGAGCAGCCATTTCCCCCTGTTGACATGGGAACGTTATGAAGTGACGTAATGATGCGACGTGAACAATGGACAAGCCGCATTTTTCGCAAGTTCCCGCAATTTTTGAAAGTTCCCGTAACTTCATCCCATAACATTTTATAAATATGCCGCATATTTCATTGCATTTTTTAAGAAAACGTGCTGCATAATCAAGGATTTTTGGCCGCAACAGTCACAAAAAAACGCCGCATTTTTCTGGAGGGACTGAGTAGTAAATTAAAAACATGTTTCCATGTCTACTTACTTGTGTTGTTAAGAGCGTTGCCCGAGCAATAAACGCAGCAGAAGATGAGTTCAATAGATCATTCGTGAAGGTTTCTCCTGCCGATCTGAACACCACCTGCCGGGAAGTGAGTTGTGGTGCAGCGGTGGCAACGGGCCCAGCGGGGGCCGTCACAGCGGCAGTCGGAGCAGCAGTCGTTGGTGATCCAGTGGTCGTAGGAGCATTTGGGTCTCCTGCAACAGCAAAACATGAAGGGTGGAACGTTTTGGAACCAGACTTGCTTCTGAGATTTCCCAGGTTGGTCCGAAATGTATTCTCACAGAGAATTTCACCCGCTAATAAACAACTATGCTAAACTAAATGGCTTTTAGATATTAGCCCTACAGCAGCATTAACTGAAATGTTGTTATAAAACTCCGAGAATTTAGGAGGGATGGAATTTTACACTTTGAGGTATAAAAATAACCTCAAAGTGTTTCAAATAAATTAGAATTTGCGTTTGCACAAGCGTAGCCCTTAGTAACTTGAAGGACGTACCAAAAGGTAAAGTAGTGCTACTTGCTATTTCTCCGAATGATCATGTCAAGCAATTAAAACCCAAAAATACTTTATCATATGAAGCCCGGAAATTTGACAATTGAATGTCTTTTCTCTATTGTTGCAACTATTCCAAATTGTAAGCTAGCAATGTTGTGGAAGATCCTTTAAGTGTTTACTTACGTATGTTAATGCTGTCAGTATCTATGGTGAGGTTAGTTGTAATGTTCGGGTTGTTCAGTCCATTGACCAGGGTAATTCGAATTACATCAGCCGCTGGGACCTCTGCTGGTGTACCAGTTGGCCGAAACTGTAGCTCTACTTCTGCCTCGGTATTAGGCCTATCCGTTCGTACCCTAGCAGTTCCTCGTCTACAGAATAAAATATATTTTAGACAAAGATCACTTTTTTTTTTTTCCTTCATGAAAGCCAGTTCTGGATAATTGCATTCTGTAACATGCAGAATGATTTGATTAATTAATTCATTTTACCGAAACGAGATGAGTCTTGTACGAATGAATCGGCTGGAAAATTCTGCAAAGAAGATCGTGTCACACTGAAAGAAAAGAAATGTTGATTTAACAATCAGAATTAATATGTAGCATGAAATGCAAAAATATTTGTATATTTTTCTACTTACCACTGTCACAACTGTGCTTTCAAGCGCTTTATATTCGGTCGTAGAACTATTCTCATAAGGTGGAATGAATGCCTCTTCTATTGTGGCCGTGAAAACTACAACTGGATTAGGAGTTGCGATTAAAGCGGTTGTTGTTGGACCGCCAGTGGTTGTTGGTACTGCAGTGGTTGTTGATCCTCCAGTGGTTGTTGATCCTCCAGTGGTTGTTGATGCTCCAGTGGTTGTTGATCCTCCAGTGGTTGTTGATCCTCCAGTGGTTGTTGATCCTCCAGTGGTTGTTGATGCTCCAGTGGTTGTTTGTACTGCAGTGGTGGTTGATCCTCCAGTGGTTGTTGGTACTGCAGTGGTTGTCGACCCTCCAGTGGTTGTTGATCCTCCAGTGGTTGTTGATCCTCCAGTAGTTGTTGATCCTCCAGCTGTTGTTGATACTTCAGTAGATGTTGTTCCTCCAGTGGTTGTTGATCCTGCCGTTGTTGTTTGTCCTGCAGTCATTGTGGATCCTCCAGTGGTTGTTGATCCTCCTGTGGTGGTTGAACCTCCAGTGGTTGTTGATAATCCAGCAGTAGTCGTTGGTGAACTGGTAGTTGTTGTAGTAGTTGGAGTTTCTGCAAAAGCAAAATTTTAAGGTCAGAAAAGTTTGAACGCTATTTGTAATGATTTAAAACCTCTTTAAAACAGTAACTCTGAAATGTATGGTGAAACAATGTGGTTAAATTCATCATATCTGTTTTACGATATCCAGCCCTGAAATTATTATGCCTTGGTAAAACATTCAGTGGTTGCTCCCTTCAAACAATATCCCTCTTTTTATGGGTCTTTCGTCAGATTTCTGCTTACTTAAAGCACCTTGAACTGACATTTTGTTTGAATACTACTAGAATGTAGAAGACATGGAATTTGCCTCAGAAATGTGTATTTACCAAAGAGTAGCACTTATTAACTTGCATTTCCCCTCAAAGTCCTGTCAAGCAAGTAAAACCAAAGTAAATGGTATTTAATGAAGCCCCAAATGTTTACAATTGGC
The DNA here is from genome assembly GCF_031168955.1 of Gadus macrocephalus. Classification (NCBI taxonomy): domain Eukaryota; kingdom Metazoa; phylum Chordata; class Actinopteri; order Gadiformes; family Gadidae; genus Gadus; species Gadus macrocephalus. Next base: position 3,788,858 of record NC_082398.1, on the reverse strand, counting down.
TGTCTGTATTCCCTGTGGTTGCTGTTATCCCAAATTGTAGGCGAACAATGTTATGAAAGATCCTGCAAAGGGTTTACATACTTGTGATCGTAATGCTTTCCGTATCTACAGTGAGGTTAGAGGTTATGTTTGGGTTGTTCAGTCCTTCGACCAGGGTACTTCGAACATCGTCAGCCTGTGGGATCGGTTGTGACGAAGTAGTTGGCTGAAACTCAAGCTCTACTTCTGCTTCCGTATTGGTCGATCGAGTCGCAGGGATCCTTTGTTAAAAGAAGAAAATATTGTTAGGTCTTGTCACATAGTATGTGAAAGACGGTTCTTGATAATTGGATTCTGTAACATTCAGGGACAGATTGAAATGAATTAATTCCTCAGTTAATATTACCTGAATCCGATGACAATTGTCCGAATGAACCGGTCGCCAAATTGAGCTGTGTAGATTGCGTTAAACTGAAAGCAAAATACATGAATTCAGCATTCTAACTTTATATTTATTCGAAAAATGCGAATAAAATAAAATAATCGTTCCAGTATTATTAATTTTTACTGACCGTTATCACAACTTCGGTCTCAAGTGCTTGATATTCGGGTGAGGTATTATCATTATAAGCAGGAATAAATATCTGTATTATCACTGCGGTGAAAACAAAAACTGGAGGGGTAATTATTGGGGCTTCAGTTGTTGTTGATCCTCCAGTTGTTGTTGATCCTCCAGTGGTTGTTGATACTCCAGTGGTTGTTGATCCTCCAGTGGTTGTTGATCCTCCAGTGGTTGTTGATCCTCCAGTGGTTGTCGACCCTTCTGTGGTTGTTGATGCTCCAGTGGTTGTTGCTCCTCCAGTGGTTGTTGGTACTGCAGTGGTGGTTGATCCTCCAGTGGTTGTTGATTCTCCAGTGGTTGTTGATTCTCCAGTGGTTGTTGGTACTGCTGTGGTTGTTGTTACTGCAGTGGTTGTTGATCCTCCAACTGTTGTTGATACTCCAGTGGTCGTTGCTCCTCCAGTGGTTGTTGGTACTGCAGTGGTTGTTGATCCTTCAGTGCTTGTTGATCCTGCAGTGGTTGTTGATCCTGCAGTGGTTGTTGATCCTCCAGTGGTTGTCGACCCTCCAGTGGTTGTTGATCCTCCAGTGGTTGTTGATACTGAAGTGGTTGTTGATCCTCCAGCTGTTGTTGATACTTCAGTAGATGTTGTTCCTCCAGTGGTTGTTGATTCTCCAGTGGTGGTTGATCCTCCAGTGGTTGTTGATCCTCCAGTGGTTGTTGATCCTCCAGCTGTTGTTGATACTTCAGTAGATGTTGTTCCTCCAGTGGTTGTTGATCCTCCAGTGGTTGTTGATCCTCCAGTGGTTGTTGATACTCCAGTGGTTGTTGATCCTGCCGTTGTTGTTTGTCCTGCAGTCATTGTGGATCCTCCAGTGGTTGTTGATCCTCCTGTGGTTGTTGATCCTCCAGTGGTGGTTGATCCTCCTGTGGTGGTTGAACCTCCAGTGGTTGTTGATAATCCTGCAGTAGTCGTTGGAGAACTGGTAGTTGTTGTAGTAGTTGGAGTTTCTGCAAAAGCAAAATTTGAAGGTCAGAAAAGTTTGAACGCTATTTGTAATGATTTAAAACCTCTTTAAAACAGTAACTCTGAAATGTATGGTGAAACAATGTGGTTAAATTCATCATATCTGTTTTACGATATCCAGCCCTGAAATGATTATGCCTTGGTAAAACATTCAGTGGTTGCTCCCTTCAAACAATATCCCTCTTTTTATGGGTCTTTCGTCAGATTTCTGCTTACTTAAAGCACCTTGAACTGACATTTTGTTTGAATACTACTAGAATGTAGAAGACATGGAATTTGCCTCAGAAATGTGTATTTACCAAAGAGTAGCACTTATTAACTTACATTTCCCCTCAAAGTCCTGTCAAACAAGTAAAACCATAGTAAAGGGTATTTAATGAAGCCCCAAATGTTTACAATTGGCTGTCTGTATTCCCTGTGGTTGCTGTTATCCCAAATTGTAGGCGAACAATGTTATGAAAGATCCTGCAAAGGGTTTACATACTTGTGATCGTAATGCTTTCCGTATCTACAGTGAGGTTAGAGGTTATGTTTGGGTTGTTCAGTCCTTCGACCAGGGTACTTCGAACATCGTCAGCCTGTGGGATCGGTTGTGACGAAGTAGTTGGCTGAAACTCAAGCTCTACTTCTGCTTCCGTATTGGTCGATCGAGTCGCAGGGATCCTTTGTTAAAAGAAGCAAATATTGTTAGGTCTTGTCACATAGTATGTGAAAGACGGTTCTTGATAATTCGATTCTGTAACATTCAGGGACAGATTGAAATGAATTAATTCCTCAGTTAATATTACCTGAATCCGATGACAATTGTCCGAATGAACCGTTCGCCAAATTTAGCTGTGTAGATTGCGTTCAACTGAAAGCAAAATACATGAATTCAGCATTCTAACTTTATATTTATTCGAAAAATGCGAATTAAATAAAATAATCGTTCCAGTATTATTAATTTTTACTGACCGTTATCACAACTTCGGTCTCAAGTGCTTGATATTCGGGTGAGGTATTATCATTATAAGCAGGAATAAATATCTGTATTATCACTGCGGTGAAAACAAAAACTGGAGGGGTAATTATTGGGGCTTCAGTGGTTGTTGAACCTCCAGTTGTTATTGATACTTCTGTTGTTGTTGATGCTCCAGTGGTTGTTGATACTCCAGTTGTTGTTGATCCTCCAGTGGTTATTGATCCTCCAGTTGTTGTTGATCCTCCAGTTGTTGTTGATCCTCCAGTGGTTGTTGGACCTCCAGTTGTGGTTGAACCTCCAGCTGTTAAACCCTCAGTGGTTGTTGATCCACCAGTGGTTGTTAATCCTCCAGTGGTTGTTGATCCTGCAGTGGTTGTTGATCCACCAGTGGTTGTTGATCCACCAGTGGTTGTTAATCCTCCAGTGGTTGTTGATCCTGCAGTCATTGTGGATCCCCCTGTGGTTGTTGATCCTCCAGTTGTTGTTGATCCTCCAGTGGTTGTTGATCCTCCTGTTGTTGTTGATACTCCTGTTGTTGAACTTCCTGTTGATCCTCCAGTGGTTGTTGATTCCACATCTAATGTTGACACTGCTGTTGTTACTGACCCTCCAGTAGTTGATCCTTCTGTGGTTGTTGATCCCCCAGCTGTTGTTGACCCTCCAGCTGTTGATCCTCCAGTTGTTGTAGAACTGCCAGTTGTCGATCCACCAGTTGTTGTTGAAACTCCAGTGGTTGATGACCGTTGAGTCATTGTTGAACTACCAGTTGTGGCTGAACCTCCAGTTATTGATGAATCTCCGGTGCTTGTCACACCTTCCGTAGTTGATGATCCTGCAGTGGTTGATGATCCACCAGTGGTTGTTGATCCTCCAGTGGTTGTTGATCCTCCTGTTGTTGTTGATACTCCTGTTGTTGAACTTCCTCTTGATGTTGATCCTCCAGTGGTTGTTGATCCTCCAGTGGTTGTTGATCCTCCAGTGGTTGTTGATCCTCCAGCTGTTAAACCCTCAGTGGTTGTTGATCCTGCAGTGGTTATTAATCCTCCAGTGGTTGTTGATCCTCCAGTGGTTGTTGATCCTCCAGTGGTTGTTGATCCTCCAGTGGTTGTTGATCCTCCAGTGGTTGTTGATCCTCCAGTGGTTGTTGATCCTCCTGTTGTTGTTGATCCTCCAGTGGTTGTTGATCCTCCTGTTGTTGTTGATACTCCTGTTGTTGAACTTCCTGTTGTTGTTGATCCTCCAGTGGTTGTTGATTCCACGTTTAATGTTGACACTGCTGTTGTTACTGACCCTCCAGTAGTTGATCCTTCTGTGGTTGTTGATCCCCCAGCTGTTGTTGACCCTCCAGCTGTTGATCCTCCAGTTGTTGTAGAACTGCCAGTTGTCGATCCTCCAGTGGTAGTTGAAACTCCAGTGGTTGATGACCGTTGAGTCATTGTTGAACTACCAGTTGTGGCTGAACCTCCAGTTATTGATGAATCTCTGGGGCTTGTCACACCTTCCGTAGTTGATGATCCACCAGTGGTTGTTGATCCTCCAGTGGTTGTTGATCCACCCGTGGTTGTTGATCCTCCAGTGGTTGTTGATCCTCCAGTGGTTGTTGATCCTCCAGTGGTTGTTGATCCTCCAGTGGTTGTTGATCCTGCAGTGGTTGTTGATCCACCAGTGGTTGTTGATCCTCCAGTGGTTGTTGATCCTGCAGTGGTTGTTAATCCTCCAGTGGTTGTTGATCCTCCAGTGGTTGTTGATCCTCCAGTTGTTGTTGATCCTCCAGTGGTTGTTGATCCTCCTGTTGTTGTTGATACTCCTGTTGTTGAACTTCCTGTTGATGTTGATCCTCCAGTGGTTGTTGATCCTCCAGTGGTTGTTGAACCTCCAGCTGTTAAACCCTCAGTGGTTGTTGATCCTCCAGTGGTTGTTGATCCTCCAGTGGTTGTTGATCCTCCAGTGGTTGTTGATCCTCCAGTGGTTGTTGATCCTCCTGTTGTTGTTGATCCTCCAGTGGTTGTTGATCCTCCTGTTGTTGTTGATACTCCTGTTGTTGAACTTCCTGTTGTTGTTGATCCTCCAGTGGTTGTTGATTCCACGTTTAATGTTGACACTGCTGTTGTTACTGACCCTCCAGTAGTTGATCCTTCTGTGGTTGTTGATCCCCCAGCTGTTGTTGACCCTCCAGCTGTTGATCCTCCAGTTGTTGTAGAACTGCCAGTTGTCGATCCTCCAGTGGTAGTTGAAACTCCAGTGGTTGATGACCGTTGAGTCATTGTTGAACTACCAGTTGTGGCTGAACCTCCAGTTATTGATGAATCTCTGGGGCTTGTCACACCTTCCGTAGTTGATGATCCACCAGTGGTTGTTGATCCTCCAGTGGTTGTTGATCCACCCGTGGTTGTTGATCCTCCAGTGGTTGTTGATCCTCCAGTGGTTGTTGATCCTCCAGTGGTTGTTGATCCTCCAGTGGTTGTTGATCCTGCAGTGGTTGTTGATCCACCAGTGGTTGTTGATCCTCCAGTGGTTGTTGATCCTGCAGTGGTTGTTAATCCTCCAGTGGTTGTTGATCCTCCAGTGGTTGTTGATCCTCCAGTTGTTGTTGATCCTCCAGTGGTTGTTGATCCTCCTGTTGTTGTTGATACTCCTGTTGTTGAACTTCCTGTTGATGTTGATCCTCCAGTGGTTGTTGATCCTCCAGTGGTTGTTGAACCTCCAGCTGTTAAACCCTCAGTGGTTGATGATCCTCCAGTGGTTGATGATCCTCCAGTGGTTGTTGCTCCTCCAGTGGTTGTTGATCCTGCAGTGAATGGCTCTACTATTGTGGCCGTGAAAACTACAACTGGATTAGGAGTTGCGATTAAAGCGGTTGTTGTTGGACCGCCAGTGGTTGTTGGTACTGCAGTAGTTGTTGATCCTCCAGTGGTTGTTGATCCTCCAGTGGTTGTTGATCCTGCAGTCATTGTGGATCCCCCTGTGGTTGTTGATCCTCCAGTGGTTGTTGATTCCACATCTAATGTTGACACTGCTGTTGTTACTGACCCTCCAGTAGTTGATCCTTCTGTGGTTGTTGATCCCCCAGCTGTTGTTGACCCTCCAGCTGTTGATCCTCCAGTTGTTGTAGAACTGCCAGTTGTCGATCCACCAGTTGTTGTTGAAACTCCAGTGGTTGATGACGGTTGAGTCATTGTTGAAATACCAGTTGTGGCTGAACCTCCAGTTATTGATGAATCTCCGGTGCTTGTCACACCTTCCCTAGTTGATGATCCACCAGTGGTTGTTGATCCTCCAGTGGTTGTTGATCCTCCAGTGGTTGTTGATCCTCCAGTTGTGGAACCCCCAGTGGTTATTGATCCTCCAGGGGTTGTTGATCCTCCACTGGTTGTTGATCCTCCAGTGGTTGTTGATCCTCCAGTGGTTGTTGATCCTTCAGCTGTAGTTGGCCCTCCAGTGGTTGTTGATCCTCCATTGGTTGTTGATCCTCCAGTTGTTGTTTGTCCTCCAGTGGTTGTTTGTCCTCCAGTGGTTGTTTGTCCTCCAGTGGTTGTTTGTCCTCCAGTGGTTGTTGATCCTCCAGTGGTTGTTGATCCTGCAGTTGTTGAACCTCCCGTAGTTGTAGATACAACAGCGGTTGTTGAATCCCCAGTTGTTGTTGATCCTCCTGCTGTTGTTGATCCTCCATTTGTGGAACCCCCAGTGTTTATTGATCCTCCAGTGGTTGTTGATCCTGCAGTGGTTGTTGATCCTCCAGTTGTGGAACTTCCAGTTGTTATTGATCCTCCAGTGGTTGTTGATCCTGCAGTTGTTGTTGATCCTGCAGTTGTTGAACCTTCCGTAGTTGTAGATACAACAGCGGTTGTTGAATCTCCAGTTGTTGTTGGTCCTCCAGTGGTTGTTGATCCTCCAGTGGTTGTTGATCCTCCAGTGGTTGTTGATCCTCCAGTGGTTGTTGATCCTCCAGGGGTTGTTGATCCTGCAGTGGTTGTTGATCCACCAGTTGTGGAACTTCCAGTTGTTATTGATCCTCCAGTGGTTGATGATCGTCCAGTGGTTATTGATCCTCCAGTGGTTGTTGATCCTGCAGTGGTCGTTGATCCTGCAGTTGTTGAACCTCCCGTCGTTGTAGATGCTCCAGTTGTTGTTGGTCCTCCAGTGGTTGTTGATCCTCCTGCTGTTGTTGATCCTCCAATTGTGGAACCCCCAGTGGTTATTGATCCTCCAGTGGTTGTTGATCCTGCAGTGGTTGTTATTGATCCTCCCGTGGTTGTTAATCCTCCTGCTGTTGTTGATCCTCCAGTTGTGGAACTTCCAGTTGTTATTGATCCTCCAGCGGTTGTTGATCCTTCAGTGGTTGTTGATCCTCCAGTGGTTGTTGATCGTCCAGTGGTTATTGATCCTCCAGTGGTTGTTGATCCTCCAGTGGTTGTTGATCCTCCAGTGGTTGATGATCGTCCAGTGGTTATTGATCCTCCAGTGGTTGTTGATCCTGCAGTGGTTGTTGATCCTGCAGTGGTTGTTGAACCTCCCGTAGTTGTAGATACAACAGCGGTTGTTGAATCCCCAGTTGTTGTTGGTCCTCCAGTGGTTGTTGATCCTCCAGTGGTTGTTGATCCTCCTGCTGTTGTTGATCCTCCAGTTGTGGAACCCCCAGTAGTTATTGATCCTCCAGTGGTGGTTGATCCTGTAGTGGTTGTTGATCCTACAGTGGTTGTTGATCCTCCAGTGGTTGTTGATCCTGCAGTTGTTGTTGTTAGTCCTCCAGTTGTGGAACCTCCAGTTGTTATTGATCCTCCAGTGGTTGTTGATCCTTCAGTGGTTGTTGATCCTCCATTAGTTGTTTGTCCTCCAGTGGATGATGATCGTCCAGTGGTTATTGATCCTTCAGTGGTTGTTGTTCCTGCAGTGGTTGTTGATCCTGCAGTTGTGGAACTTCTAGTTGTTATTGATCCTCCAGTGGTTGTTGATCCTCCAGTGGTTGTTGATCCTCCAGTTGTGGAACTTCCAGTGGTTATTGTTCCTCCAAGGGTTGTTGATCCTGCAGTGCTTGTTGATCCTGCAGTGGTTGTTGATCCTGCAGTGGTTGTTGATCCTGCAGTTGTTGAACCTCCTGTAGTTGTAGATACACCAGCGGTTGTTGAATCCCCAGTTGTTGTTGGTCCTCCAGTGGTTGTTGATTCTCCAGTGGTTGTTGATCCTCCAGTGGTTGTTTGTCCTCCAGTGGTTGTTTGTCCTCCAGTGGTTGTTGATCCTCCAGTGGTTGTTAATCCTCCTGCTGATGTTGATCCTCCAGTTGTGGAACCCCCAGTAGTTATTGATCCTCCAGTGGTGGTTGATCCTGTAGTGGTTGTTGATCCTACAGTGGTTGTTGATCCTCCAGTGGTTGTTGATCCTGCAGTTGTTGTTGTTAGTCCTCCAGTTGTGGAACCTCCAGTTGTTATTGATCCTCCAGTGGTTGTTGATCCTTCAGTGGTTGTTGATCCTCCTTTAGTTGTTTGTCCTCCAGTGGTTGATGATTGTCCAGTGGTTATTGATCCTCCAATGGTTGTTGATCCTGCAGTGGTTGTTGATCCTGCAGTTGTGGAACTTCTAGTTGTTATTGATCCTCCAGTGGTTGTTGACCCTCCAGTGGTTGTTGATCCTCCAGTTGTGGAACTTCCAGTGGTTATTGTTCCTCCAAGGGTTGTTGATCCTGCAGTGCTTGTTGATCCTGCAGTGGTTGTTGATTCTGCAGTGGTTGTTGATCCTGCAGTTGTTGAACCTCCTGTAGTTGTAGATACACCAGCGGTTGTTGAATCCCCAGTTGTTGTGGAACTTTCAGTTGTTATTGATCCTCCAGTCGTTGTTGATCCTTCAGTGGTTGTTGATCCTCCAGTAGTTGTTTGTACTCCAGTGGTTGTTGATCCTCCAGTGGTTGTTGATCCTCCAGTGGTTGTTGATCCTCCATTAGTTGTTTGTCCTCCAGTGGTTGATGATTGTCCAGTGGTTATTGATCCTCCAATGGTTGTTGATCCTGCAGTGGTTGTTGATCCTGCAGTTGTGGAACTTCTAGTTGTTATTGATCCTCCAGTGGTTGTTGATCCTCCAGTGGTTGTTGATCCTCCAGTTGTGGAACTTCCAGTGGTTATTGTTCCTCCAAGGGTTGTTGATCCTGCAGTGCTTGTTGATCCTGCAGTGGTTGTTGATTCTGCAGTGGTTGTTGATCCTGCAGTTGTTGAACCTCCTGTAGTTGTAGATACACCAGCGGTTGTTGAATCCCCAGTTGTTGTGGAACTTTCAGTTGTTATTGATCCTCCAGTGGTTGTTGATCCTTCAGTGGTTGTTGATCCTCCAGTAGTTGTTTGTACTCCAGTGGTTGTTGATCCTCCAGTGGTTGTTGATCCTCCAGTGGTTGTTGATCCTCCAGTGGTCGATGATCCTCCAGTGCTTATTGATCCTCCAGTGTTTATTGATCCTCCCGTGGTTGTTGATCTTGCAGTGGTTGTTGATCCACCAGTTGTGGAACTTCCAGTTGTTATTGATCTTCCAGTGGTTGTTGATCCTCCAGTGGTCGATGATCCTCCAGTGCTTATTGATCCTCCAGTGTTGATTGATCCTCCCGTGGTTGTTGATCCTTCAGTGGTTGTTGATCCTCCAGTAGTTGAACCTCCAGTTATTGATGAATCTCCGGTGCTTGTCACACCTTCCCTAGTTGATGATCCACCAGTGGTTGTTGATCCTCCAGTGGTTGTTGATCCTCCAGTGGTTGTTGATCCTCCAGTTGTGGAACCCCCAGTGGTTATTGATCCTCCAGGGGTTGTTGATCCTCCACTGGTTGTTGAACCTCCAGTGGTTGTTGATCCTCCAGTGGTTGTTGATCCTTCAGCTGTAGTTGGCCCTCCAGTGGTTGTTGATCCTCCAGTGGTTGTTGATCCTCCAGTGGTTGTTTGTCCTCCAGTGGTTGTTTGTCCTCCAGTGGTTGTTTGTCCTCCAGTGGTTGTTGATCCTCCAGTGGTTGTTGATCCTGCAGTTGTTGAACCTCCCGTAGTTGTAGATACAACAGCGGTTGTTGAATCCCCAGTTGTTGTTGATCCTCCTGCTGTTGTTGATCCTCCATTTGTGGAACCCCCAGTGTTTATTGATCCTCCAGTGGTTGTTGATCCTGCAGTGGTTGTTGATCCTCCAGCTGTGGAACTTCCAGTTGTTATTGATCCTCCAGTGGTTGTTGATCCTGCAGTTGTTGTTGATCCTGCAGTTGTTGAACCTTCCGTAGTTGTAGATACAACAGCGGTTGTTGAATCTCCAGTTGTTGTTGGTCCTCCAGTGGTTGTTGATCCTCCAGTGGTTGTTGATCCTCCAGTGGTTGTTGATCCTCCAGGGGTTGTTGATCCTGCAGTGGTTGTTGATCCACCAGTTGTGGAACTTCCAGTTGTTATTGATCCTCCAGTGGTTGTTGATCCTGCAGTGGTCGTTGATCCTGCTGTTGTTGAACCTCCCGTCGTTGTAGATGCTCCAGTTGTTGTTGGTCCTCCAGTGGTTGTTGATCCTCCTGCTGTTGTTGATCCTCCAGTTGTGGAACCCCCAGTGGTTATTGATCCTCCAGTGGTTGTTGATCCTGCAGTGTTTGTTATTGATCCTCCAGTGGTTGTTAATCCTCCTGCTGTTGTTGATCCTCCAGTTGTGGAACTTCCAGTTGTTATTGATCCTCCAGTGGTTGTTGATCCTTCAGTGGTTGTTGATCCTCCAGTGGTTGTTGATCGTCCAGTGGTTATTGATCCTCCAGTGGTTGTTGATCCTCCAGTGGTTGTTGATCCTCCAGTGGTTGATGATCGTCCAGTGGTTATTGATCCTCCAGTGGTTGTTGATCCTGCAGTGGTTGTTGAACCTCCCGTAGTTGTAGATACAACAGCGGTTGTTGAATCCCCAGTTGTTGTTGGTCCTCCAGTGGTTGTTGATCCTCCAGTGGTTGTTGATCCTCCTGCTGTTGTTGATCCTCCAGTTGTGGAACCCCCAGTAGTTATTGATCCTCCAGTGGTGGTTGATCCTGTAGTGGTTGTTGATCCTACAGTGGTTGTTGATCCTCCAGTGGTTGTTGATCCTGCAGTTGTTGTTGTTAGTCCTCCAGTTGTGGAACCTCCAGTTGTTATTGATCCTCCAGTGGTTGTTGATCCTTCAGTGGTTGTTGATCCTCCATTAGTTGTTTGTCCTCCAGTGGTTGATGATTGTCCAGTGGTTATTGATCCTCCAGTGGTTGTTGATCCTGCAGTGGTTGTTGATCCTGCAGTGGTTGTTGATCCTGCAGTTGTGGAACTTCTAGTTGTTATTGATCCTCCAGTGGTTGTTGATCCTCCAGTGGTTGTTGATCCTCCAGTTGTGGAACTTCCAGTGGTTATTGTTCCTCCAAGGGTTGTTGATCCTGCAGTGGTTGTTGATCCTGCAGTGGTTGTTGATACACCAGCGGTTGTTGAATCCCCAGTTGTTGTGGAACTTTCAGTTGTTATTGATCCTCCAGTGGTTGTTGATCCTTCAGTGGTTGTTGATCCTCCAGTAGTTGTTTGTACTCCAGTGGTTGTTGATCCTCCAGTGGTTGTTGATCCTCCAGTGGTTGTTGATCCTCCAGTGGTCGATGATCCTCCAGTGCTTATTGATCCTCCAGTGTTTATTGATCCTCCCGTGGTTGTTGATCTTGCAGTGGTTGTTGATCCACCAGTTGTGGAACTTCCAGTTGTTATTGATCCTCCAGTGGTTGTTGATCCTCCAGTGGTCGATGATCCTCCAGTGCTTATTGATCCTCCAGTGTTTATTGATCCTCCCGTGGTTGTTGATCCTTCAGTGATTGTTGATCCTCCAGTAGTTGAACCTCCAGTTGTTGTTGGTCCTCCAGTGGTTGATGATCCCCCAGTGGTTGTTGAGCCTCCTGCAGTTGTTGATCCTCCAGTTGTGGAACCCCCAGTGTTTATTGATCCTCCAGTGGTTGTTGATCCTGCAGTGGTTGTTGGTCCTCCAGTGGTTGATGATCGTCCACTGGTTATTGATCCTCCAGTGGTTGTTGATCCTGCATTGGTTGTTGATCCTCCAGTGGTTGTTGATCCTCTCGTTGTTTGTCCTCCAGTGGTTGTTGATCCTCTAGTTGTTGGTCCTCCAGTGGTTGGTGATCCTCCAGTTGTTGTTGGTCCTCCAGTGGTTGTCGATCCTGCAGTGGTTGTTGATCCTGCAGTGGTTGTTGATCCTCCAGTTGTGGAACCCCCAGTGTTTATTGATCCTCCAGTGCTTGTTGATCCTGCAGTGGGTGTTGATCCTCCAGTGGTTGTTGATCCTCCAATGGTTGTTGATCCTCCAGTGGTTATTGATCCTCCAGTGGTTGTTGATCCTGCAGTGGTTGTTGATCCTGCAGGTGTTGAACCTCCCGTAGTTGTAGATACAACAGCGGTTGTTGAATCCCTAGTTGTTGTTGGTCCTCCAGTGGTTGATGATCCTCCCGTGGTTGTTGATCCTCCCGTGGTTGTTGATCCTCCAGTTGTGGAACCCCCAGTGTTTATTGTTCCTCCGGTGGTTGTTGATCCTGTAGTGGTTGTTGATCCTCCAGTTGTGGAACCCCCAGTGTTTATTGTTCCTCCAGTGGTTGTTGATCCTGCATTGGTTGTTGATCCTCCAGTGGTTGTTGATCCTCCAGTGGTTGTTTGTCCTCCAGTGGTTGATGATCGTCCAGTGGTTATTGAACCTCCCTTAGTTGTAGATGCAACATCGGTTGTTGATCCTCCAGTTGGGGTTGTTCCTCCAGTCGTTGATGATCCTCCAGTGGTTGTTGATCTTCCAGTTGTTGAATCTCCCGTGGTTGTAGATACAACAGTGGTTGTTGAACCCCCAGTTGTTGTTGGTCCTCCAGTGGTTGTTGATCCTCCAGTTGTGGTTGAACCTCCAGTGGTTGTTGATCCTTCAGTGGTTGTTGATCCTCCTGTGGTTGTTGATCCACCAGTTGTTGATCTAGTAGTGGTGGTTGATAATCCAGCAGTAGTTGTTGGAGAACAGATAGTTGTTGTAATAGTTGGAGTCTCTGCAAAAGCAAAATTTGAAGGGTGGAAAAGTTGAAAAGCTTTTTCTAATGATATAAAACCTCTTTAAAACAGTAACCTCTAAATGTATAGTGAACCAATGCGGTTCAATCCATCATATCTGTATTACCATACCCTGCCCCGAATTAATTATCCCCTGGTAAAACAATCAGTTGGGGTTTCTTTCAGATAATTTCTTTCGTGACATTTCTGCCTGTGACATTCCCAAATTGGTCAGAAATTATAATCTCACAGCCCATTTCACTCACTAATAGCTGACAAGTGGCAAAGCCGTGTCAAAAGAAGTTACACTCTTATAATAGCTATCACATATTACTTAAAGCACCTTTATCTGACAATTTGTTTGATACTACTAGAATGTAGATGGCATGGAATTTGCCTCAGAAACAACAACACGGCTTCCAGAGGTTTCAAAGAAGTGTGTATTTACTAAAGTCTATCGCTTATTAACTTGCAGTCTTTAACAAAAGTTAAAGAATGGCTACTTTTTATTTCCCCTTACAGTCCTATCAAGCAAGTAACACCAAAATAAAGGATATTTAATGAAGCCTGTAAATGTTACAATTAACTATTAACTGGTGTTGCTGTTATTCCAAATTGTAGGCTAGCGATGTTATGAAAGATCCTGCATAGTGATAACCTACTTGTGATCGTAATGCTTGCAGTATCTACAGTGAGGTTAGAGGTTGTGTTTGTGCTGTTCAGTCCTTTGACCAAGGTACTTCGAACCTCCTCAGACTGTGGGATTGCTTGTGGAGAAGCAGTTGGCTGAAACTCAAGCTCTATTTCTGCTTCAGTATTGTTCGATTGAGCCACAGAGATCCTTTGTTAAAAGAAGAAAAAATTATTAGGTCTCGTCACATAGTATTTTTCCTTCATGAAAGATGGTTCTTGATAATTGGATTCTGTTACATTCAGGGACAGATTGAAATAAATTAATTCCTCAATTAATTTTACCTAAATCCGATGATAATTGTCCGAATGAACCGCTCGCCAAATTGTGCACTGTAGATCGTGTTGAACTGAAAGCAAGATACATGAACTCAACATTCTAACTTTATATTTATTCGAAAAATGTGAATTTTAAAAATAATTCGTTCAAGTGTTTTATTATTTCTTACCCTTATCTCAATTCTGTCCTCAAGCTCTGTATATTCGTCTGAGGTATTATTATCATAAGCAGCAATAAATGTTTCTACTATTTCAAATTTGAGAAAAAAATTAAAACGGGCTCCAGTGGTTGTTGAACCTCCATTTGTTATTGATGCTCCTGTTGTTATTGATCCTCCAGTGGTTGTTGAACCTCCAGCTGTTGTTGATACTCCAGTGGTTGTAGAAATACAAGCTGATGTTGATGCACCAGTGGTTGTCGACATGCATGCTGATTCTGCTGATATGGTCATCGGAGTGGAAGCCAATTGAAAGGCAACTTTGTATCATGCATTTGGAAAAACACATTACGACGTTACTTAATATGAATAGGAACTGAATTTAATCATGCTTAAACATATCATGTAGAAGTCATACACACACACGCTTTTATTTTCTAGAGCTGAGCCAGGATATTTGAATATTTGGATGATGGTTCATTAGATAGGTATTTAAATCTCAGTTTAGTATTAAAGTATTTGGTATAAAGTGTAAATTAAAAGATATGAGCAAATATGTAGGGCTGCGAGATTCCCTCAGGCAGAGAAGGCTTCTCTTCGCCTCCTCCGTTGATGTTTCATTCCGAACATGTAATGACTGAATCATCCTTCATTAGTATTAGTGGTTTGACGACTGGCCGTCCAGTGTGAGAATTAGCAAAACTGACATAGACAGACGTTTAAAAAGCTACGTGGAATAAGGATAATATTTATTAAATGTTTTAGGGTTCTGCTCGGGATTTAGTTTTCCATGCTGGCACTCCAACTCGTCTGTTTGGTCCATAAAAGTAAAAGGATTGCAGCAAGAACCAGGGTTAATGGGTTTTAAAAGGGTTTCAATAATGAATGTATTTAGCAGCTATTTCTAAGTTGGAAAAAGGCCCAAAAGTTCTCCCTACTAATAATAACAGGTCCGTATTTTAATAAACTCGAATAGAACAGGAGCAATTTTTTTCTTATATGGTGATCCGTCTCCTACAATAGCGCTTGCATGATTTCTCTTTTTCAGGTGAATAGTTCTTGTACGGCCGTGCAAATGTCGTAGAAGCGGCCCTAAAAGCTTCTCTTATTATTGTATGAACCTACCCAAAATAAAGAACCATGCAGATTTTCTCCTTCCCAAATCCATTCTGTTTTCTTCTTTACACTAAGGATGAAAGAAAACATTCAACATTATTAAATCAATCACATTTATATTGTAACTTTTCAGTCAAGTAGGAGACTGAATGCAAGAGTGCAAAAGTCTGCAAATAATAAGATCATGCAGTTCCTAGAATGTAATTAAACGTAAAAAGATCAAGGACTCACCTTTAACTAAACAAGTTCCAAATGTGTGTAGCGCCTTCTCAAATAAAAAAATATAAATCCTGACTGAATGCTTGGACTGGATCCCCTTGTCAAACTCTGTGCAAATTGCTAGTGAAGTGTTGGCACAAACACTTATATAGGTAGGTTAGTATGACGTGCCAAGAGCTTATTGTTAGGTGTTTGTTTTTTCGGTCTGAAAAAAATGAAAAGGATATTTGATATGATATGGACAGCTTGCAAAAATGTCGATCATCACAGATTCATTGTCCATGTTTATCAGGTTATTCTATTGTTGAATTAAGGGGCGTTTCAGCGGCATTCCTCATGCCTGAGGAATCACAATCCTACTGTTTGGTAATGTTAAGCTGGTGATTAACTGATTGTCATGGTAATTGTGGGAGTGGCTCCCTTGATTGGCCTTGATTAGGGTCACCTATGTCAAACAATAACTGAACGGGACAGCCCAACGCTTGCGCTATCCCTCAACAAGTGAGAAGGACCAGAGCTCGCCAGGAACCCAGGTGAGTCACTGCTCACGTGGCCGAAAGCTAGTTGCCTGCCAGCTGTGATTCACTACCACTTATGTGTCTCGACTCCTGCCTAGACAGAGAGCCATTTTCAATATACCAGTGGGGTCGTGACACTTGGCATTCCCTATATTCAGAAGATATACAAGTCTTCCCTGACAAACACATATTTGACTTGCAGAAAATGTCACCTGTAAACTTAGACAAATAGCAGAAGGCATTTGTCAATTCCTTTGGATACCTGACAAAATGTTGACATATTGTGGCAAGAGGTCTAGTAGCCGCTGACTAGCCCACCAACTTGCTGTAGGGGGTGTAGCCACGCTGTAGCAACGAAGCCTCAGGGGCAGAAACGGCATGGTGTTGGCTGAATAAACAGCAATAAACCAAACCAAGAACCTTTTTTGGGGGTATTATTTTTATTTTTATGATTGAAACAGCGTTGCAGTGTGTTCAATCTGCTCATACACACATGCACACAAGGTCAGAAGTCGAAATTGTATCCATTGCATATTTCCAAAAATATTTCAGTCAAATTTGCCCAACATCTATGTCACACTGAAGTTCAACGCTTTGCCTAATGTCAGAATGCCACTCATTTCTTTAATGGGGACTATGCAATTTATACTACAAGCTATTTATTTTTAATTTAAGCCCAGTTCAGACCAAAGATTCGCCTCGCAACTGCTTGCAACCCGCAACTTCTAAAAACCGGGCAGTTCACATTGCAGCAACGGTCGGCGACGGTAGGTGGTTTCCCTAGCATCTGTGAACGCTCTGGCACAGCTGTGAGACGCAACAGCATCAGCATCACTTGCGTTAATAACGTCAGCCTAGCTGACTTAGGTTTGAGATTAGTTAGGTTTGCGATTATTTTTATTTATATTTTTGTTTGAGAGTAGGCTAGAGTTACTGTGTTGTCATACTCCACTACTTCTGCACTGGAGTAAATCGTCGGAGCTTACAGTTTGCTAAGATTAACCGCTAACTGGATATTGCATTTTCCGTTAGCTTTTCATCCATGTTGGACAGAGAAGTTCTCTTCCTGATATATGGCTCCAGGAAAGAGAGCCTACTTATGAGCCATTCCTGCCGGCCAATTCTCCCACCAGCACTCCCTGATGCTGGCGTGCTACCGTTAAAATAATGTTAATCAGCTCAAGCCCAACGTTATCTACCATCGTTGTTCTGAAAAAAAGATAATACTGTTAGCATTTACAACTTGTATTGAATAAGCCTATATATTGGGCCGAGTAGGCCTACAACCTAAGCTTTGCCTTTATGAACAGAACATAAAAACAGGAAACGAGGAAAAGAAAAAGGAACAGAAAATAAAAACAAAACATTAAAGGGGACATATTATGAAAACAGCACTTTTCCTGGGATTTGGGGTGGTGTTGTGGGTATATGGTGCTCCCACACGCATACAAACTTTGAAATAAGTCTGTACATGATTTTTTTGGGTGAGATACGCATTTCTGGAAGCAGCCCGCCTTCAGCTACCAAACGAGCGAGTCAGTTTCGGCGTACATAATATTCACATTTGAATATTACCTCCCACTTCCCCACTCCCCTCCAATCAGAGAGTCAATGCCAAAGTTCCTTCCCCCCAATTCTTCCCAACCATGGCCGAGATACCCCCCACTATGAGTCTTTACTTGTGGAAGTACCAGAGAATTCAGACACAGTCTTTATTATTCATAATATCATCCGAGGCACACATAGCTTTTGGCCGTGGTATTAGATAGATTATATAAATCCCTGTATATAATATTATTATGTTATGTTATATAATATAGATATAGAGCTCCAGGAGTCAGCAAACGGCAACAACCCCTTCTCCATGCTGTGGTTCAGTCTGACAGCTCATTGGTCAATGGACAGCAGCTCATTTGCATCAATGCTACAGACACCATAAACAGCGCATTCTGAAGGGACTGAAACAGAGGGGAATAGCGGCAGACGATATTTCTTTTCCTAAAAGCTATTTCCAGCAAACAGCTTCGAAAACATGTTTCCTGGAACTCAAATACTATGTTTACTTGTTGGGAAAACCCCATAATATGTCTCCTTTAACGTAACTTTTCGGATACACCAAGTGGCACCGCAAATTGCTTTCCTCTTTGATTCCCTGTTGCTATAGCCCTTACTGCCAACGTCGTATAGGACAGGTTGCTCCTCCAGCAAGCAAATTAAATCTACGCCATCTACTCCAGCATCTACGTATGCTGGAGTGGACAGTACGGGACCGGGACCGGGATGGAGTAAGGCCGTGACGTACAAGTTGTTCTGTGCTGTGATTGGCTGAAGAGAAATAGCTCTTCTGTTCTAAAACTGGACCTGGCGATTTAACCTGTTCAATCTCTGGCGACTCCTGGCGACTCCTTGCGACGGCATTAGCCGCACTGCATCGACCCGTTCACAGTGCTGCGTCTTTCCCCCTGCGACGTTCTAAAACAGTCTCGTTGCAAGCAGTTGCGGGGCGAATCTTTGGTCTTTACTCATACTGCATGGTGAACTGCTGAGCCGACGTGAAGCTCTGACACTCCCAGCTCCAGCTGTGTCGCCTTTATTTGGTGCAGGTGTGTGATGTGATGCATGCCAACAGGGCCACATATGTCCTTGGCGACTGGGGAGACGGCCGATTCATGAGAGGAGCCGTTCATTCACCTGTCAATTCTGGAGATACCAGCAGGCCGGGTGTCTGAGAAACCCAGACGCTCGAGGCCACAAAAAAAGCGTAGTGCCCACACATAGCCACAAGGGACCAGCACCGAGTACACATACGGTATCCAGGAGGCAGGAGCTCAGCACCATGCTTAGCCAATCAGAGAATTTTACAGGGGCCACGCCTGCCCATTATTAACGTCACAACACATAGCCCAAGGGACAAGAACGCTCTACGTAACGCATCCATCAGATGTCCTACTAAGCGTACCTCCATGCTTGATTATACAATTCCCCTCCTTTTGCTCCATAGATATCATAACAAACCTTAACCAACTAAAGTTAGTTAAAAGCGATCCTGACTCTGCGACCTTCTCTAAAAGAACGTAGCAGTGATCAGTGAGTCTGGGGATAGCCCGGGGTTAGGGGGTTGTAAGCGTAGTACCTTGCGGCTCCTTGTTCCAGTGGACTCCCCCTGACACCAGGGCGCAGCGCCACCAGAGGCCCAGCGACCCGGTATGTGTTGTACACTTCGTTATTTCAATAACCGTTCTGCTGTTGGTGTTATGGCGCATAACGAGTCGGGTTCTCGGACGTCTCTGGTATTTGCACAACGAGACTCGTAATGGGGGTTATCTCAGCCATAGTTGAGAAATGTGGCGCTGCCTGCTGCCCCTCAGCGGGCAGCGAGGCCCAGGCGATCCACAATGGCGGGAAACAATCCCTTTCTCCTCCATGTCGCGGTTCAGTCTACTTCAGATTGATGTTGAAGTGGAAGAACCAGGAGATGTCCGAGAACCCGACGCAGTCGTTTGAGAATCATAATATCGTCTGGAGGCGCACACAGCTTTTGGCCGTGATAATATGTATTATATGATCTAGATATCTATGCAGGCTATGATAGGATATTATTTAGATATAGAGCTCAAGGACTGAGCACCCGGAGTATTCTAGAATATTTACAGAACACGGCCAAAAGCTGTGTGAGCCTCGCAATTGAGATATATCCACTGTAAACAAGAGTGCATTGTACCGTGGCCTCAAGCTCCTCAGGGCCACACCCCAACACCCTCCACCTTGACCCGCCTCTAAAAAACGGACTTGTAGTGGCTGTAATTTTGCACCAAGGCTGAATTTCTTGAACGTTTTCAAGTACTGTATTAGGGGCCCACTAAGAGCTACATAAAAGCATTCATAAAGTAGTGATATATATTCAACCTATTTGCTGTGCCATGACTGAGACATGAGGTCTTGTTACCAAAGACCTCAGACTTCAGCACTGGTGTCAACACTGTTCATTCGGGACCTGCGGCGCAGCTTGGCCGAGCCATCTGTTCCCCTGCCCCAGATGGCACTTCAGATGGCCGCGCTTCCGCCGCTGCGGTGAAAAATATTTGAAGAATTAACTATGTATATATTTCGGCCGACATCGGCATGTGCTGGTCCGAATTACGCCGCAATTATGTCGGATTGATTACAGCCCCAACAAAGTAGTAGTACGAGAGGCAACAACAGGGCTTCTGTTGTTAACACTTATCCATGCTTTTTCCTTTCCTGGGAATTGCTGGCGGGAGGGGAATGCTGGGTACTGCAGTTTCTAATTCTAAAGCTCTGATACAGAGAGGGCAATATAAATAAATCAAAAGAATTAGGAACAGGTTCAAAGTACTTAACATCAATAAGAATAGTAATATTAAAATGAAAGTTTATTATTATTTGTTTTATTGCTTCATCCCACTTAATTTCGGTAATAATAATTCAAAATAACCTATAACGATGGCTTCATTTATAAGGATACTGGTATTTAAAGGCAATATAATCTCACAGAATACAATATGGATGAATAAGCCAAATGAATAGGCCTACATGCATGCATCAGATAAATAACTTAAATCAATTGAAATCTTTCTATATTCCTTCAAAGCCCATCCAGTATAAATTCATTACCTGAGAAAATCACATTTATCGTACTCCCTTAATACATATCATTTGGAACATACACATCATCTATAATGCAGCCCAATAGATCCTATCGACACCTCCTTTCCGATAATTAATCAGACATATATTTATTGTGCATCCCAAGGTTGAGGAGACGGACAAGCCGACACTAACTCTGTCTGGACAGAGACCAGGATAGAGCCACTAACACTAATGCAGTGAGGACACTGCTCTTGTGGGTGACTCCGGTTGAAACTGAAACAAAAAAAACATACAACAATGTAAAACAAGAGGAAAAGGTTCAGAGATAGAATTGAGAGGGCACTGGTTGACCATGCGTTTCTTACCTGTTAGGCCCTGCACAGTTATACTGCTGGTCTCAATGTTGAAGGCTGTGATGCTTTGCGCTGCAGTGGTGAACACATTTAAAATCTGAAGGCCATCAGGAACTGAGTTTGAATTGAAGAAAACGTTTAGGGTGTTGATGATCGACCCATCGCTGAGGAGGAGGAAGAGAGGACAACATGATATTCGTGATTAAGATTATGATATATGTATCAAGCGTCCTTGAGTTTGAAAGTCACTACATAAATTGAATTCATTATTATGATTATTATCAGAATCAGAATCAGAATCAGAAAGGATTTAATTGCCAAGAAGGATTTTACACCAACCAGGAATTTGGCTTGGTGATCAAGGTGCATACATTAAGACAATAACAATGAACAATGAAGAAGAGATATATATATATATAACACCATATAAACAAGCAGGAACATAAGCAATCAATTAAAAAAAAGGATCAAATAGAACCAAATAGAATAAACCAAATAGAATAAAATAAATGTGTGTTGAGTCATCGAGCAGTCACAAATGGACGCTTACCTGAATGATACCACGTTTATGCTGTTAAAGGAGCCAAAACTCCGACGGAAAAAGGGTTTGAGCTGTGGAAATACATAGGAAATAATTAGTTGAATCCTGTCTTGAACCAAATACTTCATTATTGTCTTTCAAAATAAGATGAACACATCGATATAGATCGGCTTCTGCTGCCTTGGTACGTACTTTGGCATTGTCATAGAAACAATAACAAAGGCCTACACAAAACTTGGATAACAGTAGTCAGTCCCTCCAGAAAAATGTGATTATGCGATCGCATAATTCAATGCATAATCAGCCAAAGTCTGCATATTCATGCGGGGGCCGCATTTCGCACTTTCACCGCATAAACTGCAGATTTCTGCGCAAAATAAGCGGGGCTTGCATGATTTCATAATCCCCGCATTTTCATTGCAAAAAAGTCACATATATCTTAGCAGAAAGTTGAAAAATATTGCGTTTACTTCACACAAGAGCAGCCATTTCCCCCTGTTGACATGGGAACGTTATGAAGTGACGTAATGATGCGACGTGAACGATGGACAAGCCGCATTTTTCGCAAGTTCCCGCAATTTTTGAAAGTTCCCGTAACTTCATCCCATAACATTTTATAAATATGCCGCATATTTCATCGCATTTTTTAAGAAAACGTGCTGCATAATCAAGGATTTTTGGCCGCAACAGTCACAAAAAAACGCCGCATTTTTCTGGAGGGACTGAGTAGTAAATTAAAAACATGTTTCCATGTCTACTTACTTGTGTTGTTAAGAGCGTTGCCCGAGCAATAAACGCAGCAGAAGATGAGTTCAATAGATCATTCGTGAAGGTTTCTCCTGCCGATCTGAACACCACCTGCCGGGAAGTGAGTTGTGGTGCAGCGGTGGCAACGGGCCCAGCGGGGGCCGTCACAGCGGCAGTCGGAGCAGCAGTCGTTGGTGATCCAGTGGTCGTAGGAGCATTTGGGTCTCCTGCAACAGCAAAACATGAAGGGTGGAACGTTTTGGAACCAGACTTGCTTCTGAGATTTCCCAGGTTGGTCCGAAATGTATTCTCACAGAGAATTTCACCCGCTAATAAACAACTATGCTAAACTAAATGGCTTTTAGATATTAGCCCTACAGCAGCATTAACTGAAATGTTGTTATAAAACTCCGAGAATTTAGGAGGGATGGAATTTTACACTTTGAGGTATAAAAATAACCTCAAAGTGTTTCAAATAAATTAGAATTTGCGTTTGCACAAGCGTAGCCCTTAGTAACTTGAAGGACGTACCAAAAGGTAAAGTAGTGCTACTTGCTATTTCTCCGAATGATCATGTCAAGCAATTAAAACCCAAAAATACTTTATTATATGAAGCCCGGAAATTTGACAATTGAATGTCTTTTCTCTATTGTTGCAACTATTCCAAATTGTAAGCTAGCAATGTTGTGGAAGATCCTTTAAGTGTTTACTTACGTATGTTAATGCTGTCAGTATCTATGGTGAGGTTAGTTGTAATGTTCGGGTTGTTCAGTCCATTGACAAGGGTAGTTCGAATTACATCAGCCGCTGGGACCTCTGCTGGTGTACCAGTTGGCCGAAACTGTAGCTCTACTTCTGCCTCGGTATTAGGCCTATCCGTTCGTACCCTAGCAGTTCCTCGTCTACAGAATAAAATATATTTTAGACAAAGATCACATTGTTTTTTTCCTTCATGAAAGCCAGTTCTGGATAATTGCATTCTGTAACATGCAGAATGATTTGATTCATTAATTCATTTTACCGAAACAAGATGAGTCTTGTACGAATGAATCGGCCGGAAAATTCCGCAAAGAAGATCGTGTCACACTGAAAGAAAAAAATGGTTGATTTAACAATCAGAATTAATATGTAGCATGAAATGCAAAAATATTTGTATATTTTTCTACTTACCACTGTCACAACTGTGCTTTCAAGCGCTTTATATTCGGTCGTAGAACTATTCTCATAAGGTGGAATGAATGCCTCTTCTATTGTGGCCGTGAAAACTACAACTGGATTAGGAGTTGCGATTACAGCGGTTGTTGTTGGACCGCCAGTGGTTGTTGGTAGGCCTACTGCAGTGGTTGTTGATCCTCCAGCGGACCCTGGGGAGGCCGTCACAGCGGCAGTCGGAGCAGCAGTCGTTGGTGATCCAGTGGTCGTAGGAGCATTTGGGTCTCCTGCAACAGCAAAACATGAAGGGTGGAACATTTTGGAACCAGACTTGCTTCTGAGATTTCCCAGGTTGGTCCGAAATGTATTCTCACAGAGAATTTCACCCGCTAATAAACAACTATGCTAAACTAAATGGCTTTTAGATATAAGCCCTACAGCAGCATTAACTGAAATGTTGTTATAAAACTCCTAGAATTTAGGAGGGATGGAATTTTACTAAAAGGTATTAAAATAACCTCAGTGTTTCAAATAAATGAGAATTTGCGTGTGTAGCCCTAACTTGAAGGACGTACCAAAAGGTAAAGTAATGCTACTTGCTATTTCTCAGAATGATCATGTCAAGCAATTAAAACGTGGTTAAATTCATCATATCTGTTTTACGGTATCCAGCCCTGAAATTATTATGCCTTGGTAAAACAATCAGTGGTTGCTACCTTCAAACAATATCCCTCTTTTTACGGGTCTTTCGTCAGATTTCTGCTTACTTAAAGCACCTTTAACTGACATTTTGTTTGAATACTACTAGAATGTAGAAGACATGGAATTTCTCTCAGAAATGTGTGTTTACCAAAGAGTAGCACTTATTAACTTGTATTTCCCCTCAAAGTCCGGTCAAGCAAGTAAAACCAAAGTAAAGGGTATTTAATGAAGCCCCAAATGTTTACAATTGGCTGTCTGTATTCCCTGTGGTTGCTGTTATCCCAAATTGTAGGCGAACAATGTTATGAAAGATCCTGCAAAGGGTTTACATACTTGTGATCGTAATGGTTGTCGTATCTACAGTGAGGTTAGAGGTTATGTTTGGGTTGTTCAGTCCTTCGACCAGGGTACTTCGAACATCGTCAGCCTGTGGGATCGGTTGTGACGAAGTAGTTGGCTGAAACTCAAGCTTTACTTCTGCTTCAGTATTGGTCGATCGAGTCGCAGGGATCCTTTGTTAAAAGAAGAAAATATTGTTAGGTCTTGTCACATAGTATGTGAAAGACGGTTCTTGATAATTGGATTCTGTAACATTCAGGGACAGATTGAAATGAATTAATTCCTCAGTTAATATTACCTGAATCCGATGACAATTGTCCGAATGAACCGGTCGCCAAATTGAGCTGTGTAGATTGCGTTAAACTGAAAGCAAAATAAATGAATTCAGCATTCTAAATTTATATTTAGTCGAAAAATGCGAATAAAATAAAATAATCGTTCCAGTATTATTAATTTTTACTGACCGTTATCACAACTTCGGTCTCAAGTGCTTGATATTCGGGTGAGGTATTATTATTATAAGCAGGAATAAATGTCTGCATTATCACTGCGGTGATAACAAAAACTGAAGGGGTAATTATTGGGGCTTCAGTGGTTGTTGAACCTCCAGTTGTTGTTGATACTTCTGTTGTTGTTGATGCTCCAGTGGTTATTGATCCTCCAGTTGTTGTTGATCCTCCAGTGGTTGTTGATCCTCCAGTGGTTGTTGGACCTCCAGTTCTGGTTGAACCTGCAGTGGTTGTTGATCCTCCAGTGGTTGTTGATCCTCCAGTGGTTGTTGATCCTCCAGTGGTTGTTGGTACTGAAGTGGTTGTTGATCCTCCAGTGGTTGTTGATGCTCCAGTGGTTGTTGATCCTCCAGTTGTTGTTGATCCTCCAGTGGTTGTTGATCCTCCAGTGGTTGTTGGACCTCCAGTTGTGGTTGAACCTGCAGTGGTTGTTGATCCTCCAGTGGTTGTTGATCCTCCAGTGGTTGTTGATCCTCCAGTGGTTGTTGGTACCGAAGTGGTTGTTGATCCTCCAGCTGTTGTTGACCCTCCAGTGGTTGTTGATCCTCCAGTAGTTGTTGATCCTCCAGTGGTTGTTGATACTGAAGTGGTTGTTGATCCTCCAGCTGTTGTTGATACTTCAGTAGATGTTGTTCCTCCAGTGGTTGTTGATTCTCCAGTGGTTGTTGGTCCTGCAGTCATTGTTGATCCTCCAGTGGTTGTCGACCCTCCAGTGGTTGTTGATCCTGCCGTTGTTGTTTGTCCTGCAGTCATTGTGGATCCTCCAGTGGTTGTTGATCCTCCTGTGGTGGTTGAACCTCCAGTGGTTGTTGATAATCCTGCAGCAGTCGTTGGTGAACTGGTAGTTGTTGTAGTAGTTGGAGTTTCTGCAAAAGCAAAATTTGAAGGTCAGAAAAGTTTGAACGCTATTTGTAATGATTTAAAACCTCTTTAAAACAGTAACTCTGAAATGTATAGTGAAACAATGTGGTTAAATTCATCATATCTGTTTTACGATATCCAGCCCTGAAATTATTATGCCTTGGTAAAACATTCAGTGGTTGCTCCCTTCAAACAATATCCCTCTTTTTATGGATCTTTCGTCAGATTTCTGCTTACTTAAAGCACCTTGAACTGACATTTTGTTTGAATACTACTAGAATGTAGAAGACATGGAATTTGCCTCAGAAGTGTTTATTTACCAAAGAGTAGCACTTATTAACTTGCATTTCCCCTCAAAGTCCTGTCAAGCAAGTAAAACCAAAGTAAAGGGTATTTAATGAAGCCCCAAATTCTTACAATTGGCTGTCTGTATTCCCTGTGGTTGCTGTTATCCCAAATTGTAGGCGAACAATGTTATGAAAGATCCTGCAAAGGGTTTACATACTTGTGATCGTAATGCTTTCCGTATCTACAGTGAGGTTAGAGGTTATGTTTGGGTTGTTCAGTCCTTCGACCAGGGTACTTCGAACATCGTCAGCCTGTGGGATCGGTTGTGACGAAGTAGTTGGCTGAAACTCAAGCTCTACTTCTGCTTCCGTATTGGTCGATCGAGTCGCAGGGATCCTTTGTTAAAAGAAGTAAATATCGTTAGGTCTTGTCACATAGTATGTGAAAGACGGTTCTTGATAATTGGATTCTGTAACATTCAGGGACAGATTGAAATGAATTAATTCCTCAGTTAATATTACCTGAATCCGATGACAATTGTCCGAATGAACCGGTCGCCAAATTGAGCTGTGTAGATTGCGTTAAGCTGAAAGCAAAATACATGAATTCAGCATTCTAACTTTATATTTATTCGAAAAATGCGAATAAAATAAAATAATCGTTCCAGTATTATTAATTTTTACTGACCGTTATCCCAACTTCGGTCTCAAGTGCTTGATATTCGGGAGAGGTATTATCATTATAAGCAGGAATAAATATCTGTATTATCACTGCGGTGAAAACAAAAACTGGAGGGGTAATTATTGGGGCTTCAGTTGTTGTTGATCCTCCAGTTGTTGTTGATCCTCCAGTGGTTGTTGATACTCCAGTGGTTGTTGATCCTCCAGTGGTTGTTGATCCTCCAGTGGTTGTTGATCCTCCAGTGGTTGTCGACCCTTCTGTGGTTGTTGATGCTCCAGTGGTTGTTGCTCCTCCAGTGGTTGTTGGTACTGCAGTGGTGGTTGATCCTCCAGTGGTTGTTGATTCTCCAGTGGTTGTTGATTCTCCAGTGGTTGTTGGTACTGCTGTGGTTGTTGGTACTGCAGTGGTTGTTGATCCTCCAACTGTTGTTGATACTCCAGTGGTCGTTGCTCCTCCAGTGGTTGTTGGTACTGCAGTGGTTGTTGATCCTTCAGTGCTTGTTGATCCTCCAGTGGTTGTTGATCCTCCAGTGGTTGTTGATCCTCCAGTAGTTGTTGATCCTCCAGTGGTTGTTGATACTGAAGTGGTTGTTGATCCTCCAGCTGTTGTTGATACTTCAGTAGATGTTGTTCCTCCAGTGGTTGTTGATTCTCCAGTGGTTGTTGGTCCTGCAGTCGTTGTTGATCCTCCAGTGGTTGTCGACCCTCCAGTGGTTGTTGATCCTGCCGTTGTTGTTTGTCCTGCAGTCATTGTGGATCCTCCAGTGGTTGTTGATCCTCCTGTGGTGGTTGAACCTCCAGTGGTTGTTGATAATCCTGCAGTAGTCGTTGGTGAACTGGTAGTTGTTGTAGTAGTTGTAGTTTCTGCAAAAGCAAAATTTGAAGGTCAGAAAAGTTTGAACGCTATTTGTAATGATTTAAAACCTCTTTAAAACAGTAACTCTGAAATGTATAGTGAAACAATGTGGTTAAATTCATCATATCTGTTTTACGATATCCAGCCCTGAAATTATTATGCCTTGGTAAAACATTCAGTGGTTGCTCCCTTCAAACAATATCCCTCTTTTTATGGGTCTTTCGTCAGATTTCTGCTTACTTAAAGCACCTTGAACTGACATTTTGTTTGAATGCTACTAGAATGTAGAAGACATGGAATTTGCCTCAGAAATGTGTATTTACCAAAGAGTAGCACTTATTAACTTGCATTTCCCCTCAAATTCCTGTCAAGCAAGTAAAACCAAAGTAAAGGGTATTTAATGAAGCCCCAAATTTTTACAATTGGCTGTCTGTATTCCCTGTGGTTGCTGTTATCCCAAATTGTAGGCGAACAATGTTATGAAAGATCCTGCAAAGGGTTTACATACTTGTGATCGTAATGCTTTCCGTATCTACAGTGAGGTTAGAGGTTATGTTTAGGTTGTTCAGTCCTTCGACCAGGGTACTTCGAACATCGTCAGCGTGTGGGATCGGTTGTGACAAAGTAGTTGGCTGAAACTCAAGCTCTACTTCTGTTTCCGTATTGGTCGATCGAGTCGCAGGGATCCTTTGTTTAAAGAAGAAAATATTGTTAGGTCTTGTCACATAGTATGTGAAAGACGGTTCTTGATAATTGGATTCTTTAACATTCAGGGACAGATTGAAATGAATTAATTCCTCAGTTAATATTACCTGAATCCGATGACAATTGTCCGAATGAACCGGTCGCCAAATTGAGCTGTGTAGATTGCGTTAAACTGAAAGCAAAATACATGAATTCAGCATTCTAACTTTATATTTATTTCGAAAAATTCGAATAAAATAAAATAATCGTTCCAGTATTATTAATTTTTACTGACCGTTATCACAACTTTGGTCTCAAGTGCTTGATATTCGGGTGAGGTATTATTATTATAAGCAGGAATAAATGTCTGCATTATCACTGCGGTGATAACAAAAACTGGAGGGGTAATTATTGGGGCTTCAGTGGTTGTTGAACCTCCAGTTGTTATTGATACTTCTGTTGTTGTTGATGCTCCAGTGGTTGTTGATACTCCAGTTGTTGTTGATCCTCCAGTGGTTATTGATCCTCCAGTTGTTGTTGATCCTCCAGTGGTTGTTGATCCTCCTGTTGTTGTTGATACTCCTGTTGTTGAACTTCCTGTTGTTGTTGATCCTCCAGTGGTTGTTGATTCCACGTTTAATGTTGACACTGCTGTTGTTACTGACCCTCCAGTAGTTGATACTTCTGTGGTTGTGTATCCCCCAGCTGTTGTTGACCCTCCAGCTGTTGATCCTCCAGTTGTTGTAGAACTGCCAGTTGTCGATCCACCAGTTGTTGTTGAAACTCCAGTGGTTGATGACCGTTGAGTCATTGTTGAACTACCAGTTGTGGCTGAACCTCCAGTTATTGATGAATCTCCGGTGCTTGTCACACCTTCCGTAGTTGATGATCCTGCAGTGGTTGATGATCCACCAGTGGTTGTTGATCCTCCAGTGGTTGTTGATCCTCCTGTTGTTGATACTCCTGTTGATGTTGATCCTCCAGTGGTTGTTGATCTTCCAGTGGTTGTTGATCCTCCAGTGGTTGTTGATCCTCCAGCTGTTAAACCCTCAGTGGTTGTTGATCCTGCAGTGGTTATTAATCCTCCAGTGGTTGTTGATGCTCCAGTGGTTGTTGATACTCCAGTTGTTGTTGATCCTCCAGTGGTTATTGATCCTCCAGTTGTTGTTGATCCTCCAGTGGTTGTTGATCCTCCTGTTGTTGTTGATACTCCTGTTGTTGAACTTCCTGTTGTTGTTGATCCTCCAGTGGTTGTTGATTCCACGTTTAATGTTGACACTGCTGTTGTTACTGACCCTCCAGTAGTTGATCCTTCTGTGGTTGTGTATCCCCCAGCTGTTGTTGACCCTCCAGCTGTTGATCCTCCAGTTGTTGTAGAACTGCCAGTTGTCGATCCACCAGTTGTTGTTGAAACTCCAGTGGTTGATGACCGTTGAGTCATTGTTGAACTACCAGTTGTGGCTGAACCTCCAGTTATTGATGAATCTCCGGTGCTTGTCACACCTTCCGTAGTTGATGATCCTGCAGTGGTTGATGATCCACCAGTGGTTGTTGATCCTCCAGTGGTTGTTGATCCTCCTGTTGTTGATACTCCTGTTGATGTTGATCCTCCAGTGGTTGTTGATCCTCCAGTGGTTGTTGATCCTCCAGTGGTTGTTGATCCTCCAGCTGTTAAACCCTCAGTGGTTGTTGATCCTGCAGTGGTTATTAATCCTCCAGTGGTTGTTGATCCTCCAGTGGTTGTTGATCCTCCAGTGGTTGTTGATCCTCCAGTGGTTGTTGATCCTGCTGTTGTTGTTGATCCTCCAGTGGTTGTTGATCCTCCTGTTGTTGTTGATACTCCTGTTGTTGAACTTCCTGTTGTCGTTGATCCTCCAGTGGTTGTTGATTCCACGTTTAATGTTGACACTGCTGTTGTTACTGACCCTCCAGTAGTTGATCCTTCTGTGGTTGTTGATCCCCCAGCTGTTGTTGACCCTCCAGCTGTTGATCCTCCAGTTGTTGTAGAACTGCCAGTTGTCGATCCTCCAGTGGTAGTTGAAACTCCAGTGGTTGATGACCGTTGAGTCATTGTTGAACTACCAGTTGTGGCTGAACCTCCAGTTATTGATGAATCTCCGGGGCTTGTCACACCTTCCGTAGTTGATGATCCACCAGTGGTTGTTGATCCTCCAGTGGTTGTTGATCCACCAGTGGTTGTTGATCCTCCAGTGGTTGTTGATCCTCCAGTGGTTGTTGATCCTCCAGTGGTTGTTGATCCTCCAGTGGTTGTTGATCCTGCAGTGGTTGTTGATCCACCAGTGGTTGTTGATCCTGCAGTGGTTGTTAATCCTCCAGTGGTTGTTGATCCTCCAGTGGTTGTTGATCCTCCAGTTGTTGTTGATCCTCCAGTGGTTGTTGATCCTCCTGTTGTTGTTGATACTTCTGTTGTTGAACTTCCTGTTGATGTTGATCCTCCAGTGGTTGTTGATCCTCCAGTGGTTGTTGAACCTCCAGCTGTTAAACCCTCAGTGGTTGATGATCCTCCAGTGGTTGATGATCCTCCAGTGGTTGATGATCCTCCAGTGGTTGTTGCTCCTGCAGTGAATGGCTCTACTATTGTGGCCGTGAAAACTACAACTGGATTAGGAGTTGCGATTAAAGCGGTTGTTGTTGGACCGCCAGTGGTTGTTGGTACTGCAGTGGTTGTTGATCCTCCAATGGTTGTTGATCCTCCAGTGGTTGTTGATCCTGCAGTCATTGTTGATCCCCCTGTGGTTGTTGATCCTCCAGTGGTTGTTGATTCCACATCTAATGTTGACACTGCTGTTGTTACTGACCCTCCAGTAGTTGATCCTTCTGTGGTTGTTGATCCCCCAGCTGTTGTTGACCCTCCAGCTGTTGATCCTCCAGTTGTTGTAGAACTGCCAGTTGTCGATCCACCAGTTGTTGTTGAAACTCCAGTGGTTGATGAACGTTGAGTCATTGTTGAACTACCAGTTGTGGCTGAACCTCCAGTTATTGATGAATCTCCGGTGCTTGTCACACCTTCCCTAGTTGATGATCCACCAGTGGTTGTTGATCCTCCGGTGGTTGTTGATCCTCCAGTTGTGGAACCCCCAGTGGTTATTGATCCTCCAGGGGTTGTTGATCCTCCACTGGTTGTTGATCCTCCAGTGGTTGTTGATCCTCCAGTGGTTGTTGATCCTTCAGCTGTAGTTGGTCCTCCAGTGGTTGTTGATCCTCCAGTGGTTGTTGATCCTCCAGTGGTTGTTTGTCCTCCAGTGGTTGTTGGTACTGCAGTGGTTGTTGATCCTCCAGTGGTTGTTGATCCTCCAGTGGTTGTTGATCCTGCTGTCATTGTTGATCCCCCTGTGGTTGTTGATCCTCCAGTGGTTGTTGATTCCACATCTAATGTTGACACTGCTGTTGTTACTGACCCTCCAGTAGTTGATCCTTCTGTGGTTGTTGATCCCCCAGCTGTTGTTGACCCTCCAGCTGTTGATCCTCCAGTTGTTGTAGAACTGCCAGTTGTCGATCCACCAGTTGTTGTTGATCCTCCAGTGGTTGTTGATCCTGCAGTTGTTGAACCTCCCGTAGTTGTAGATACAACAGCGGTTGTTGAATCCCCAGTTGTTGTTGATCCTCCTGCTGTTGTTGATCCTCCATTTGTGGAACCCCCAGTGTTTATTGATCCTCCAGTGGTTGTTGATCCTGCAGTGGTTGTTGATCCTCCAGTTGTGGAACTTCCAGTTGTTATTGATCCTCCAGTGGTTGTTGATCCTGCAGTTGTTGTTGATCCTGCAGTTGTTGAACCTTCTGTAGTTGTAGATACAACAGCGGTTGTTGAATCTCCAGTTGTTGTTGGTCCTCCAGTGGTTGTTGATCCTCCAGTGGTTGTTGATCCTCCAGTGGTTGTTGATCCTCCAGTGGTTGTTGATCCTCCAGTGGTTGTTAATCCTCCAGGGGTTGTTGATCCTGCAGTGGTTGTTGATCCACCAGTTGTGGAACTTCCAGTTGTTATTGATCCTCCAGTGGTTGTTGATCCTTCAGTGG
The DNA here is from genome assembly GCF_031168955.1 of Gadus macrocephalus. Lineage (NCBI taxonomy): Eukaryota > Metazoa > Chordata > Actinopteri > Gadiformes > Gadidae > Gadus > Gadus macrocephalus. The sequence goes on along the minus strand of NC_082398.1, from coordinate 3,756,972 downwards.
TTGTTGATCCTCCAGTAGTTGTTTGTCCTCCAGTGGTTGATGATCGTCCAGTGGTTATTGATCCTCCAGTGGTTGTTGATCCTGCAGTGGTCGTTGATCCTGCAGTTGTTGAACCTCCCGTCGTTGTAGATGCTCCAGTTGTTGTTGGTCCTCCAGTGGTTGTTGATCCTCCTGCTGTTGTTGATCCTCCAGTTGTGGAACCCCCAGTGGTTATTGATCCTCCAGTGGTTGTTGATCCTGCAGTGGTTGTTATTGATCCTCCAGTGGTTGTTAATCCTCCTGCTGTTGTTGATCCTCCAGTTGTGGAACTTCCAGTTGTTATTGATCCTCCAGTGGTTGTTGATCCTTCAGTGGTTGTTGATCCTCCAGTGGTTGTTGATCGTCCAGTGGTTATTGATCCTCCAGTGGTTGTTGATCCTCCAGTGGTTGTTGATCCTCCAGTGGTTGATGATCGTCCAGTGGTTATTGATCCTCCAGTGGTTGTTGATCCTGCAGTTGTTGTTGATCCTGCAGTGGTTGTTGAACCTCCCGTAGTTGTAGATACAACAGCGGTTGTTGAACCTCCCGTAGTTGTAGATACAACAGCGGTTGTTGAATCCCCAGTTGTTGTTGGTCCTCCAGTGGTTGTTGATCCTCCAGTGGTTGTTGATCCTCCTGCTGTTGTTGATACTCCAGTTGTGGAACCCCCAGTAGTTATTGATCCTCCAGTGGTGGTTGATCCAGTAGTGGTTGTTGATCCTACAGTGGTGGTTGATCCTCCAGTGGTTGTTGATCCTGCAGTTGTTGTTGTTAGTCCTCCAGTTGTGGAACCTCCAGTTGTTATTGATCCTCCAGTGGTTGTTGATCCTTCAGTGGTTGTTGATCCTCCATTAGTTGTTTGTCCTCCAGTGGTTGATGATCGTCCAGTGGTTATTGATCCTCCAGTGGTTGTTGATCCTGCATTGGTTGTTGATCCTGCAGTGGTTGTTGATCCTGCAGTTGTTGAACCTCCTGTAGTTGTAGATACACCAGCGGTTGTTGAATCCCCAGTTGTTGTCGGTCCTCCAGTGGTTGATGATCGTCCAGTGGTTATTGATCCTCCAGTGGTTGTTGATCGTCCAGTGGTTATTGATCCTCCAGTGGTTGTTGATCCTCCAGTGGTTGATGATCGTCCAGTGGTTGATGATCGTCCAGTGGTTATTGATCCTCCAGCGGTTGTTGAATCCCCAGTTGTTGTTGGTCCTCCAGTGGTTGTTGATCCTCCAGTGGTTGTTGATCCTCCTGCTGTTGTTGATCCTCCAGTTGTGGAACCCCCAGTAGTTATTGATCCTCCAGTGGTGGTTGATCCTGTAGTGGTTGTTGATCCTACAGTGGTTGTTGATCCTCCAGTGGTTGTTGATCCTGCAGTTGTTGTTGTTAGTCCTCCAGTTGTGGAACCTCCAGTTGTTATTGATCCTCCAGTGGTTGTTGATCCTTCAGTGGTTGTTGATCCTCCATTAGTTGTTTGTCCTCCAGTGGTTGATGATCGTCCAGTGGTTATTGATCCTCCAGTGGTTGTTGATCGTCCAGTGGTTATTGATCCTCCAGTGGTTGTTGATCCTCCAGTGGTTGATGATCGTCCAGTGGTTATTGATCCTCCAGTGGTTGTTGATCCTGCAGTGGTTGTTGATCCTGCAGTGGTTGTTGAACCTCCCGTAGTTGTAGATACAACAGCGGTTGTTGAATCCCCAGTTGTTGTTGGTCCTCCAGTGGTTGTTGATCCTCCAGTGGTTGTTGATCCTCCTGCTGTTGTTGATCCTCCAGTTGTGGAACCCCCAGTAGTTATTGATCCTCCAGTGGTGGTTGATCCTGTAGTGGTTGTTGATCCTACAGTGGTTGTTGATCCTCCAGTGGTTGTTGATCCTGCAGTTGTTGTTGTTTGTCCTCCAGTTGTGGAACCTCCAGTTGTTATTGATCCTCCAGTGGTTGTTGATCCTTCAGTGGTTGTTGATCCTCCATTATTTGTTTGTCCTCCAGTGGTTGATGATCGTCCAGTGGTTATTGATCCTCCAGTGGTTGTTGATCCTGCAGTGGTTGTTGATCCTGCAGTTGTGGAACTTCTAGTTGTTATTGATCCTCCAGTGGTTGTTGATCCTCCAGTGGTTGTTGATCCTCCAGTTGTGGAACTTCCAGTGGTTATTGTTCCTCCAAGGGTTGTTGATCCTGCAGTGCTTGTTGATCCTGCAGTGGTTGTTGATCCTGCAGTGGTTGTTGATCCTGCAGTTGTTGAACCTCCTGTAGTTGTAGATACACCAGCGGTTGTTGAATCCCCAGTTGTTGCGGAACTTCCAGTTGTTATTGATCCTCCAGTGGTTGTTGATCCTTCAGTGGTGGTTGATCCTCCAGTAGTTGTTTGTACTCCAGTGGTTGTTGATCCTCCAGTGGTTGTTGATCCTCCAGTGGTTGTTGATCCTCCTGTGGTCGATGATCCTCGAGTGCTTATTGATCCTCCCGTGGTTGTTGATCTTGCAGTGGTTGTTGATCCACCAGTTGTGGAACTTCCAGTGGTTATTGTTCCTCCAAGGGTTGTTGATCCTTCAGTGGTTGTTGATCCTCCAGTAGTTGTTTGTTCTCCAGTGGTTATTGATCCACCAGTGGTTGTTGATCCTCCAGTGGTCGATGATCCTCCAGTGCTTATTGATCCTCCAGTGTTTATTGATCCTCCCGTGGTTGTTGATCTTGCAGTGGTTGTTGATCCACCAGTTGTGGAACTTCCAGTTGTTATTGATCCTCCAGTGGTTGTTGATCCTCCAGTGGTCGATGATCCTCCAGTGCTTATTGATCCTCCAGTGTTTATTGATCCTCCCGTGGTTGTTGATCTTGCAGTGGTTGTTGATCCACCAGTTGTGGAACTTCCAGTTGTTATTGATCCTCCAGTGGTTGTTGATCCTCCAGTGGTCGATGATCCTCCAGTGCTTATTGATCCTCCAGTGGTTGTTGATCCTCCCGTGGTTGTTGATCCTTCAGTGGTTGTTGATCCTCCAGTGGTCGATGATCCTCCAGTGCTTATTGATCCTCCAGTGTTTATTGATCCTCCAGTGGTTGTTGATCCTGCAGTGGTTGTTGGTCCTCCAGTGGTTGATGATCGTCCACTGGTTATTGATCCTCCAGTGGTTGTTGATCCTGCATTGGTTGTTGATCCTCCAGTGGTTGTTGATCCTCTCGTTGTTTGTCCTCCAGTGGTTGTTGATCCTCTAGTTGTTGGTCCTCCAGTGGTTGGTGATCCTCCAGTTGTTGTTGGTCCTCCAGTGGTTGTCGATCCTGCAGTGGTTGTTGATCCTGCAGTGGTTGTTGATCCTCCAGTTGTGGAACCCCCAGTGTTTATTGATCCTCCAGTGCTTGTTGATCCTGCAGTGGGTGTTGATCCTCCAGTGGTTGTTGATCCTCCAATGGTTGTTGATCCTCCAGTGGTTGTTGATCGTCCAGTGGTTATTGATCCTCCGGTGGTTGTTGATCCTGCAGTGGTTGTTGATCCTGCAGTTGTTGAACCTCCTGTAGTTGTAGATACACCAGCGGTTGTTGAATCCCCAGTTGTTGTGGAACTTCCCGTTGTTATTGATCCTCCAGTGGTTGTTGATCCTTCAGTGGTGGTTGATCCTCCAGTAGTTGTTTGTACTCCAGTGGTTGTTGATCCTCCAGTGGTTGTTGATCCTCCAGTGGTTGTTGATCCTCCTGTGGTCGATGATCCTCCAGTGCTTATTGATCCTCCCGTGGTTGTTGATCTTGCAGTGGTTGTTGATCCACCAGTTGTGGAACTTCCAGTGGTTATTGTTCCTCCAAGGGTTGTTGATCCTTCAGTGGTTGTTGATCCTCCAGTAGTTGTTTGTACTCCAGTGGTTATTGATCCTCCAGTGTTTATTGATCCTCCCGTGGTTGTTGATCTTGCAGTGGTTGTTGATCCACCAGTTGTGGAACTTCCAGTTGTTATTGATCCTCCAGTGGTTGTTGATCCTCCAGTGGTCGATGATCCTCCAGTGCTTATTGATCCTCCAGTGGTTGTTGATCCTCCCGTGGTTGTTGATCCTTCAGTGGTTGTTGATCCTCCAGTGGTCGATGATCCTCCAGTGCTTATTGATCCTCCAGTGTTTATTGATCCTCCAGTGGTTGTTGATCCTGCAGTGGTTGTTGGTCCTCCAGTGGTTGATGATCGTCCACTGGTTATTGATCCTCCAGTGGTTGTTGATCCTGCATTGGTTGTTGATCCTCCAGTGGTTGTTGATCCTCTCGTTGTTTGTCCTCCAGTGGTTGTTGATCCTCTAGTTGTTGGTCCTCCAGTGGTTGGTGATCCTCCAGTTGTTGTTGGTCCTCCAGTGGTTGTCGATCCTGCAGTGGTTGTTGATCCTGCAGTGGTTGTTGATCCTCCAGTTGTGGAACCCCCAGTGTTTATTGATCCTCCAGTGCTTGTTGATCCTGCAGTGGGTGTTGATCCTCCAGTGGTTGTTGATCCTCCAATGGTTGTTGATCCTCCAGTGGTTGTTTGTCCTCCAGTGGTTGATGATCGTCCAGTGGTTATTGATCCTCCGGTGGTTGTTGATCCTGCAGTGGTTGTTGATCCTGCAGTTGTTGAACCTCCTGTAGTTGTAGATACACCAGCGGTTGTTGAATCCCCAGTTGTTGTGGAACTTCCAGTTGTTATTGATCCTCCAGTGGTTGTTGATCCTTCAGTGGTGGTTGATCCTCCAGTAGTTGTTTGTACTCCAGTGGTTGTTGATCCTCCAGTGGTTGTTGATCCTCCAGTGGTTGTTGATCCTCCTGTGGTCGATGATCCTCCAGTGCTTATTGATCCTCCCGTGGTTGTTGATCTTGCAGTGGTTGTTGATCCACCAGTTGTGGAACTTCCAGTGGTTATTGTTCCTCCAAGGGTTGTTGATCCTTCAGTGGTTGTTGATCCTCCAGTAGTTGTTTGTACTCCAGTGGTTATTGATCCACCAGTGGTTGTTGATCCTCCAGTGGTCGATGATCCTCCAGTGCTTATTGATCCTCCAGTGTTTATTGATCCTCCCGTGGTTGTTGATCTTGCAGTGGTTGTTGATCCACCAGTTGTGGAACTTCCAGTTGTTATTGATCCTCCAGTGGTTGTTGATCCTCCAGTGGTCGATGATCCTCCAGTGCTTATTGATCCTCCAGTGTTTATTGATTCTCCCGTGGTTGTTGATCTTGCAGTGGTTGTTGATCCACCAGTTGTGGAACTTCCAGTTGTTATTGATCCTCCAGTGGTTGTTGATCCTCCAGTGGTCGATGATCCTCCAGTGCTTATTGATCCTCCAGTGGTTGTTGATCCTCCCGTGGTTGTTGATCCTTCAGTGGTTGTTGATCCTCCAGTGGTTGATGATCCTCCAGTGCTTATTGATCCTCCAGTGTTTATTGATCCTCCAGTGGTTGTTGATCCTGCAGTGGTTGTTGGTCCTCCAGTGGTTGATGATCGTCCACTGGTTATTGATCCTCCAGTGGTTGTTGATCCTGCATTGGTTGTTGATCCTCCAGTGGTTGTTGATCCTCTCGTTGTTTGTCCTCCAGTGGTTGTTGATCCTCTAGTTGTTGGTCCTCCAGTGGTTGGTGATCCTCCAGTTGTTGTTGGTCCTCCAGTGGTTGTCGATCCTGCAGTGGTTGTTGATCCTGCAGTGGTTGTTGATCCTCCAGTTGTGGAACCCCCAGTGTTTATTGATCCTCCAGTGCTTGTTGATCCTGCAGTGGGTGTTGATCCTCCAGTGGTTGTTGATCCTCCAATGGTTGTTGATCCTCCAGTGGTTGTTTGTCCTCCAGTGGTTGATGATCGTCCAGTGGTTATTGATCCTCCAGTGGTTGTTGATCCTGCAGTGGTTGTTGATCCTGCAGGTGTTGAACCTCCCGTAGTTGTAGATACAACAGCGGTTGTTGAATCCCTAGTTGTTGATGGTCCTCCAGTGGTTGATGATCCTCCCGTGGTTGTTGATCCTCCAGTTGTGGAACCCCCAGTGTTTATTGTTCCTCCGGTGGTTGTTGATCCTGTAGTGGTTGTTGATCCTCCAGTTGTGGAACCCCCAGTGTTTATTGTTCCTCCAGTGGTTGTTGATCCTGCATTGGTTGTTGATCCTCCAGTGGTTGTTGATCCTCCAGTGGTTGTTTGTCCTCCAGTGGTTGATGATCGTCCAGTGGTTATTGAACCTCCCTTAGTTGTAGATACAACATCGGTTGTTGATCCTCCAGTTGGGGTTGTTCCTCCAGTCGTTGATGATCCTCCAGTGGTTGTTGATCTTCCAGTTGTTGAATCTCCCGTGGTTGTAGATACAACAGTGGTTGTTGAACCCCCAGTTGTTGTTGGTCCTCCAGTGGTTGTTGATCCTCCAGTTGTGGTTGAACCTCCAGTGGTTGTTGATCCTTCAGTGGTTGTTGATCCTCCTGTGGTTGTTGATCCACCAGTTGTTGATCTAGTAGTGGTGGTTGATAATCCAGCAGTAGTTGTTGGAGAACAGATAGTTGTTGTAATAGTTGGAGTCTCTGCAAAAGCAAAATTTGAAGGGTGGAAAAGTTGAAAAGCTTTTTCTAATGATATAAAACCTCTTTAAAGCAGTAACCTCTAAATGTATAGTGAACCAATGCGGTTCAATCCATCATATCTGTATTACCATACCCTGCCCCGAATTAATTATCCCCTGGTAAAACAATCAGTTGCGGTTTCTTTCAGATAATTTCTTTCGTGACATTTCTGCCTATGACATTCCCAAATTGGTCAGAAATTATAATCTCACAGCCCATTTCACTCACTAATAGCTGACAAGTGGCAAAGCCGTGTCAAAAGAAGTTACACTCTTATAATAGCTATCACATATTACTTAAAGCACCTTTATCTGACAATTTGTTTGATACTACTAGAATGTAGATGGCATGGAATTTGCCTCAGAAACAACAACACGGCTTCCAGAGGTTTCAAAGAAGTGTGTATTTACTAAAGTCTATCGCTTATTAACTTGCAGTCTTTAACAAAAGTTAAAGAATGGCTACTTTTTTATTTCCCCTCACAGTCCTATCAAGCAAGTAACACCAAAATAAAGGATATTTAATGAAGCCCGTAAATGTTACAATTAACTATTAACTGGTGTTGCTGTTATTCCAAATTGTAGGCTAGCGATGTTATGAAAGATCCTGCAAAGTGATAACCTACTTGTGATCGTAATGCTTGCAGTATCTACAGTGAGGTTAGAGGTTGTGTTTGTGCTGTTCAGTCCTTTGACCAAGGTACTTCGAACCTCCTCAGACTGTGGGATTGCTTGTGGAGAAGCAGTTGGCTGAAACTCAAGCTCTATTTCTGCTTCAGTATTGTTCGATTGAGCCACAGAGATCCTTTGTTAAAAGAAGAAAAAATTATTAGGTCTCGTCACATAGTATTTTTCCTTCATGAAAGATGGTTCTTGATAATTGGATTCTGTTACATTCAGGGACAGATTGAAATAAATTAATTCCTCAATTAATTTTACCTAAATCCGATGATAATTGTCCGAATGAACCGCTCGCCAAATTGTGCACTGTAGATCGTGTTGAACTGAAAGCAAGATACATGAACTCAACATTCTAACTTTATATTTATTCGAAAAATGTGAATTTTAAAAATAATTCGTTCAAGTGTTTTATTATTTCTTACCCTTATCTCAATTCTGTCCTCAAGCTCTGTATATTCGTCTGAGGTATTATTATCATAAGCAGCAATAAATGTTTCTACTATTTCAAATTTGAGAAAAAAATTAAAACGGGCTCCAGTGGTTGTTGAACCTCCATTTGTTATTGATGCTCCTGTTGTTATTGATCCTCCAGTGGTTGTTGAACCTCCAGCTGTTGTTGATACTCCAGTGGTTGTAGAAATACAAGCTGATGTTGATGCACCAGTGGTTGTCGACATGCATGCTGATTCTGCTGATATGGTCATCGGAGTGGAAGCCAATTGAAAGGCAACTTTGTATCATGCATTTGGAAAAACACATTACGACGTTACTTAATATGAATAGGAACTGAATTTAATCATGCTTAAACATATCATGTAGAAGTCATACACACACACGCTTTTATTTTCTAGAGCTGAGCCAGGATATTTGAATATTTGGATGATGGTTCATTAGATAGGTATTTAAATCTCAGTTTAGTATTAAAGTATTTGGTATAAAGTGTAAATTAAAAGATATGAGCAAATATGTAGGGCTGCGAGATTCCCTCAGGCAGAGAAGGCTTCTCTTCGCCTCCTCCGTTGATGTTTCATTCCGAACATGTAATGACTGAATCATCCTTCATTAGTATTAGTGGTTTGACGACTGGCCGTCCAGTGTGAGAATTAGCAAAACTGACATAGACAGACGTTTAAAAAGCTACGTGGAATAAGGATAATATTTATTAAATGTTTTAGGGTTCTGCTCAGGATTTAGTTTTCCATGCTGGCACTCCAACTCGTCTGTTTGGTCCATAAAAGTAAAAGGATTGCAGCAAGAACCAGGGTTAATGGGTTTTAAAAGGGTTTCAATAATGAATGTATTTAGCAGCTATTTCTAAGTTGGAAAAAGGCCCAAAAGCTCTCCCTACTAATAATAACAGGTCCATATTTTAATAAACTTGAATAGAACAGGAGCAATTTTTTTCTTATATGGTGATCCGTCTCCTACAATAGCGCTTGCATGATTTCTCTTTTTCAGGTGAATAGTTCTTGTACGGCCATGCAAATGTCGTAGAAGCGGCCCTAAAAGCTTCTCTTATTATTGTATGAACCTACCCAAAATAAAGAACCATGCAGATTTTCTCCTTCCCAAATCCATTCTGTTTTCTTTTTTACACTAAGGATGAAAGAAAACATTCAACATTATTAAATCAATCACATTTATATTGTAACTTTTCAGTCAAGTAGGAGACTGAATGCAAGAGTGCAAAAGTCTGCAAATAATAAGATCATGCAGTTCCTAGAATGTAATTAAACGTAAAAAGATCAAGGACTCACCTTTAACTAAACAAGTTCCAAATGTGTGTAGCGCCTTCTCAAATAAAAAAATATAAATCCTGACTGAATGCTTGGACTGGATCCCCTTGTCAAACTCTGTGCAAATTGCTAGTGAAGTGTTGGCACAAACACTTATATAGGTAGGTTAGTATGACGTGCCAAGAGCTTTTCTAACAGGTGTTTGTTTTTTCGGTCTGAAAAAAATGAAAAGGATATTTGATATGATATGGACAGCTTGCAAAAATGTCGATCATCACAGATTCATTGTCCATGTTTATCAGGTTATTCTATTGTTGAATTAAGGGGCGTTTCAGCGGCATTCCTCATGCCTGAGGAATCACAATCCTACTGTTTGGTAATGTTAAGCTGGTGATTAACTGATTGTCATGGTAATTGTGGGAGTGAACCATGCAGATTTTGATTGGCCTTGATTAGGGTCACCTATGTCAAACAATAACTGAACGGGACAGCCCAACGCTTGCGCTATCCCTCAACAAGTGAGAAGGACCAGAGCTCGCCAGGAACCCAGGTGAGTCAGTACTCACGTGGCCGAAAGCTAGTTGCCTGCCAGCTGTGATTCACTACCACTTATGTGTCTCGACTCCTGCCTAGACAGAGAGCCATTTTCAATATACCAGTGGGGTCGTGACACTTGGCATTCCCTATATTCAGAAGATATACAAGTCTTCCCTGACAAACACATATTTGACTTGCAGAAAATGTCACCTGTAAACTTAGACAAATAGCAGAAGGCATTTGTCAATTCCTTTGGATACCTGACAAAATGTTGACATATTGTGGCAAGAGGTCTAGTAGCCGCTGACTAGCCCACCAACTGCCACGCTGTAGCAACGAAGCCTCAGGGGCAGAAACGGCATGGTGTTGGCTGAATAAACAGCAATAAACCAAACCAAGAACCTTTTTTGGGGGTATTATTTTTCTTTTTATGATTGAAACAGCGTTGCAGTGTGTTCAATCTGCTCATACACACATGCACACAAGGTCAGAAGTCGAAATTGTATCCATTGCATATTTCCATTGCATATTTCAGTCAAATTTGCCCAACATCTATGCCACACTGAAGTTCAACGCTTTGCCTAATGTCAGAATGCCACTCATTTCTTTAATGGGGACTATGCAATTTATACTACAAGCTATTTATTTTTAATTTAAGCCCAGTTCAGACCAAAGATTCGCCTCGCAACTGCTTGCAACCCGCAACTTCTAAAAACCGGGCAGTTCACATTGCAGCAACGGTCGGCGACGGTAGGTGGTTTCCCTAGCATCTGTGAACGCTCTGGCACAGCTGTGAGACGCAACAGCATCAGCATCACTTGCGTTAATAACGTCAGCCTAGCTGACTTAGGTTTGAGATTAGTTAGGTTTGCGATTCTTTTTATTCATATTTTTGTTTGAGAGTAGGCTAGAGTTACTGTGTTGTCATACTCCACTACTTCTGCACTGGAGTAAATCGTCGGAGCTTACAGTTTGCTAAGATTAACCGCTAACTGGATATTGCATTTTCCGTTAGCTTTTCATCCATGTTGGACAGAGAAGTTCTCTTCCTGATATATGGCTCCAGGAAAGAGAGCCTACTTATGAGCCATTGCTGCCGGCCAATTCTCCCACCAGCACTCCCTGATGCTGGCGTGCTACCGTTAAAATAATGTTAATCAGCTCAAGCCCAACGTTATCTACCATCGTTGTTCTGAAAAAAAGATAATACTGTTAGCATTTACAACTTGTATTGAATAAGCCTATATATTGGGCCGAGTAGGCCTACAACCTAAGCTTTGCCTTTATGAACAGTACATAAAAACAGGAAACGAGGAAAAGAAAAAGGAACAGAAAATAAAAACAAAACATTAAAGGGGACATATTATGAAAACAGCACTTTTCCTGGGATTTGGGGTGGTGTTGTGGGTATATGGTGCTCCCACACGCATACAAACTTTGAAATAAGTCTGTACATGATTTTTTTGGGTGAGATACGCATTTCTGGAAGCAGCCCGCCTTCAGCTACCAAACGAGCGAGTCAGTTTCGGCGTACATAATATTCACATTTGAATATTACCTCCCACTTCCCCACTCCCCTCCAATCAGAGAGTCAATGCCAAAGTTCCTTCCCCCCAATTCTTCCCAACCATGGCCGAGATACCCCCCACTATGAGTCTTTACTTGTGGAAGTACCAGAGAATTCAGACACAGTCTTTATTATTCATAATATCATCCGAGGCACACATAGCTTTTGGCCGTGGTATTAGATAGATTATATAAATCCCCGTATATAATATTATTATGTTATGTTATATAATATAGATATAGAGCTCCAGGAGTCAGCAAACGGCAACAACCCCTTCTCCATGCTGTGGTTCAGTCTGACAGCTCATTGGTCAATGGACAGCAGCTCATTTGCATCAATGCTACAGACACCATAAACAGCGCATTCTGAAGGGACTGAAACAGAGGGGAATAGCGGCAGACGATATTTCTTTTCCTAAAAGCTATTTCCAGCAAACAGCTTCGAAAACATGTTTCCTGGAACTCAAATACTATGTTTACTTGTTGGGAAAACCCCATAATATGTCTCCTTTAACGTAACTTTTCGGATACACCAAGTGGCACCGCAAATTGCTTTCCTCTTTGATTCCCTGTTGCTATACCCCTTACTGCCAACGTCGTATAGGACAGGTTGCTCCTCCAGCAAGCAAATTAAATCTACGCCATCTACTCCAGCATCTACGTATGCTGGAGTGGACTGTACGGGACCGGGACCGGGACGGAGTAAGGCCGTGACGTACAAGTTGTTCTGTGCTGTGATTGGCTGAAGAGAAATAGCTCTTCTGTTCTAAAACTGGACCTGGCGATTTAACCTGTTCAATCTCTGGCGACTCCTGGCGACTCCTTGCGACAGCATTAGCCGCACTGCATCGACCCGTTCACAGTGCTGCGTCTTTCCCCCTGCAACGTTCTAAAACAGTCTCGTTGCAAGCAGTTGCGGGGCGAATCTTTGGTCTTTACTCATACTGCATGGTGAACTGCTGAGCCGACGTGAAGCTCTGACACTCCCAGCTCCAGCTGTGTCGCCTTTATTTGGTGCAGGTGTGTGATGTGATGCATGCCAACAGGGCCACATATGTCCTTGGCGACTGGGGAGACGGCCGATTCATGAGAGGAGCCGTTCATTCACCTGTCAATTCTGGAGATACCAGCAGGCCAGGTGTCTGAGAAACCCAGACGCTCGAGGCCACAAAAAAAGCGTAGTGCCACAAGGGACACATAGCCACAAGGGACCAGCACCGAGTACACATACGGTATCCAGGAGGCAGGAGCTCAGCACCATGCTTAGCCAATCAGAGCATTTTACAGGGGCCACGCCTGCCCATTATTAACGTCACAACACATAGCCCAAGGGACAAGAACGCTCTACGTAACGCATCCATCAGATGTCCTACTAAGCGTACCTCCATGCTTGATTATACAATTCCCCTCCTTTTGCTCCATAGATATCATAACAAACCTTAACCAACTAAAGTTAGTTAAAAGCGATCCTGACTCTGCGACCTTCTCTAAAAGAACGTAGCAGTGATCAGTGAGTCTGGGGATAGCCCGGGGTTAGGGGGTTGTAAGCGTAGTACCTTGCGGCTCCTTGTGCCAGTGGACTCCCCCTGGCACCAGGGCGCAGCGCCACCAGAGGCCCAGCGACCCGGTATGTGTTGTACACTTCGTTATTTCAATAACCGTTCTGCTGTTGGTGTTATGGCGCATAACGAGTCGGGTTCTCGGACGTCTCTGGTATTTGCACAACGAGACTCGTAATGGGGGTTATCTCAGCCATAGTTGAGAAATGTGGCGCTGCCTGCTGCCCCTCAGCGGGCAGCGAGGCTCAGGCGATCAACAATGGCGGGAAACAATCCCTTTCTCCTCCATGTCGCGGTTCAGTCTACTTCAGATTGATGTTGAAGTGGAAGAACCAGGAGATGTCCGAGAACCCGACGCAGTCGTTTGAGAATCATAATATCGTCTGGAGGCGCACACAGCTTTTGGCCGTGATAATATGTATTATATGATCTAGATATCTATGCAGGCTATGATAGGATATTATTTAGATATAGAGCTCAAGGACTGAGCACCCGGAGTATTCTAGAATATTTACAGAACACGGCCAAAAGCTGTGTGAGCCTCGCAATTGAGAAATATCCACTGTAAACAAGAGTGCATTGTACCGTGGCCTCAAGCTCCTCAGGGCCACACCCCAACACCCTCCACCTTGACCCGCCTCTAAAAAACGGACTTGTAGTGGCTGTAATTTTGCACCAAGGCTGAATTTCTTGAACGTTTTCAAGTACTGTATTAGGGGCCCACTAAGAGCTACATAAAAGCATTCATAAAGTAGTGATATATATTCAACCTATTTGCTGTGCCATGACTGAGACATGAGGTCTTGTTACCAAAGACCTCAGACTTCAGCACTGGTGTCAACACTGTTCATTCGGGACCTGCGGCGCAGCTTGGCCGAGCCATCTGTTCCCCTGCCCCAGATGGCACTTCAGATGGCCGCGCTTCCGCCGCTGCGGTGAAAAATATTTGAAGAATTAACTATGTATATATTTCGGCCGACATCGGCATGTGCTGGTCCGAATTACGCCGCAATTATGTCGGATTGATTACAGCCCCAACAAAGTAGTAGTACGAGAGGCAACAACAGGGCTTCTGTTGTTAACACTTATCCATGCTTTTTCCTTTCCTGGGAATTGCTGGCGGGAGGGGAATGCTGGGTACTGCAGTTTCTAATTCTAAAGCTCTGATACAGAGAGGGCAATATAAATAAATCAAAAGAATTAGGAACAGGTTCAAAGTACTTAACATCAATAAGAATAGTAATATTAAAATGAAAGTTTATTATTATTTGTTTTATTGCTTCATCCCACTTAATTTCGGTAATAATAATTCAAAATAACCTATAACGATGGCTTCATTTATAAGGATACTGGTATTTAAAGGCAATATAATCTCACAGAATACAATATGGATGAATAAGCCAAATGAATAGGCCTACATGCATGCATCAGATAAATAACTTAAATCAATTGAAATCTTTCTATATTCCTTCAAAGCCCATCCAGTATAAATTCATTACCTGAGAAAATCACATTTATCGTACTCCCTTAATACATATCATTTGGAACATACACATCATCTATAATGCAGCCCAATAGATCCTATCGACACCTCCTTTCCGATAATTAATCAGACATATATTTATCGTGCATCCCAAGGTTGAGGAGACGGACAAGCCGACACTAACTCTGTCTGGACAGAGACCAGGATAGAGCCACTAACACTAATGCAGTGAGGACACTGCTCTTGTGGGTGACTCCGGTTGAAACTGAAACAAAAAAAACATACAACAATGTAAAACAAGAGAAAAAGGTTCAGAGATAGAATTGAGAGGGCACTGGTTGACCATGTGTTTCTTACCTGTTAGGCCCTGCACAGTTATACTGCTGGTCTCAATGTTGAAGGCTGTGATGCTTTGCGCTGCAGTGGTGAACACATTTAAAATCTGAAGGCCATCAGGAACTGAGTTTGAATTGAAGAAAACGTTTAGGGTGTTGATGATCGACCCATCGCTGAGGAGGAGGAAGAGAGGACAACATGATATTCGTGATTAAGATTATGATATATGTATCAAGCGTCCTTGAGTTTGAAAGTCACTACATAAATTGAATTCATTATTATGATTATTATATTATTATCTGTGTTGAGGTATCGAGTAGTCACAAATGGACGCTTACCTGAATGATACCACGTTTATGCTGTTAAAGGAGCCCAAACTCCGACTGAAAAAGGGTTCGAGCTGTGGAAATACATAGGAAATAATTTGTTGAATCCTGTCGTGAACCAAATGCTTCATTATTGTCTTTCAAAATAAGATGAACAGATCGATATAGATCGGCTTGTGCTGCTTTGGGACGTACTTTGGCATCGTCATTGAAACAGTAACAAAGGCTGACACAAAACTTGGGTAACAGTAGTGCATTAAAAACATGTTTTCATGTCGTCTTACTTGTGTTGTTAAGAGCGTTGCTCGGGCAATAAACGCAGCAGAAGATGAGTTCAATAGATCATTTGTGAAGGTTTCTCCTGCCGATCTGAACACCACCTGCCGGGAAGTGAGTTGTGGTGCAGCGGAGGCAACGGGCCCTGCGGAGGCCGTCACAGCGGCAGTCGGGGCGGCAGTCGTTGGTGATCCAGTGGTCGTAAGAACATTTGGTTCTCCTGCAATAACAAAACATGAAGGATGGAACGTTTTCGAAACCAGACTTGCTCCTGAGATTTCCCAGGTTGGTCCGAAAATTTGAAGAGCAGAAAAGTTCTGGCTTTTCCTAATGATTTAAAACCTCTCTAAAACAGTAACTCTGAAATGCATAGTGAAACAGCGTGGTTCAATCCATCATATCTGTTTTACGCCATCCAGCCCTGAAATTATTATGCCTTGGTAACACATTCATCGGGTGCTCCCTTCAAACAATATCCCCCTTTTTATGGGTCTTTCGTCAGATTTCGGCTTCTGAGACGCCCAAATTGGTGAGAAATTTTTATCTCCCAGCCCATTTCACTCACTAATAGCTGATAGGTGGCAAAGCCATGTCTAAAAGTTACACACTCTAAAAAGCTTTTTAATTTTACTTAAAGCACCTTTAACTGAAATTTTGTTTGAATACTACTAGAATGTAGAAGACGTGGAATTTGCCTCAGGAATGTGTATTTACCAAAGTGTAGCACTTATTAACTTGCATTTACCCTCACAGTCCTATCAAGCAAGTAAAACCAAAGTAAAGGGTATTTAATGAAGCCTCAAAATGTCTGTCTGTATTCCCTGTTGTTGCTGTAATCCCAAATTGTAGGCAAGCAATGTTATGAAAGATCCTGCAAAGGGTTTACATACTTGTGATCGTAATGATCGTTGCTCCTCCAGTGGTTATTGGTACTGCAGTGGTTGTTGATTCTCCAGTGGTTGTTGATTCTCCAGTGGTTGTTGGTACTGCAGTGGTTGTTGGTACTGCAATGGTTGTTGGTACTGCAGTGGTTGTTGATCCTCCAACTGTTGTTGATCCTCCAGTGCTTGTTGATCCTTCAGTGGTTGTTGATCCTCCAGTGGTTGTTGATCCTCCAGTGGTTGTTGACCCTCCAGTGGTTGTTGATCCTCCAGTGGTTGTTGATCCTCCAGTGGTTGTTGGTACTGAAGTGGTTGTTGATCCTCCAGCTGTTGTTGATACTTCAGTAGATGTTGTTCCTCCAGTGGTTGTTGATTCTCCAGTGGTTGTTGGTCCTGCAGTCATTGTGGATCCTCCAGTGGTTGTTGATCCTCCTGTGGTTGTCGACCCTCCAGTGGTTGTTGATCCTCCAGTGGTTGTTGATCCTCCAGTGGTTGTTGACCCTCCAGTGGTTGTTGATCCTGCCGTTGTTGTTTGTCCTGCAGTCATTGTGGATCCTCTAGTTGTTGTTGACCCTCCAGTGGTTGTTGATCCTCCAGTGGTTGTTGACCCTCCAGTTGTTGTTGATCCTCCAGTGGTTGTTGATCCTCCAGTGGTTGTTGATCCTCCAGTGGTTGTTGATCCTCCAGTGGTTGTTGACCCTCCAGTGGTTGTTGATCCTGCCGTTGTTGTTTGTCCTGCAGTCATTGTGGATCCTCCAGTGGTTGTTGACCCTCCAGTGGTTGTTGATCCTGCCGTTGTTGTTTGTCCTGCAGTCATTGTTGACCCTCCAGTCATTGTTGATCCTCCAGTGGTTGTTGACCCTCCAGTGGTTGTTGATCCTGCCGTTGTTGTTTGTCCTGCAGTCATTGTTGACCCTCCAGTTGTTGTTGATCCTCCAGTGGTTGTTGATCCTCCAGTGGTTGTTGATCCTCCAGTGGTTGTTGACCCTCCAGTTGTTGTTGATCCTCCAGTGGTTGTTGATCCTCCAGTGGTTGTTGATCCTCCAGTGGTTGTTGATCCTCCAGTGGTTGTTGATCCTCCAGTGGTTGTTGATCCTCTAGTTGTTGTTGTTCCTCCAGTGGTTGTTGATCCTGCCGTTGTTGTTTGTCCTGCAGTCATTGTGGATCCTCCAGTGGTTGTTGATCCTCCTGTGGTGGTTGAACCTCCAGTGGTTGTTGATAATCCAGCAGTAGTCGTTGGTGAACTGGTAGTTGTTGTAGTAGTTGGAGTTTCTGCAAAGGCAAAATTTGAAGGTCAGAAAAGTTTGAACGCTATTTGTAATGATTTAAAACCTCTTTAAAACAGTAACTCTGAAATGTATGGTGAAACAATGTGGTTAAATTCATCATATCTGTTTTACGATATCCAGCCCTGAAATTATTATGCCTTGGTAAAACATTCAGTGGTTGCTCCCTTCAAACAATATCCCTCTTTTTATGAGTCTTTCGTCAGATTTCTGCTTACTTAAAGCACCTTGAACTGACATTTTGTTTGAATACTACTAGAATGTAGAAGACATGGAATTTGCCTCAGAAATGTGTATTTACCAAAGAGTAGCACTTATTAACTTGCATTTCCCCTCAAAGTCCTGTCAAGCAAGTAAAACCAAAGTAAATGGTATTTAATGAAGCCCCAAATTTTTACAATTGGCTGTCTGTATTCCCTGTGGTTGCTGTTATCCCAAATTGTAGGCGAACAATGTTATGAAAGATCCTGCAAAGGGTTTACATACTTGTGATCGTAATGGTTGTCGCATCTACAGTGAGGTTAGAGGTTATGTTTGGGTTGTTCAGTCCTTCGACCAGGGTACTTCGAACATCGTCAGCCTGTGGGATCGGTTGTGACGAAGTAGTTGGCTGAAACTCAAGCTCTACTTCTGCTTCAGTATTGGTCGATCGAGTCGCAGGGATCCTTTGTTAAAAGAAGAAAATATTGTTAGGTCTTGTCACATAGTATGTGAAAGACGGTTCTTGATAATTGGATTCTGTAACATTTAGGGACAGATTGAAATTAATTAATTCCTCAGTTAATGTTACCTGAATCCGATGACAATTGTCCGAATGAACCGGTCGCCAAATTGAGCTGTGTAGATTGCGTTAAACTGAAAGCAAAATAAATGAATTCAGCATTCTAACTTTATATTTATTCGAGAAATGCGAATTAAATAAAATAATCGTTCCAGTATTATTAATTTTTACTGACCGTTATCACAACTTCGGTCTCAAGTGCTTGATATGCGGATGAGGTATTATCATTATAAGCAGGAATAAATATCTGTATTATCACTGCGGTGAAAACAAAAACTGGACGGGTAATTATTGGGGCTTCAGTGGTTGTTGAACCTCCAGTTGTTATTGATATTCCTGTTGTTGTTGATGCTCCAGTGGTTGTTGATCCTCCTGTTGTTGTTGTTACTCCTGTTGTTGTACTCTGTGTAGTCGTTGATGATACTCCAGTTGTTGTTGATCCTCCAGTGGTTGTTGATCCTCCAGTGGTTGTTGATACTCCAGTGGTTGTTGATCCTCCAGTGGTTGTTGATCCTCCAGTGGTTGTTGATCCTGCAGTCGATACGGATCCTCCTGTGGTTGTTGATCCCCCTGTGGTTGTTGATCCTCCAGTTGTTGTTGATCCTCCAGTGGGTGTTGATCCTCCTGTAGTTGTCGACCCTGCTGTGGTTGTTGATGCTCCAGTGGTTGTTTGTACTGCAGTGGTTGTTGATCCTCCAGTGGTTGTTGGAACTGCAGTGGTTGTTGATCCTCCAGTGGTTGTTGATCCTCCAGTGGTTGTTGGTACTGCAGTGGTTGTTGATCCTCCAGTGGTTGTTTGTCCTCCAGTGGTTGTTGACCCTCCAGTGGTTGATAATACTCCAGTGCTTATTGATCCTCCAGTGGTTGTTTGTCCTCCTGTGGATGTTGTTTCTCCAGTTGTTGTTCCACCAGTTGTTGTTGGTCCTCTACTGGTCGTTGATCCTCCAGTTGTGGAACCCCCAGTGGTTATTGATCCTCCAGTGGTTGTTGATCCTCCAGTGGTTGTTGATCCTTCTGTGGTTGTTGATGCTCCAGTGGTTGTTTGTACTGCAGTGGTTGTTGATTCTCCAGTGGTTGTTGATCCTCCAGTGGTTGTTGATCCTCCAGTGGTTGTTGGTACTGCAGTAGTTGTTGGTACTGCAGTAGTTGTTGATCCTCCAGTGGTTGTTGGTACTGCAGTGGTTGTTTGTACTGCAGTGGTTGTTTGTACTGCAGTGGTTGTGGATCCTCCAGTGGTTGTTGATCCTCCAGTGGTTGTTGGTACTGCAGTGGTTGTTTGTACTGCAATGGTTGTTGATCCTCCAGTGATGGTTGACCCTCCAGTGGTTGTTGATCTTTCAGTGGTTGTTGATTCTCCAGTTGTTGTTGGTACTTCAGTGGTTGTTGATCCTTCAGTGGTTGTTGGTACTGCAGTGGTCGTTGATACTCCAGTGGTTGTTGATTCTCCAGTGGTTGTTGATACTGCTGTGGTTGCTGGTACTGCAGTGGTTGTTGGTACTGCAGTGGTTGTTGATCCTCCAACTGTTGTTGATACTCCAGTGCTTGTTGTTCCTCCAGTGGTTGTTGATTCTCCAGTGGTTGTTGGTCCTGCAGTCATTGTTGATCCTCCAGTGGTTGTTGATCCTCCAGCTGTTGTTGATACTTCAGTAGATGTTGTTCCTCCAGTGGTTGTTGATCCTGCCGTTGTTGTTTGTCCTGCAGTCATTGTGGATCCTCCAGTGGTTGTTGATCCTCCTGTGGTGGTTGAACCTCCAGTGGTTGTTGATAATCCAGCAGTAGTCGTTGGGGAACTGGTAGTTGTTGTAGTAGTTGGAGTTTCTGCAAAGGCAATATTTGAAGGTCAGAAAAGTTTGAACGCTATTTGTAATGATTTAAAACCTCTTTAAAACAGTAACTCTGAAATGTATAGTGAAACAATGTGGTTAAATTCATCATATCTGTTTTACGATATCCAGCCCTGAAATTATTATGCCTTGGTAAAACATTCAGTGGTTGCTCCCTTCAAACAATATCCCTCTTTTTATGAGTCTTTCGTCAGATTTCTGCTTACTTAAAGCACCTTGAACTGACATTTTGTTTGAATACTACTAGAATGTAGAAGACATGGAATTTGCCTCAGAAATGTGTATTTACCAAAGAGTAGCACTTATTAACTTGCATTTCCCCTCAAAGTCCTGTCAAGCAAGTAAAACCAAAGTAAATGGTATTTAATGAAGCCCCAAATTTTTACAATTGGCTGTCTGTATTCCCTGTGGTTGCTGTTATCCCAAATTGTAGGCGAACAATGTTATGAAAGATCCTGCAAAGGGTTTACATACTTGTGATCGTAATGATCGTTGCTCCTCCAGTGGTTATTGGTACTGCAGTGGTTGTTGATTCTCCAGTTGTTGTTGATTCTCCAGTGGTTGTTGGTACTGCAGTGGTTGTTGGTACTGCAATGGTTGTTGGTACTGCAGTGGTTGTTGATCCTCCAACTGTTGTTGATCCTCCAGTGCTTGTTGATCCTTCAGTGGTTGTTGATCCTCCAGTGGTTGTTGATCCTCCAGTGGTTGTTGATCCTCCAGTGCTTGTTGATCCTCCAGTGGTTGTTGGTACTGAAGTGGTTGTTGATCCTCCAGCTGTTGTTGATACTTCAGTAGATGTTGTTCCTCCAGTGGTTGTTGATTCTCCAGTGGTTGTTGGTCCTGCAGTCATTGTTGATCCTCTAGTTGTTGTTGACCCTCCAGTGGTTGTTGATCCTCCTGTGGTTGTCGACCCTCCAGTGGTTGTTGGTACTGAAGTGGTTGTTAATCCTCCAGCTGTTGTTGATACTTCAGTAGATGTTGTTCCTCCAGTGGTTGTTGATTCTCCAGTGGTTGTTGATACTTCAGTAGATGTTGTTCCTCCAGTGGTTGTTGATTCTCCAGTGGTTGTTGGTCCTGCAGTCATTGTTGATCCTCTAGTTGTTGTTGTTCCTCCAGTGGTTGTTGATCCTGCCGTTGTTGTTTGTCCTGCAGTCATTGTGGATCCTCCAGTGGTTGTTGATCCTCCTGTGGTGGTTGAACCTCCAGTGGTTGTTGATAATCCAGCAGTAGTCGTTGGTGAACTGGTAGTTGTTGTAGTAGTTGGAGTTTCTGCAAAGGCAAAATTTGAAGGTCAGAAAAGTTTGAACGCTATTTGTAATGATTTAAAACCTCTTTAAAACAGTAACTCTGAAATGTATAGTGAAACAATGTGGTTAAATTCATCATATCTGTTTTACGATATCCAGCCCTGAAATTATTATGCCTTGGTAAAACATTCAGTGGTTGCTCCCTTCAAACAATATCCCTCTTTTTATGAGTCTTTCGTCAGATTTCTGCTTACTTAAAGCACCTTGAACTGACATTTTGTTTGAATACTACTAGAATGTAGAAGACATGGAATTTGCCTCAGAAATGTGTATTTACCAAAGAGTAGCACTTATTAACTTGCATTTCCCCTCAAAGTCCTGTCAAGCAAGTAAAACCAAAGTAAATGGTATTTAATGAAGCCCCAAATTTTTACAATTGGCTGTCTGTATTCCCTGTGGTTGCTGTTATCCCAAATTGTAGGCGAACAATGTTATGAAAGATCCTGCAAAGGGTTTACATACTTGTGATCGTAATGGTTGTCGCATCTACAGTGAGGTTAGAGGTTATGTTTGGGTTGTTCAGTCCTTCGACCAGGGTACTTCGAACATCGTCAGCCTGTGGGATCGGTTGTGACGAAGTAGTTGGCTGAAACTCAAGCTCTACTTCTGCTTCAGTATTGGTCGATCGAGTCGCAGGGATCCTTTGTTAAAAGAAGAAAATATTGTTAGGTCTTGTCACATAGTATGTGAAAGACGGTTCTTGATAATTGGATTCTGTAACATTTAGGGACAGATTGAAATTAATTAATTCCTCAGTTAATGTTACCTGAATCCGATGACAATTGTCCGAATGAACCGGTCGCCAAATTGAGCTGTGTAGATTGCGTTAAACTGAAAGCAAAATAAATGAATTCAGCATTCTAACTTTATATTTATTCGAGAAATGCGAATTAAATAAAATAATCGTTCCAGTATTATTAATTTTTACTGACCGTTATCACAACTTCGGTCTCAAGTGCTTGATATGCGGATGAGGTATTATCATTATAAGCAGGAATAAATATCTGTATTATCACTGCGGTGAAAACAAAAACTGGACGGGTAATTATTGGGGCTTCAGTGGTTGTTGAACCTCCAGTTGTTATTGATATTCCTGTTGTTGTTGATGCTCCAGTGGTTGTTGATCCTCCTGTTGTTGTTGTTACTCCTGTTGTTGTACTCTGTGTAGTCGTTGATGATACTCCAGTTGTTGTTGATCCTCCAGTGGTTGTTGATCCTCCAGTGGTTGTTGATACTCCAGTGGTTGTTGATCCTCCAGTGGTTGTTGATCCTCCAGTGGTTGTTGATCCTGCAGTCGATACGGATCCTCCTGTGGTTGTTGATCCCCCTGTGGTTGTTGATCCTCCAGTTGTTGTTGATCCTCCAGTGGGTGTTGATCCTCCTGTAGTTGTCGACCCTGCTGTGGTTGTTGATGCTCCAGTGGTTGTTTGTACTGCAGTGGTTGTTGATCCTCCAGTGGTTGTTGGAACTGCAGTGGTTGTTGATCCTCCAGTGGTTGTTGATCCTCCAGTGGTTGTTGGTACTGCAGTGGTTGTTGATCCTCCAGTGGTTGTTTGTCCTCCAGTGGTTGTTGACCCTCCAGTGGTTGATAATACTCCAGTGCTTATTGATCCTCCAGTGGTTGTTTGTCCTCCTGTGGATGTTGTTTCTCCAGTTGTTGTTCCACCAGTTGTTGTTGGTCCTCTACTGGTCGTTGATCCTCCAGTTGTGGAACCCCCAGTGGTTATTGATCCTCCAGTGGTTGTTGATCCTCCAGTGGTTGTTGATCCTTCTGTGGTTGTTGATGCTCCAGTGGTTGTTTGTACTGCAGTGGTTGTTGATTCTCCAGTGGTTGTTGATCCTCCAGTGGTTGTTGATCCTCCAGTGGTTGTTGGTACTGCAGTAGTTGTTGGTACTGCAGTAGTTGTTGATCCTCCAGTGGTTGTTGGTACTGCAGTGGTTGTTTGTACTGCAGTGGTTGTTTGTACTGCAGTGGTTGTGGATCCTCCAGTGGTTGTTGATCCTCCAGTGGTTGTTGGTACTGCAGTGGTTGTTTGTACTGCAATGGTTGTTGATCCTCCAGTGATGGTTGACCCTCCAGTGGTTGTTGATCTTTCAGTGGTTGTTGATTCTCCAGTTGTTGTTGGTACTTCAGTGGTTGTTGATCCTTCAGTGGTTGTTGGTACTGCAGTGGTCGTTGATACTCCAGTGGTTGTTGATTCTCCAGTGGTTGTTGATACTGCTGTGGTTGCTGGTACTGCAGTGGTTGTTGGTACTGCAGTGGTTGTTGATCCTCCAACTGTTGTTGATACTCCAGTGCTTGTTGTTCCTCCAGTGGTTGTTGATTCTCCAGTGGTTGTTGGTCCTGCAGTCATTGTTGATCCTCCAGTGGTTGTTGATCCTCCAGCTGTTGTTGATACTTCAGTAGATGTTGTTCCTCCAGTGGTTGTTGATCCTGCCGTTGTTGTTTGTCCTGCAGTCATTGTGGATCCTCCAGTGGTTGTTGATCCTCCTGTGGTGGTTGAACCTCCAGTGGTTGTTGATAATCCAGCAGTAGTCGTTGGGGAACTGGTAGTTGTTGTAGTAGTTGGAGTTTCTGCAAAGGCAATATTTGAAGGTCAGAAAAGTTTGAACGCTATTTGTAATGATTTAAAACCTCTTTAAAACAGTAACTCTGAAATGTATAGTGAAACAATGTGGTTAAATTCATCATATCTGTTTTACGATATCCAGCCCTGAAATTATTATGCCTTGGTAAAACATTCAGTGGTTGCTCCCTTCAAACAATATCCCTCTTTTTATGAGTCTTTCGTCAGATTTCTGCTTACTTAAAGCACCTTGAACTGACATTTTGTTTGAATACTACTAGAATGTAGAAGACATGGAATTTGCCTCAGAAATGTGTATTTACCAAAGAGTAGCACTTATTAACTTGCATTTCCCCTCAAAGTCCTGTCAAGCAAGTAAAACCAAAGTAAATGGTATTTAATGAAGCCCCAAATTTTTACAATTGGCTGTCTGTATTCCCTGTGGTTGCTGTTATCCCAAATTGTAGGCGAACAATGTTATGAAAGATCCTGCAAAGGGTTTACATACTTGTGATCGTAATGATCGTTGCTCCTCCAGTGGTTATTGGTACTGCAGTGGTTGTTGATTCTCCAGTTGTTGTTGATTCTCCAGTGGTTGTTGGTACTGCAGTGGTTGTTGGTACTGCAATGGTTGTTGGTACTGCAGTGGTTGTTGATCCTCCAACTGTTGTTGATCCTCCAGTGCTTGTTGATCCTTCAGTGGTTGTTGATCCTCCAGTGGTTGTTGATCCTCCAGTGGTTGTTGATCCTCCAGTGCTTGTTGATCCTCCAGTGGTTGTTGGTACTGAAGTGGTTGTTGATCCTCCAGCTGTTGTTGATACTTCAGTAGATGTTGTTCCTCCAGTGGTTGTTGATTCTCCAGTGGTTGTTGGTCCTGCAGTCATTGTTGATCCTCTAGTTGTTGTTGACCCTCCAGTGGTTGTTGATCCTCCTGTGGTTGTCGACCCTCCAGTGGTTGTTGGTACTGAAGTGGTTGTTAATCCTCCAGCTGTTGTTGATACTTCAGTAGATGTTGTTCCTCCAGTGGTTGTTGATTCTCCAGTGGTTGTTGATACTTCAGTAGATGTTGTTCCTCCAGTGGTTGTTGATTCTCCAGTGGTTGTTGGTCCTGCAGTCATTGTTGATCCTCTAGTTGTTGTTGTTCCTCCAGTGGTTGTTGATCCTGCCGTTGTTGTTTGTCCTGCAGTCATTGTGGATCCTCCAGTGGTTGTTGATCCTCCTGTGGTGGTTGAACCTCCAGTGGTTGTTGATAATCCAGCAGTAGTCGTTGGTGAACTGGTAGTTGTTGTAGTAGTTGGAGTTTCTGCAAAGGCAAAATTTGAAGGTCAGAAAAGTTTGAACGCTATTTGTAATGATTTAAAACCTCTTTAAAACAGTAACTCTGAAATGTATAGTGAAACAATGTGGTTAAATTCATCATATCTGTTTTACGATATCCAGCCCTGAAATTATTATGCCTTGGTAAAACATTCAGTGGTTGCTCCCTTCAAACAATATCCCTCTTTTTATGAGTCTTTCGTCAGATTTCTGCTTACTTAAAGCACCTTGAACTGACATTTTGTTTGAATACTACTAGAATGTAGAAGACATGGAATTTGCCTCAGAAATGTGTATTTACCAAAGAGTAGCACTTATTAACTTGCATTTCCCCTCAAAGTCCTGTCAAGCAAGTAAAACCAAAGTAAATGGTATTTAATGAAGCCCCAAATTTTTACAATTGGCTGTCTGTATTCCCTGTGGTTGCTGTTATCCCAAATTGTAGGCGAACAATGTTATGAAAGATCCTGCAAAGGGTTTACATACTTGTGATCGTAATGGTTGTCGCATCTACAGTGAGGTTAGAGGTTATGTTTGGGTTGTTCAGTCCTTCGACCAGGGTACTTCGAACATCGTCAGCCTGTGGGATCGGTTGTGACGAAGTAGTTGGCTGAAACTCAAGCTCTACTTCTGCTTCAGTATTGGTCGATCGAGTCGCAGGGATCCTTTGTTAAAAGAAGAAAATATTGTTAGGTCTTGTCACATAGTATGTGAAAGACGGTTCTTGATAATTGGATTCTGTAACATTTAGGGACAGATTGAAATTAATTAATTCCTCAGTTAATGTTACCTGAATCCGATGACAATTGTCCGAATGAACCGGTCGCCAAATTGAGCTGTGTAGATTGCGTTAAACTGAAAGCAAAATAAATGAATTCAGCATTCTAACTTTATATTTATTCGAAAAATGCGAATTAAATAAAATAATCGTTCCAGTATTATTAATTTTTACTGACCGTTATCACAACTTCGGTCTCAAGTGCTTGATATGCGGATGAGGTATTATCATTATAAGCAGGAATAAATATCTGTATTATCACTGCGGTGAAAACAAAAACTGGACGGGTAATTATTGGGGCTTCAGTGGTTGTTGAACCTCCAGTTGTTATTGATATTCCTGTTGTTGTTGATGCTCCAGTGGTTGTTGATCCTCCTGTTGTTGTTGTTACTCCTGTTGTTGTACTCTGTGTAGTCGTTGATGATACTCCAGTTGTTGTTGATCCTCCAGTGGTTGTTGATCCTCCAGTGGTTGTTGATACTCCAGTGGTTGTTGATCCTCCATTGGTTGTTGATCCTCCAGTGGTTGTTGATCCTGCAGTCGATACGGATCCTCCTGTGGTTGTTGATCCCCCTGTGGTTGTTGATCCTCCAGTTGTTGTTGATCCTCCAGTGGGTGTTGATCCTCCTGTAGTTGTCGACCCTGCTGTGGTTGTTGATGCTCCAGTGGTTGTTTGTACTGCAGTGGTTGTTGATCCTCCAGTGGTTGTTGGAACTGCAGTGGTTGTTGATCCTCCAGTGGTTGTTGATCCTCCAGTGGTTGTTGGTACTGCAGTGGTTGTTGATCCTCCAGTGGTTGTTTGTCCTCCAGTGGTTGTTGACCCTCCAGTGGTTGATAATACTCCAGTGCTTATTGATCCTCCAGTGGTTGTTTGTCCTCCTGTGGATGTTGTTTCTCCAGTTGTTGTTCCACCAGTTGTTGTTGGTCCTCTACTGGTCGTTGATCCTCCAGTTGTGGAACCCCCAGTGGTTATTGATCCTCCAGTGGTTGTTGATCCTCCAGTGGTTGTTGATCCTTCTGTGGTTGTTGATGCTCCAGTGGTTGTTTGTACTGCAGTGGTTGTTGATTCTCCAGTGGTTGTTGATCCTCCAGTGGTTGTTGATCCTCCAGTGGTTGTTGGTACTGCAGTAGTTGTTGGTACTGCAGTAGTTGTTGATCCTCCAGTGGTTGTTGGTACTGCAGTGGTTGTTTGTACTGCAGTGGTTGTTTGTACTGCAGTGGTTGTGGATCCTCCAGTGGTTGTTGATCCTCCAGTGGTTGTTGGTACTGCAGTGGTTGTTTGTACTGCAATGGTTGTTGATCCTCCAGTGATGGTTGACCCTCCAGTGGTTGTTGATCTTTCAGTGGTTGTTGATTCTCCAGTTGTTGTTGGTACTTCAGTGGTTGTTGATCCTTCAGTGGTTGTTGGTACTGCAGTGGTCGTTGATACTCCAGTGGTTGTTGATTCTCCAGTGGTTGTTGATACTGCTGTGGTTGTTGGTACTGCAGTGGTTGTTGGTACTGCAGTGGTTGTTGATCCTCCAACTGTTGTTGATACTCCAGTGCTTGTTGTTCCTCCAGTGGTTGTTGATTCTCCAGTGGTTGTTGGTCCTGCAGTCATTGTTGATCCTCCAGTGGTTGTTGATCCTCCAGCTGTTGTTGATACTTCAGTAGATGTTGTTCCTCCAGTGGTTGTTGATCCTGCCGTTGTTGTTTGTCCTGCAGTCATTGTGGATCCTCCAGTGGTTGTTGATCCTCCTGTGGTGGTTGAACCTCCAGTGGTTGTTGATAATCCAGCAGTAGTCGTTGGGGAACTGGTAGTTGTTGTAGTAGTTGGAGTTTCTGCAAAGGCAATATTTGAAGGTCAGAAAAGTTTGAACGCTATTTGTAATGATTTAAAACCTCTTTAAAACAGTAACTCTGAAATGTATAGTGAAACAATGTGGTTAAATTCATCATATCTGTTTTACGATATCCAGCCCTGAAATTATTATGCCTTGGTAAAACATTCAGTGGTTGCTCCCTTCAAACAATATCCCTCTTTTTATGAGTCTTTCGTCAGATTTCTGCTTACTTAAAGCACCTTGAACTGACATTTTGTTTGAATACTACTAGAATGTAGAAGACATGGAATTTGCCTCAGAAATGTGTATTTACCAAAGAGTAGCACTTATTAACTTGCATTTCCCCTCAAAGTCCTGTCAAGCAAGTAAAACCAAAGTAAATGGTATTTAATGAAGCCCCAAATTTTTACAATTGGCTGTCTGTATTCCCTGTGGTTGCTGTTATCCCAAATTGTAGGCGAACAATGTTATGAAAGATCCTGCAAAGGGTTTACATACTTGTGATCGTAATGATCGTTGCTCCTCCAGTGGTTATTGGTACTGCAGTGGTTGTTGATTCTCCAGTTGTTGTTGATTCTCCAGTGGTTGTTGGTACTGCAGTGGTTGTTGGTACTGCAATGGTTGTTGGTACTGCAGTGGTTGTTGATCCTCCAACTGTTGTTGATCCTCCAGTGCTTGTTGATCCTTCAGTGGTTGTTGATCCTCCAGTGGTTGTTGATCCTCCAGTGGTTGTTGATCCTCCAGTGCTTGTTGATCCTCCAGTGGTTGTTGGTACTGAAGTGGTTGTTGATCCTCCAGCTGTTGTTGATACTTCAGTAGATGTTGTTCCTCCAGTGGTTGTTGATTCTCCAGTGGTTGTTGGTCCTGCAGTCATTGTTGATCCTCTAGTTGTTGTTGACCCTCCAGTGGTTGTTGATCCTCCTGTGGTTGTCGACCCTCCAGTGGTTGTTGGTACTGAAGTGGTTGTTAATCCTCCAGCTGTTGTTGATACTTCAGTAGATGTTGTTCCTCCAGTGGTTGTTGATTCTCCAGTGGTTGTTGATACTTCAGTAGATGTTGTTCCTCCAGTGGTTGTTGATTCTCCAGTGGTTGTTGGTCCTGCAGTCATTGTTGATCCTCTAGTTGTTGTTGTTCCTCCAGTGGTTGTTGATCCTGCCGTTGTTGTTTGTCCTGCAGTCATTGTGGATCCTCCAGTGGTTGTTGATCCTCCTGTGGTGGTTGAACCTCCAGTGGTTGTTGATAATCCAGCAGTAGTCGTTGGTGAACTGGTAGTTGTTGTAGTAGTTGGAGTTTCTGCAAAGGCAAAATTTGAAGGTCAGAAAAGTTTGAACGCTATTTGTAATGATTTAAAACCTCTTTAAAACAGTAACTCTGAAATGTATAGTGAAACAATGTGGTTAAATTCATCATATCTGTTTTACGATATCCAGCCCTGAAATTATTATGCCTTGGTAAAACATTCAGTGGTTGCTCCCTTCAAACAATATCCCTCTTTTTATGAGTCTTTCGTCAGATTTCTGCTTACTTAAAGCACCTTGAACTGACATTTTGTTTGAATACTACTAGAATGTAGAAGACATGGAATTTGCCTCAGAAATGTGTATTTACCAAAGAGTAGCACTTATTAACTTGCATTTCCCCTCAAAGTCCTGTCAAGCAAGTAAAACCAAAGTAAATGGTATTTAATGAAGCCCCAAATTTTTACAATTGGCTGTCTGTATTCCCTGTGGTTGCTGTTATCCCAAATTGTAGGCGAACAATGTTATGAAAGATCCTGCAAAGGGTTTACATACTTGTGATCGTAATGGTTGTCGCATCTACAGTGAGGTTAGAGGTTATGTTTGGGTTGTTCAGTCCTTCGACCAGGGTACTTCGAACATCGTCAGCCTGTGGGATCGGTTGTGACGAAGTAGTTGGCTGAAACTCAAGCTCTACTTCTGCTTCAGTATTGGTCGATCGAGTCGCAGGGATCCTTTGTTAAAAGAAGAAAATATTGTTAGGTCTTGTCACATAGTATGTGAAAGACGGTTCTTGATAATTGGATTCTGTAACATTTAGGGACAGATTGAAATTAATTAATTCCTCAGTTAATGTTACCTGAATCCGATGACAATTGTCCGAATGAACCGGTCGCCAAATTGAGCTGTGTAGATTGCGTTAAACTGAAAGCAAAATAAATGAATTCAGCATTCTAACTTTATATTTATTCGAAAAATGCGAATTAAATAAAATAATCGTTCCAGTATTATTAATTTTTACTGACCGTTATCACAACTTCGGTCTCAAGTGCTTGATATGCGGATGAGGTATTATCATTATAAGCAGGAATAAATATCTGTATTATCACTGCGGTGAAAACAAAAACTGGACGGGTAATTATTGGGGCTTCAGTGGTTGTTGAACCTCCAGTTGTTATTGATATTCCTGTTGTTGTTGATGCTCCAGTGGTTGTTGATCCTCCTGTTGTTGTTGTTACTCCTGTTGTTGTACTCTGTGTAGTCGTTGATGATACTCCAGTTGTTGTTGATCCTCCAGTGGTTGTTGATCCTCCAGTGGTTGTTGATACTCCAGTGGTTGTTGATCCTCCAGTGGTTGTTGATCCTCCAGTGGTTGTTGATCCTGCAGTCGATACGGATCCTCCTGTGGTTGTTGATCCCCCTGTGGTTGTTGATCCTCCAGTTGTTGTTGATCCTCCAGTGGGTGTTGATCCTCCTGTAGTTGTCGACCCTGCTGTGGTTGTTGATGCTCCAGTGGTTGTTTGTACTGCAGTGGTTGTTGATCCTCCAGTGGTTGTTGGAACTGCAGTGGTTGTTGATCCTCCAGTGGTTGTTGATCCTCCAGTGGTTGTTGGTACTGCAGTGGTTGTTGATCCTCCAGTGGTTGTTTGTCCTCCAGTGGTTGTTGACCCTCCAGTGGTTGATAATACTCCAGTGCTTATTGATCCTCCAGTGGTTGTTTGTCCTCCTGTGGATGTTGTTTCTCCAGTTGTTGTTCCACCAGTTGTTGTTGGTCCTCTACTGGTCGTTGATCCTCCAGTTGTGGAACCCCCAGTGGTTATTGATCCTCCAGTGGTTGTTGATCCTCCAGTGGTTGTTGATCCTTCTGTGGTTGTTGATGCTCCAGTGGTTGTTTGTACTGCAGTGGTTGTTGATTCTCCAGTGGTTGTTGATCCTCCAGTGGTTGTTGATCCTCCAGTGGTTGTTGGTACTGCAGTAGTTGTTGGTACTGCAGTAGTTGTTGATCCTCCAGTGGTTGTTGGTACTGCAGTGGTTGTTTGTACTGCAGTGGTTGTTTGTACTGCAGTGGTTGTGGATCCTCCAGTGGTTGTTGATCCTCCAGTGGTTGTTGGTACTGCAGTGGTTGTTTGTACTGCAATGGTTGTTGATCCTCCAGTGATGGTTGACCCTCCAGTGGTTGTTGATCTTTCAGTGGTTGTTGATTCTCCAGTTGTTGTTGGTACTTCAGTGGTTGTTGATCCTTCAGTGGTTGTTGGTACTGCAGTGGTCGTTGATACTCCAGTGGTTGCTGACCCTCCAGTGGTTGTTGATCCTCCAGTGGTAGTTGATAATCCAGCAGTGGTTGTTGGAGAACTGGTAGTTGTTGTAGTGGTTGGAGTTTCTGCAAAAGCAAAATTTGAAGGGTGGAAAACTTTAAAGGCTTTTTCTAATGATTTAAAACATCTTTAAAGCAGTACCTCTGGAATGTGTAGTTAAACAATGTGGTTCAATCCATCATATCTGTATTACGATAACCAGTCCTGAAATGTTTATCCCTTGGTGAAATAATCAGTGGGCCCTCCCTTGAAACAATATCCCCTTGTTCATGGGTGTTTCGTGAGATTTCTGCTCCTGAGATGCCCAAATTGGTCAGAAATTATAAATTGGTCAGAAATTATAATCTCACAGCCTACTCACTAATATCTGACAGGTGGCAAAGCCGTGTTTTAACAATTACACTGTTATAATAGCTTTTAAGTCTTACTTCAGGCACCTTTAACTGACATTTTGTTTGAATTCTACTAGTTGTTGTACCTTGTGTTGTTGATGATGATGCTCCAGTTGTTGTGAATCCTCCAGTTGTTATTGATCCACCAGTTGTTGATCCAGTAGTGATGGTTGAACTTCCAGTGGTGATAATGCCTTCTAAGGTTGTTGCTCCACCAATTGTTGATCCAGTAGTGATGGTTGATCCTCCAGTGGTTGTTGATTCTGCAGTTGTTGTTGTTGGTCCTGTAGTCGTTGTGGATCCTCCAGTGGTTGTTGATCCTCCAGTGGTTGTTGATTCTGCAGTTGTTGTTGGTCCTGTAGTCGTTGTGGATCCTCGAGTGGTTGTTGATCCTCCAGTGGTAGTTGATAATCCAGCAGTAGTTGTTGGAGAACTGGTAGTTGTTGTAATAGTCGGAGTTTCTGCAAAAGCAAAATTTGAAGGGTGGAAAACTTTAAAGGCTTTTTCTAATGATTTAAAACATCTTTAAATCAGTAACTCTGGAATGTGTAGTTATACAATGTGGTTCAATCCATCATATCTGTATTATGATATCCAGTCCTGAAATGTTTATCCCCTGGTGAAACAATCAGTGGGCCCTCCCTTCAAACAATACCCCCTGGTTCATGGGTCTTTCGTGAGATCTCTGCTTCTGAGATGCCCAAATTGGTCAAAAATGATTATCTCTCATCCTATTTCACTCACTAGCTGACGGGTGGCAAGGCCTTGTCTAAACAATTACACTCTTATAATAGCTTTTAAATCTTACTTCAGGTACCTTTTAACTGACATTTTGTTTGAATACTACTAGTTGTTGTACCTTGTGTGGTTGATGATGATGCTCCAGGTGTTATGGATCCTCCAGTTGTTATTGATCCACCAGTTGTTGATCCAGTAGTGATGGTTGAACCTCCAGTGGTGATTGTTCCTCCTATTGTTGTTGATCCACCAATTGTTAATCCAGTAGTGATGGTTGACCCTCCAGTGGTTGTTGACCCTCCAGTGGTTGTAGAAACAACAGCTGTTGTTGTAGAACCAACGGCTGATGTTGATGCACCAGTGGTTGGTGACATGCTGGTGCTGGATTCCGTTGATACGATCGTCGAAGTGGAAGCCAATTGAAAGGCAACTTTGTTTCATTTGGAAAAATACATGAAAATGTTACTTAAAGTGTATAGGAATTACATTTATTCCTACTTAAACACATCAGCTATAAGTCCTACAAACACCCTTTCATTTTCTAGTGCTGGGCCAGAATATTTGAATAATTGGATGTTCGGTCATTAGGTAGGTATTTAAATCTCAATTTAGTATTAGAGTATTTGGGAAATGGATTTAGTTTTCCATGGTGGCGCTCCAACTAGTCTGTTTCGTCCATAATAATAAAAGGGATTGCGGCAAGAGGCAGTGTTAATGGGTTTAGAAGGGTTTCAATTAATGTATTCAGCAGCTATTTCAAAGTTGGAAAAAGGCCCAAAAGCTCTCCCTACTAATAATAACGGGTCCGTATTTTAATAAACTTGAGTACAACCGGAGAAATGTTTTTTTTCTTATATGGTGATCCGTTCCCTACAATAGCGTTTGCCTGATTTCTCTTTTGCGGGTGAATAGTTCTTGTACGGCCGTGCAAATGTCGTAGAAGCGGTGGTTTTTCGTTAACTTTCGGGTTATATTGAAGCTCTACAGTAACCGAATCGGACTAGCACCGATGGGCGGATCAGTTAGCCACTAGCTGGTGTCCACACAGCAATCATACATGATATTATTATTTCTGATGTTTTTCATTTAGCATTATTTTAAAATTATGAAAAATATCGAAATGTATGTATTTGGGCCTGCCCTAAAAGTTTCTCTTATCATTGTGAGAACCTACCCAAAATAAAGAAACATGCTGATTTTCTCCTTCCCAAATCCATTCTGTTTTCTTTTTTACACTGAGGGTGAAAGAAAACATTCAACATTATTAAATCAATCAAACTTTTATTGTAACTTTTTTGTCACGTAGGAGACTGAATGCAAAAGTCTGCAATTAATAAGATAATGCAGTTCCTAAAATGTAATCAAACATAAAATGATGGACTCACCTTTAAAATGAAATGAAATTAAAATGAAAAAATATAAATCCTAATTGAATGCTTGGATTGAATCCACTTGTCGAACTCTGTGCAAATCTCTAGTGAAATGTTGGCACACAAGCTTATATAGGTAGGTCAGTACAACGTACAGGTGTTTTTTTTGTGGTTGGAAATAATGAAAGAGATGGAAGAACAGATGGACACGGTGCAAAAATGTCGATCATCACAGATTCGTTGTCCGTGTGCATCAGATTATTCCATTGTTCCCCTTCGAAGCATGGCGTGCTTCTGATGCATTCCTCATGCAAGACAAGTCGCATTCTCCATTGTGTCACGATCCTACTGTGTTGGGTAATTGTAGAGCTGGTGGGTAACTTGTTGTCATAGTAACTGTGGGGGTGGCTCCCTTGATTGGACTTGATTAGGGTCACCTGAAGGACAAAGATGGCGGTCAGAAGCGAGATGGTGTCTGAATAGACAGCATGGTGCCCAGACTTATTTACACTAAGAAAACCAACCTAAGACTATGTAAAGCCGATTCGCCCTCATAAAAGGACAGTACCAGGACTAAGGATTCCTACAGGGAACGTGACCGCCCCTTCGTCGTGTATGTTTGTCAAGTGTTCGTCTATGTTATATGTCAAACAATAACTGAACAGGACAGGCTACCGTTTAACCCCAATGCTTGGGCTATCCCTCAACAAGGGAGAAGGACCAGTGGGGTATTCCACAAAGCCGGTTTTATCACATAACCGGCTAAGTTAACCCTGGGTTTGCGGTAACCCTAGGTTTTCCGTTCCAAAATGAACACGGTATATTAGTTGCTATAGAAACATATGCTCTGAATCAAACCTGGTCGGAGCAGGTTTTGCGCAGGTTAACTTTGGAACATAACCCGGTTTTGGGTATTTAAACCCGCGTTCACCGCAGATTTCATGTGTTCACAATGGCATGCCCTGTTGATATCGGAGTGCAAATTATTCGTGCAATCCACCGGGAGCGATTAATAATACCACGGCTCGACATCTTGGCATATCCAGATTACTTTTTGCTGGAGAGATATAGATTCTCGCGCAAATCTTTAATATATTTAAACAGCCTTCTCCAGCCTTACATAGCCAACACTACCAATCGAGGACCTGGCCTCAGTTCACTCCAGACTATTTGCGTAGACATTCACTGGAGAATGTTCGATCATGGCTGCCGGCTCCATTACAAGCTTGATCTGTGAAGTTGATGAATTGTCACTTTTAGGTTTTCTACCCAGTTACCAAAAACATTTGCGCTTTGGTTTGCATGTGTTACTTTCGAAGACATTCAAAATCTAAAATACAAGAAAAACAGAAAAACCTACATTCAACCAGTGGGGTGCCCTCACATGGCCCCTGACTCTCTGAGGAGGTACCTCCAGGTACCCCCTCCATGCCAGGGCGCCCTGAATTTATGTCTATTGCCAGCTCTTCCCCCGAGGTCAAGATAATTTGAGGACCAGATCTAGTCTGCCGACTGTCTTCCTTTTTACGATTGGCTTAAAAAAAAGGGCTTACTTAAATGCAGGAGTGACAAATGTGGCATGACAATTTAAATGCTGGACTGACAAAATATTTTTACTTGATCCGCTGACCGCTTGGGAGCCATCGGAGTACATATTTAGAAGAAAAGGGTTATGCAGTAGGAAGGTAAAGAATGCTTAACTGGGATACTATTAGATTCATGGCTCAAATATTAAGGATCATGCTTTTGACATGTACTAACGCATTTACGTGGTCAGAGATCCGCTGCCAGACTTTGGTTCTCTGGGTTGCAGAGGCTTTAGCGTTCCCTTTTCTTGTGATAAGGTCCTTCTCCTCGTCATAGCTCTCCTGGAGAATTCCATTTCATTGAAAGTTTCGCCATTTCGATCAGGGTTTCCATGATCCATACATCACGTCTTTATAGGTGTTGTCTAACCCTGTGTTAACCAACCCCGTGTTGATTGAACTAATGCATTACCCGTGCGGTGGAACCGACAGCTCTGGTTTAGTTAGCACAGGGTCAGTCAACCTAGAGTTCAGTGTTAACTCTGTGTTTGTTAAACCTCAGTTTCGTGGAATACCCCACTGAGCTCACCAGGAACCCAGGTGAGTCACTGCTCACGTGGCTTGAAGCTAGTTGCCTGCCAGCTGTGATTCACTACCACTTATGTTTCTACTACCTAGACAGAGAGCCATTTTCAATATACCAGTGGGGTTGTGACACTTGGCATTCCCTATATTCAGAAGATATAGAAGTCTTCCAGGACAAACACATATTTGACTTGCAGGAAATGTCACCTGTAAACTTAGACAAATAGCAGAAGGCATTTGTCAATTCCTTTGGATGCCTGACAAAATGTTGACATATTGTGGCAAGAGGTCTAGTAGCCGCTGACTAGCCCACCAACTTGCTGTAGGGGTTGTAGCAACGAAGCCTCACGGGCAGAATTTTGTGTATTAATGTTATTATTGATACAGCATTGCGGTGTGTTCAATCTACTCATACATATATGCGCACACACGCACAAGCTCAGAAGTGGAAATTGTATCAATTGCACTTTCCCAAAAAGATTTCAGTCAAATTTGCAGTATTGCACACTGAAGCCAAGTTCAACGATTTGCCTGAAGTCAGAATGCCACTCATGCCACTCAGAATGCCATACGATTTCAGGAAAGAAGGGTTATTAAATATAATATTTAAATAATTTAAATGGGAGTAACAAATCACTGAACACATAATAGTAGATCACGACTTTATCAAAACAGACATTATCATATCATTCAATAATACAAAGGTAATATCAAAACAAAGGGGGGGGTAGAAACCAAGTTTAAACGTCTTCAAGTGGTTGATTAGCGGCCCACTGAGAGCTATATAAAAGCATTCATAAAGTAGCATGCCATGAGACCTTTAAAGATATCCCTGTATCCCTTCCTTCCGCTCGTGTATAAAAAAAAGGAAATTAGGGATGTATCCAACCTATTTGCTGTGCTATGACTGAGACATGAGGTCTTGTAACCCGCCTTCAGCACTGGTTTCAACACTGTTCATTTCGGCCCCACTTCAGCCGCCCGCCGCTGCGGCCGCAGATGGTCGCACTTCTGCCGCTGCGGCAAGAAAATACAATTTGGATTGTATTTGAAGAATTAACTATGTATATATATATATATCGGCCAACATCAGCATGTGCTGGTCCAAATTACGCCGCGATTATGTCGGATTGATTACAGCCCCAACACAGTAGCAGTACGAGAGGCAACAGGGCTTCTGTTAAAGGCACCCAGTGCAACTTTATGTAAACATTCAATGAAAAATAAACATTCAATTTCTAGTCTTTTTTACACGTAGTAAGTTTCAATAACTCCATACCATTACATATCGACATTCAAGGAGCAAAGATGAGACGTTGTTGTGTGGTGAGAACTGATAGAAAATCGTAAACAACAACAATCGCCGGTGGGGAGAAGCCATTTTTCCATTGACTGGAAGCCTGCTTTATTTATTGTAGGTTACAAAAAATAAATAAAATGGCGGCATTGTTGTTGTTATCGATTTTGTATCAGTTCTCACCACACAACGACGTCTCATCTTTGCTGCTTAAATGTCGGTATGTAATGGTATGGAGTTATTGAAACTTACTACGTGTAAAAAAGACTAGAAATTGAATGTTTATTTTTAAGCCTCGAAAGTTGCACTGGGTGCCTTTAACACTAATCCATGCTTTTTCCTTTTCCGGGAATTGCTGGCGGGAGGGGAATGCTGGGTACTGCAGTTTTTAATTCTAATGCGCTGATACGGAGACGGCAATATAAATATATCAAAGGAAGTAGCAACAGGTTCAAAGTACTAACCATCAATAAGAAAGAATGGTAATGCCAAAATGAAAGTTTATTATTATTCGTTTTATTGCTTAATCCCACTTGTGCAAAAAATTCAAAAATAACCTATAACGATGGCTTCATTTATAAGGATAATGGTATTTAAAGGCAATATAATCTCACAGAATACAATACGGTTGAATAAGCCAAATGATTAGGCCTACATGCATGCATCAGATAAATAACTTAAATCAATGGAAATATTTCTGATATATTCCTTCAATGCCCATCCAGTATAAATTCATTACCTGAGAAAGTCACATTTATTGTACATTAAGTCCTTTAATACATATCATTTGGAACATACATATCATCTTTAATACAGCCCAATAGATCCTATCGACACCTCCTTTCTGATAAATAATCAGACATGTATTTATCGTGCATCCCAAGATTTAGGTAGACGGACAGGCCGACACTAACTCTGTCTGGACAGAGACCAGGATAGAGCCACTAACACTAATGCAGTGAGGACACTGCTCTTGTGGGTGACTCCGGTTGAAACTGAAACAAAAAAAACATACAACAATGTAAAACAAGAGGAAAAGGTTCATAGATTGAGAGGGCACTGGTTGACCATGTGTTCCTTACCTGGTTGGCCCTCCACAGTTATACTGCTGGTCTCAATATTGAAGGCTGTGATGCTTTGCGCTGCAGTGGTGAACACATTTAAAATCTGTTGGCCATCAGGAAGCGAGTTTGAATTGAACAAAACGTTCAGGGTGTTGATGATCGACCCATTCCTGAGGAGGGAGAAGAGAGGACAACATGATATTCATCATTAAGATTATGATATATGTATCAAGTGTCCTTGAGTTTGAAAGGCGCCATATAAATTGAATTCATTATTATGATTATTATATTATTATCTGTGTTGAGGTATCGAGTAGTCACAAATGGACGCTTACCTGAATGATACCACGTTTATGCTGTTAAAGGAGCCCAAACTCCGACGGAAAAAGGGTTCGAGCTGTGGAAATACATAGGAAATAATTAGTTGAATCCTGTCTTGAACCAAATACTTAAATATTGTCTTTCAAATTAAGATAAACAGATCGATATAGATCGGCTTGTGCTGCCTTGGGACGTACTTTGGCATCGTCATTGAAACAATAACAAAGGCTTACACAAAACTTGGGTAACAGTAGTGCATTCAAAACATGTTTTCATGTCTCCTTACTTGTGTTGTTAAGAGCGTTGCTCGGGCAATAAACGCAGCAGAAGATGAGCTCAATAGATCATTTGTGAAGGTTTCTCCTGCCGATCTGAACACCACCTGCCGGGAAGTGAGTTGTGGTGCAGCGGTGGCAACGGGTCCTGCGGAGGCCGTCACAGCGGCAGTCGGGGCTGCAGTCGGGGCGGCAGTCGGGGCTGCGGTCGGGGCTGCAGTCGGGGCTGCGGTAGTCGGGGCTGCGGTAGTCGGGGCTGCGGTAGTCGGGGCTGCGGTAGTCGTGGGCCCGGTAGTCGGGGGCCCGGTAGTCGGGGCTGCGGTAGTCGTGGGCCCGGTAGTCGTGGGCCCGGTAGTCGTGGGCCCGGTAGTCGTGGGCCCGGTAGTCGTGGGCCCGGTAGTCGTGGGCCCGGTAGTCGTGGGCCCGGTAGTCGTGGGCCCGGTAGTCGTGGGCCCGGTAGTCGTGGGCCCGGTAGTCGTGGGCCCGGTAGTCGGGGGCCCGGTAGTCGGGGGCCCGGTAGTCGTGGGCCCGGTAGTCGGGGGCCCGGTAGTCGGGGGCCCGGTAGTCGTGGGCCCGGTAGTCGGGGGCCCGGTAGTCGTGGGCCCGGTAGTCGGGGCTCCGGTAGTCGGGGGCCCGGTAGTCGGAGCTCCGGTAGTCGGAGCTCCGGTAGTCGGAGCCGCTGTAGTCGTTGGTGATCCAGTGGTCGTAGGAGCACGGGTAGTTGTAGTAATTTGGGCTTCTGTAACAACAAAACATGAAGGGTGGTAAACTTTAAAGGGGTCCTTTGTGTAACGCTTTGGAACCAGACTTGCTTCTGAGATTTCCCAGGTTGGTCCGAAATGTATTCTCAGAGAGCACTTCACCCGCTAAAAAACAACTACGCTAAAACATTGGCTTTTAGCTATTAGCCCTACAGCAGCTTTAACTGACATTTTGTTATAAAACTCCTAGAATTTAGAAGAGATGGTGACAAGTGTAGCACTTATTAACTTGCAGGAATTACCAAAAGGTAAAGTGGCGCTACTACCTATTTCT
The DNA here is from genome assembly GCF_031168955.1 of Gadus macrocephalus. Classification (NCBI taxonomy): domain Eukaryota; kingdom Metazoa; phylum Chordata; class Actinopteri; order Gadiformes; family Gadidae; genus Gadus; species Gadus macrocephalus. Next base: position 3,717,199 of record NC_082398.1, on the reverse strand, counting down.
CCAAATGATCATGTCAAGGAAGTTAAACCCAAAAAGTTAATCCAAATTGGAAGCTAGCAATGTTGTGGAAGATCCTTAAAGTGCTTACTTACTTGTGGTAATGCTGTCAGTATCTATGCTGAGGTTAGTTGTAATGTTTGGGTTGTTGAGTCCATCGACCAGGGTAGATTGAATTGCATCAGGCTGTGGGACCTCTGCTGCAGTTGCCCGAAACAGAAGCTCTGTTTCTGCTTCAGTATTGGTTGATCGAGTCACAGGGATCCTTTGTTAAACGAAGAAAATATTTGTAGGTCTCGTCACATAGTGTTTATCCTTTATGAAAGACAGTTCTTGATAATTGGTTCCTGTAACATTCAGGGACAGATTGGAATGAATGAATTCCTCAATTAATTTTACCTAAATCTGATGACGATTGTCCTTATGAACTGCACGCCAAATTGAGCACGGTAGATCGCGTTGAACTGAAAGCAAAATACATGAATTGAGCATTCTAACCTTATATTTATTCCAAAGTTTCGAATTTTAAAAATAATATCATATATATATAGATAACATAATTTACTTTTACTGACCGTTTCCACCACTCTGCTCTCAAGCTCTCTATATTCGGGCGAGGTATTATTATTATAAGCAGGAATGAATGGCTGTATTATCACTGAGGTGACAACAAAAACTGGAGTGCTAATTGTAGGGGCTTCTGTGGTTGTTGAACCTCCAGTTGTTATTGATACTCCTGTGGTTGTTGTTGCTGTTGATCCTCCAGTGGTAGTTGACCCTCCACTCGTTGTGGAAACTCCAGTGTTTGTTGATATTCCTGTTGTTGTACCCTGTGTGGTTGTTGATGACACTCCGGTTGTTGTGGATTCTCCAGTGGTTGTTGATCCTCCAGTGGTTGTTGATCCTCCAGTGGTTGTTGAAACTCCAGTGGTTGTTGATCCTCCAGTGGTTGTTGATCCTTCTGTTGTTGTTGATAATCCTGTTGTTGACACTCCAGGTGTTGTGGATCCTCCAGCAGTTGTTGGTTCTGCAGTCGTGGTTGAACCTCCGGTGGTTGTTGGTTCTCCAGTGGTTGTTGATCCTCCTGTTGTTGTTGAACCTCCAGGGGTTGTTGATCCTCCAATGGTTATTGATCCTCCTGTAGTTGTGGATCCTCCAGTTGTCGTGGATCGTCCATTGGTTGTTGATCCTCCAGTGGTTGTTGATGCTCCAGTGGTTGTTTGTACTGCAGTGGTCGTTGCTCCTCCATTGGTTGTTGATCCTCCAGTGGTTGTTGATTCTCCAGTGGTTGTTGATCCTCCAGTGGTTGTTGATGCTCCAGTGGTTGTTTGTACTGCAGTGGTTGTTGCTCCTCCAGTGGTTGTTGGTACTGCAGTGGTTGTTGATCCTCCAGTGGTTGTTGATTCTCCAGTGGTTGTTGATCCTCCAGTGGTTGTTGATTCTCCAGTGGTTGTTGATTCTCCAGTGGTTGTTGGTACTGCTGTGGTTGTTGATCCTCCAACTGTTGTTGATACTCCAGTGCTTGTTGATTCTCCAGTGGTTGTTGATTCTCCAGTGGTTGTTGGTACTGCTGTGGTTGTTGATCCTCCAACTGTTGTTGATACTCCAGTGCTTGTTGATACTCCAGTGGTTGTTGATTCTCCAGTGGTTGTCGACCCTCCAGTGGTTGTTGATCCTCCAGTGGTTGTTGATCCTCCAGTGGTTGTTGATGCTCCAGTGGTTGTTTGTACTGCAGTGGTCGTTGCTCCTCCAGTGGTTGTTGGTACTGCAGTGGTTGTTGATCCTCCAGTGGTTGTTGATTCTCCAGTGGTTGTTGATTCTCCAGTGGTTGTTGGTACTGCTGTGGTTGTTGATCCTCCAACTGTTGTTGATACTCCAGTGGTTGTTGATCCTCCAGTGGTTGTTGATCCTCCAGTGGTTGTTGATGCTCCAGTGGTTGTTTGTACTGCAGTGGTCGTTGCTCCTCCAGTGGTTGTTGGTACTGCAATGGTTGTTGATCCTCCAGTGGTTGTTGATACTCCAGTGCTTGTTGATACTCCAGTGGTTGTCGATCCTTCAGTGCTTGTTGATCCTTCAGTGCTTGTTGATCCTGCAGTGGTTGTTGATCCGCCAGTGGTTGTCGACCCTCCAGTGGTTGTTGATCCTCCAGTGGTCGGGGCTGAAGTCGGGGCTGCGGTAGTCGGGGCTGCGGTAGTCGGGGCTGCGGTAGTCGGGGCTCCGGTAGTCGGGGCTCCGGTAGTCGGGGCCGCTGTAGTCGTTGGTGATCCAGTGGTCGTAGGAGCACGGGTAGTTGTAGTAATTTGGGCTTCTGCAACAGCAAAACATGAAGGGTGGTAAACTTTAAAGGGGTCCTTTGTGTAACGCTTTGGAACCAGACTTGCTTCTGAGATTTCCCAGGTTGGTCCGAAATGTATTCTCAGAGAGCACTTCACCCGCTAAAAAACAACTACGCTAAAACATTGGCTTTTAGCTATTAGCCCTACAGCAGCTTTAACTGACATTTTGTTATAAAACTCCTAGAATTTAGAAGAGATGGTGACAAGTGTAGCACTTATTAACTTGCAGGAATTACCAAAAGGTAAAGTGGCGCTACTACCTATTTCTCCAAATGATCATGTCAAGGAAGTTAAACCCAAAAAGTTAATCCAAATTGGAAGCTAGCAATGTTGTGGAAGATCCTTAAAGTGCTTACTTACTTGTGGTAATGCTGTCAGTATCTATGCTGAGGTTAGTTGTAATGTTTGGGTTGTTGAGTCCATCGACCAGGGTAGATTGAATTGCATCAGGCTGTGGGACCTCTGCTGCAGTTGCCCGAAACAGAAGCTCTGTTTCTGCTTCAGTATTGGTTGATCGAGTCACAGGGATCCTTTGTTAAACGAAGAAAATATTTGTAGGTCTCGTCACATAGTGTTTATCCTTTATGAAAGACAGTTCTTGATAATTGGTTCCTGTAACATTCAGGGACAGATTGGAATGAATGAATTCCTCAATTAATTTTACCTAAATCTGATGACGATTGTCCTTATGAACTGCACGCCAAATTGAGCACGGTAGATCGCGTTGAACTGAAAGCAAAATACATGAATTGAGCATTCTAACCTTATATTTATTCCAAAGTTTCGAATTTTAAAAATAATATCATATATATATAGATAACATAATTTACTTTTACTGACCGTTTCCACCACTCTGCTCTCAAGCTCTCTATATTCGGGCGAGGTATTATTATTATAAGCAGGAATGAATGGCTGTATTATCACTGAGGTGACAACAAAAACTGGAGTGCTAATTGTAGGGGCTTCTGTGGTTGTTGAACCTCCAGTTGTTATTGATACTCCTGTGGTTGTTGTTGCTGTTGATCCTCCAGTGGTAGTTGACCCTCCACTCGTTGTGGAAACTCCAGTGTTTGTTGATCCTCCTGTTGTTGATATTCCTGTTGTTGTACCCTGTGTGGTTGTTGATGACACTCCGGTTGTTGTGGATTCTCCAGTGGTTGTTGATCCTCCAGTGGTTGTTGATCCTCCAGTGGTTGTTGAAACTCCAGTGGTTGTTGATCCTCCAGTGGTTGTTGATCCTTCTGTTGTTGTTGATAATCCTGTTGTTGACACTCCAGGGGTTGTGGATCCTCCAGCAGTTGTTGGTTCTGCAGTCGTGGTTGAACCTCCGGTGGTTGTTGGTTCTCCAGTGGTTGTTGATCCTCCTGTTGTTGTTGAACCTCCAGGGGTTGTTGATCCTCCAATGGTTATTGATCCTCCTGTAGTTGTGGATCCTCCAGTTGTCGTGGATCGTCCATTGGTTGTTGATCCTCCAGTGGTTGTTGATGCTCCAGTGGTTGTTTGTACTGCAGTGGTTGTTGCTCCTCCAGTGGTTGTTGGTACTGCAGTGGTTGTTGATCCTCCAGTGGTTGTTGATTCTCCAGTGGTTGTTGATTCTCCAGTGGTTGTTGATCCTCCAGTGGTTGTTGATTCTCCAGTGGTTGTTGATTCTCCAGTGGTTGTTGGTACTGCTGTGGTTGTTGATCCTCCAACTGTTGTTGATACTCCAGTGCTTGTTGATTCTCCAGTGGTTGTTGATTCTCCAGTGGTTGTTGGTACTGCTGTGGTTGTTGATCCTCCAACTGTTGTTGATACTCCAGTGCTTGTTGATACTCCAGTGGTTGTTGATTCTCCAGTGGTTGTCGACCCTCCAGTGGTTGTTGATCCTCCAGTGGTTGTTGATCCTCCAGTGGTTGTTGATGCTCCAGTGGTTGTTTGTACTGCAGTGGTCGTTGCTCCTCCAGTGGTTGTTGGTACTGCAGTGGTTGTTGATCCTCCAGTGGGTGTTGATTCTCCAGTGGTTGTTGATTCTCCAGTGGTTGTTGGTACTGCTGTGGTTGTTGATCCTCCAACTGTTGTTGATACTCCAGTGGTTGTTGATCCTCCAGTGGTTGTTGATCCTCCAGTGGTTGTTGATGCTCCAGTGGTTGTTTGTACTGCAGTGGTCGTTGCTCCTCCAGTGGTTGTTGGTACTGCAGTGGTTGTTGATCCTCCAGTGGTTGTTGATACTCCAGTGCTTGTTGATACTCCAGTGGTTGTCGATCCTTCAGTGCTTGTTGATCCTTCAGTGCTTGTTGATCCTGCAGTGGTTGTTGATCCGCCAGTGGTTGTCGACCCTCCAGTGGTTGTTGATCCTCCAGTGGTTGTTGATCCTCCAGTGGTTGTTGATTCTCCAGTGGTTGTTGATGCTCCAGTGGTTGTTGATCCTCCAGTGGTTGTTGATTCTCCAGTGGTTGTTGATCCTCCAGTGGTTGTTGATGCTCCAGTGGTTGTTTGTACTGCAGTGGTCGTTGCTCCTCCAGTGGTTGTTGGTACTGCAGTGGTTGTTGATCCTCCAGTGGTTGTTGACACTCCAGGGGTTGTTGATCCTCCAGTGGTTGTTGATCCTCCTGTTGTTGTTGATAATCCTGTTGTTGACACTCCAGTGGTTGTTGATCCTCCAGTGGTTGTTGTTCCCCCAGTGGTGGTTGATCCTCCAGTGGTTGTTGATCCTGCAGTGGTTGTTGATCCTCCTGTCGTTGTTGATAATCCTGTTGTTGACACTCCAGTGGTTGTTGATCCTCCAGTGGTTGTTGTTCCCCCAGTGGTGGTTGATCCTCCAGTGGTTGTTGATCCTGCAGTGGTTGTTGATCCTCCTGTTGTTGTTGATAATCCTGTTGTTGACACTCCAGTGGTTGTTGATCCTCCAGTGGTTGTTGTTCCCCCAGTGGTGGTTGATCCTCCAGTGGTTGTTGATCGTGCAGTGGTTGTTGATCCTCCTGTCGTTGTTGATAATCCTGTTGTTGACACTCCAGTGGTTGTTGATCCTCCAGTGGTTGTTGATCCTCCTGTTGTTGTTGATAATCCTGTTGTTGACATTCCAGTAGTTGTTGATCCTCCAGTGGTTGTTGATCCTCCAGTGATTGTTGGTTCTGCAGACGTGGTTGAACCTCCTGTTGTTGTTGATAATCCTGTTGTTGATCCTCCAGTGGTTGTTGATCCTCCAGTGGTTGTTGATCCTCCTGTCGTTGTTGCTAATCCTGTTGTTGACACTCCAGTGGTTGTTGATCCTCCAGTGGTTGTTGATCCTCCTGTTGTTGTTGATACTCCTGTTGTTGACTCTCCGGGGGTTGTTGATCCTCCAGTGGTTGTTGATCCTCCTGTTGTTGTTGATACTCCTGTTGTTGACACTCCGGGGGTTGTTGATCCTCCAGTGGTTGTTGATCCTCCTGTTGTTGATCCTCCTGTTGTTGTTGATAATCCTGTTGTTGACACTCCAGTGGTTGTTGATCCTCCAGTGGTTGTTGATCCTCCTGTTGTTGTTGATACTCCTGTTGTTGACACTCCAGTGGTTGTTGATCCTCCAGTGGTTGTTGATACTGCTGTTGTTGACACTCCAGGGGTTGTTGATCCTCCAGTGGTTGTTGATCCTCCTGTTGTTGTTGTTGTTGATAATCCTGTTGTTGACACTCCAGTGGTTGTTGATCCTCCAGTGGTTGTTGATACTGCTGTTGTTGACACTCCAGGGGTTGTTGATCCTCCAGTGGTTGTTGATCCTCCTGTTGTTGTTGACACTCCAGTGCTTGTTGATCCTCCAGTGCTTGTTGATCCTCCAGTGGTTGTTGATCCTCCAGTGGTTGTTGATCCTCCAGTGGTTGTTGTTCCTCCAGTCGTGGTTAAACCTCCAGTGGTTGTTGATACTCCTGTTGTTGACACTCCAGGCGTTGTTGATCCTCCTGTTGTTGTTGATAATCCTGTTGTTGACACTCCAGTGGTTGTTGACACTCCAGTGGTGGTTGATCCTCCTGTTGTTGTTGATAATCCTGTTGTTGACACTCCAGTGGTTGTTGATCCTCCAGTGGTTGTTGATCCTCTAGTGGTTGTTGGTTCTGCAGACGTGGTTGAACCTCCATTGGTTGTTGATACTCCTGTTGTTGACACTCCTGTTGTTGACACTCCAGTGGTTGTTGGTTCTGCAGACGTGGTTGATCCTCCAGTGGTTGTTGATCCGCCAGTGGTTGTTGATCCTCCAGTTGTTGTTGTTGGTCCTCCAGTCGATGTTGATACTCCAGTGGTTGGTGACATGCTGGTGCTTGATTGCGCTGATACGGTCATCGAAGTGGAAGCCAATTGAAAGGCAACTATGTTTCATTTGGAAAAACACATGAAAATGTTGCTTAAAATGTATTGGAATTAAATGTTATCATACTGAAACATATCATGTATAAGTCCTACACACGCTTTTATTTTCTAGAGCTGAGCTAGGATATTTGATTATTTGGATGTTCGTATTAAAATCTCAATGTAGTATTAAAGTATTTTGTATAAAGTGTAATCGAAAAGATATCAGCTAATTTTTTAAGCTGCGAGATTCCCTCAGGCAGAGAACGCTTCTCTTTGCCGCTTCCGTTGATGTTTCATTCCGAACACGTACCGACTGAATCATCCTTCATTAGTGTGAGGATGTGTAAGGATAAGCAATACCGAAATAGACAGACGTTAAAAGATCGATTATGATTGATTTAATAATGATAGATAGATAGATGAGCAACTTTCACTTCAGTCCATTGGGTAGGCTGGTAGACTGATCTATCCAGCACAGATCTAGGTGGACACGCCCACTAGTGATGTCATTTGGGGCAGATTTTCGAAACGGCTTGTAAGGCTTATCACACGTCACACCTGGTGGCATATGTCCCCTTTAAGGCAAAACTTTTGTTCCAAAATTATGAAAAATATCAGAATGTATGAATTAGGGCCGGCCCTAAAAGCTGCTCTTATTATTGTATGAACCTACCTAAAATAAAGATACACGCAGATTTTCTTCTCCCCAAATCCATTCTGTCTTCTTTTTTAACCTAAGGATGAAAGAAAACATTCAACATCATTAAAGCAATCATACTTTTATAGTAACTTTTCAGTTGGAGGCTGAAAGAGCTTGTAACTGTATTTCATACTGTTCATACTGTTGCTTGTATTCGCCGCTATGGGGAATCATTAGGCAGAGCGGGAAGATCAGTGACAAGTGGCATAGAGGAATCATCTCGTGAGAATTGACATCATTATGTGTTGTGAGCTGACACTTCTTTACAGAGATTCGCAGCTATTGCGTCCACCCTTCGTCCACAGTCCTTTTGTCGGTAGCCTAGTGGTGTTTTGCACAAATCCATTGTTTGTGGACTTTATTCAGCACGTTGTAAAGGTGCTCGTCAGGCAAGTATGTAGTGAAATCGTTGTCAGTTCTATGTCGTTCCGTTAACAAAGGTCTACTGCATTAATTGGAAGCTGTTACAATTCTGTAAAAACCCGCGTGGCGATAATGATCACCGTATCATGCCAGTGAACCGGATACCGTGACATGCCTAAGACACGTGACTTTACTGTGACAAGCCTAGGAGTTTTAGGCAACCACCTATCGTGACTTTGTGTAGTCTGATGGTTGGTTCATGCCATTTCAGTCAATATTGAATAAATAAATAAATATAGCTAGGAAATACATAGAAAAGACATTAAATATAAATATATTTAAATAAATAAATCTTTTTATTTTGAGAGGGTGTTTTTCCAAAAGAATGCTGTTATTTATTTCAGGGGGCCTTTAGTTCATTATGGTATTGTTATTTATTACAAAGAACTTTTATTTCCTAAAGCCACATTTATTCCTTTAATGCCACATTTATTTATTTAATTTCACATTTATTTATTTTATTCAACATTTAGCGCCCTTCCATGTCCATGATATGGACATGGATGACGAGGTCTTCAATTGTTTGGGACTGATTAGCACAATGTTTGTGTAGAACAGGTCCAAGTACTCAACGTTACTTCAAGCACCGACTCTGGACATCCCAGGTGTTATGCTCGTGACCTTTGACCAATCCAGTCCGTCATCCTGCTCTGGTCTGAGATAACCACGCCCACTCATTTGAATAAAAGGAAATGTGCCATGAGGAAATAAATGTGGCATACAAAACAAAAGTCCCCTCAAATGAGAAAGATGGCCTTATAACAAAAGTCCCCTGAAATAAATGAAAGTAGCCCTTCGGATAAAAGTCCAATGTATGTATTTAATATATTGTACACATTTATGTATGGATTGATATTTGTTTTCTATATTAATTGCCTCATTTATTTATTTCATAGCCATATTTATTGATTTAATATTAACTAATGGCATTCCATAATTCTGAATTTTTAGATGGCTCTTTTGCTGTTCTTCTTGGTTGTCACACAAACAATGTATTTTGCTTGTATTCAAATGTATACATCTGCTAATAGTTAACTTATACAAACCCTATCATTTAGAATCACTGAGACAAGAATGTTCTTCTGTAAACTCCCATAGATGTTGACTAACTCCACAGTCACCTCACAATTTGCATTGCCATTGTCATCATTGTCATTGACTAATGATCTGTCAATTCTTAAGTGCAAGTGAACCACAATTCATGTTTTTTAGGTCTTAAACACAGTGATTTATGACATTTTTTCACTTTCACTGTTAATAATTGTGATCATCAGAAAGAAACTGGAGTAAAGTTTTGTCCAGTCCGTCTGTCAGACAGTTTTTGAATGATCTACTCTGCTCAGAGCTGAGGTTCTGTTCCTGTCCAGCGTCACTTTGTGTGCATTGTTGAAATCGTAGAAAAACGTATTTTAAATTTTTCATGAGCATTATTCAAATTAAGTGACTTTACTTTCAGTATTCCTCTCCAATATACTACTCAAAATGTTATACTTAACTTTTAAATATTAAGAGTAACGCATATTTAAGCATAATTATGTAAATAAATTCCAAGATGTCAAAGGTCTGCCATTCTCATCATGTAACCATCCAGCGGTAAACCAGTGTTAACGGGCATCCACACAAAAGTCTGAAATAATAAGATCATGCAGTTCCTAAAATGTAATTAAACATAAAAAGATCAAGGACTCACCTTTAATTAAACAAGTTCCAGATGTATTTGGCACCTTCTCAAATGAAAAAATATAAATCCTGATTAAATCTTTGGATTGTATGCACTTGTTAATCTCTGTGCAAATCGCTCGTGAAATGTTAGCACACATGCTTATATGGGTAGGTTAGTATGACGTGCCAAGAGTTTTTCTAGCAGGTGTTTTTTTTGAGTTAAGGGAAGTGGGACAGGTTGCAAAAATGTCAATCATCACAGATTCATGGTCATTGTGCATCAGATTATTCCATTGTTCCCCTTCGAAGTAAGGCGTGCTTCTGATGCATTCCCCATGCCTCAAAAGTCCCTTAGTTCTGCCTTGGCAGTCCCTCTGGTAGAAAATATAGAAGTCTTCCATGACAAACACATATGGGTCTTTCAGGAAATATCATCTGTAAACTTAGCAGAAGGCATTGGTCAATTCCTTTGGATACCTGACAAAATTTTTGGAATATTGTGGCTCATTTCTGAATAAAAATAGATATTAAGCATAAATTGATCCTTATTTTGAAAATATGCAGAGTGGAGGAGAAAATCACAGCAAGTTAATCAGTAAATATTCTGTTATATTTCGCATTGGCCTATAACCACAGCGAAAAAAGGTTTATAATAATTTCCTTCCCATCAACGATGAAGTAAGCCATGTCTGACAAGTCTGACAAGTTGGAGCTCGGAAATGAGACAGCAATTAAAAGATTGCTGTCCTGCCAAGAATCCTGGCAGACTTGAATTAAAACAAAATAAGTTATCAACAATTTAGACACTTACTAGACTGGGTTAGCTACAGAATAGAATCATCAAACAAAGGGCAAAAAAAAAAGTTGTTCTTAGTTGCTGTGAGAAGATTCTAGAACGTGGCTGTGCTTGGGGGCAACTGCCGAGAATAGTTATCGTCTTTTGAGTGTGTCTTGGATAATTTCCAATTCATTGAATATTGCCCATTATACTATTTTGTTAAATGTACGTTATAAAAACGTTGTGCCATTCTTACAGATGCAGTCTGCTCTCCCTGTTCTGCAGCCTCTGCTGGTCGACATACACTTGAGGGACTTTCTGGGATATAATTGCAGACAATCCCTGGTTGTACAGTCAGCGAGAGCCAGCGTGTACATTTCATTATTCTTTTTTTTAATGCAAGTAACAGTTCATCAATGTTGTTCATTTGCAAAAGTTCAGCCGTACAGCAGAAGTAGAGATGGCACACTGCCACACCGGACGCAGCGACGCATGCATTTTGGCACATCGTGTCTGCTCGGCAGTGTGTCTACTGTGGGTATAAATAGAGTAATCTACTCAATCACCACGCATTTGTTCAACTTCATAGACAATCAAAAACATACAAGCGATATATATATATATATATATTTTTTTTTAAAAGGGACGTAACCATATTGATAAAATGACCCACATGGTGTGTCATATTTCTTATCTTTCGGCTATAGCACAATGACTTTTTACATCTGTAAGAAATTACCAGGTTATCGCAGAACACCTACATAACAGAATGATTGACTGTGACTTGACAATTTGTATTCATAGGTAAGATAGTTTCCCAGATGACTCGGTTCATCCTGCTCGTTCTACTGCCATCGTTGCAATCAAAGAGGTGATTGTTTCAGCGACTTGAGAATTCAACCTGCTCCTTCCTGTATGATGGCTTTCATCATTGCTCATTCCTGTATGAGTATCGACCCTGGTTTGAGTTTCAATTCCCCTGACGAAAGCCTTGTAGTTCTCTCACATTCATTAAGCTAATGTAATAAATCAACCAATTGAACACATTCTTTCGCATGGATTTCATTTATTTAAATACATCTCATACCATTTTCCATCACTCAAATGCTTATATCACAGATACAGATACAGATGACTATTGTATTTATTTGCAACAGTTTCTCAGCTCCAACCAGCAGCATTCAGGTAAATGGAATAGAATTGCACTCTAAGCCATGCCAGGAATAGCTCCCTCAATATTGGCCTTTTTGTGTGCTTTTCCCGTTTGACAGTAGGCCTGTGCAGCCCCTTAAGAATGTCTTTCCTTCCTGTGGGGAGCAGGGTTGAATATAAAGATTTGTTAACCTGCTGTCCCAGGGCTTCCATGTACTGCCGTGCATTGCACGACAGTCAGTCAGGACTGACTGAAAACGGGGTATATCTGAGCTTGCTTTGAATGAGAATGTTTTTGAGCATGTGCGAAGGAGATGGGGTAGATAAGCTTGTCATTGGAGCTTAGATCGTGGATTGTTTTGGGTTACGACAACCCGCTTGTATGCATTCTTAGGTGGGGCTGACCCAGAAACAATGGCCAAATATGTCGTGGTTTGAAAATGCAATGTTTGTTTCTGCGTTTCTGTGTACAAGCTACGTTCTCCGTTGAACCCTTATGTCACGGGCCCAGTGGGTGTGGGGAGGCCACCCTCGATCAACGATGTCGAACTTTCAAGGGGGAAAAAAAAGAAAAAAAAAAGTGTTATTTTGTCAGTGAGCAAGATTTATTACCAGCTAATTACATAGGTCTTCTGCCTTCTTGAGAGCCATACATACCAACTCTCTCCATCGTTCACGCACGCACACACATTTCAGAGAATCATACATGCCACCACCGCTCACACTTTATCCATGAATTAGCTTTGAATGAGATCATTGAACAAGAAACTGTGGGTTTTACCTCAAACCCTTTTCAGGGAGTTAAATGTTAAAAATGGGAATGTCATCCCCTACATTTCATTCGCATTTTGCGTTTCAACAAGTTTTTTACTGCCTTGAATGGAACACCATGTTCTGTCCCCCAGAACGTCAACTTGATTGACGCTGCAGCAATTTTTCTTTGACTGTGCAGCTCTTGTGACAGCAATTTAGGCATCAGCCATATCACTCATGTAACATATTTAATCACCCTATACACACGGATACACAGGTAAGGGGAATGTGATGTGTTCAAAGAATGAAAAGACTGCATGATTGATGAAGACTGCATGGCCCACCCCTCCTACTTACTGTATGTTGTACGTCCTGCCACTTAATGTACGCACTTATTGTGTGTTTTATTAGTTATAGTACTTCATTGTGTAGCATCTCATCCTCGCTATCCTTGTTGTATACAGGGAATGGGTTAAACTAGCGATTGTTAGCGCTTTTCACTTGGTTCGATTAACATCCCTACCGTACTGACAGCAATATAGTGTTTCACTTTTTTTTTTATGACAAATGTACTTATTGTCAATCTCTTTGGATAAAAGTGTCTGCTAAACGCCCTGAATGTAAAGGTCATGTGTGTGATTAAAGGCTGGAGATGTTCGTCAGAGGGAAAAAGTCTGGGAGACAAAGGCCGAACGTGATGAAACCCTAGTGGTTTGACATAACAAGGGGCCCTATACGGTGCATCGAACCGTCAGTTCGCAATGAAAGGCATGAACAGAATGTAAAGGCTGTCATTTCTAACCTTTGAGACGCAGACAAACGTCAGCATACTTGAGGGGATGAGATCGAGGAGTGATCGGATTTGGCTTGTGTCTTTGCGCTGTTCTTGTCGCCTTCTATTTTAAGGACATGCCACTCGGACTGTAATTGTTTCTCCCCTACTCAGTCCTTTTGTCCCTATGTGTCAAACTCATTTCCATGTGCCCAACAGATTCCATTTCTCGATATGCGGACTCGGAAAAGACTCATGTACAGACAAAACCCAAAGGAGTGCGTCTGTGTGGCCAGCCGTGATGAAGAGAGTTTGATCGAACTGATTTGCTTGCTGCCTACAGGGCCGCTGAGACACCAAGAAGGGCCCCGGAGCTGCGGGTCTGGGGGCCCCAAAGAGCAACCAGGGGGGGTCGATGAGGCACAGCTATTCCCAATCACCTGGTACGACATATTTAGCCTGTAGCAAGAATAATGATCACAAATTAATGTTTGATACGATACGACGAATTGACGGTGGATAGTGAAGATATTTCCCAGATCAGTATCACTGGCCGACTTCAAAGTGTGGGCGAGACTTGACGTCAGTGCATTATAGATCGATTTAGAAGTGCGAAGGAAATATATTAGTTAGTTTCACTAGGGCCTACAGTAAATATATATTTTTAAACATGGCATGCAGTAGGCATGAAAAAAAAGAGAGGCCATGGGCCCCTTAATATATATATATTTATTCCAGGGTACTCGTCTGCTAGCCAATACCTACTTGTTTATGTGATTCGGAGAATGCCGCTAATTGAGAATATCCCACCAAAACCCATACCAATTAAATATGGCCGATGTTAAGGAAGAGTCCGTCAATGTCAGGCTAATGTCCACAGATAGTAAGCAGTTTGACTGTAGTGGTAAAACTATCAATGGCAACAAGTGTTTTCGATATTAATATTTAACGTCCTCCCAGTGTTGCAATGCAATGCAACAGCTCAATATTGTTGCTCCATTTGAGGGCCCCGTGAACATCAGAACTCGGAGTCAAAGATCAGAACCAGTGGCCCTAGGTTCCTGGGTACCAGTGGACCCCTAAAGATGTGAAGGGAGACAGTGAAAGCCAGCTGGGAGGCTGTGTGTGTTTTTCGGTAAGTTTCTGATGTCTGTCTGTTTGTCTCTCGCTCTGTCTGTCTCTCACTCTCTTTCTGTCCCTTCTGACTCTGTCTGTCTGTCTCTTTCTGTCTCACTTTTGGTCTCTGTCACTCTCTGTCTTGCTCTGTCTCTCTCTGTGTCTCTCTCTCTTCTCCACCCCCCCCCCCCCCCCCCCCTTGGACCTGAAAACCAATCACTCAAGAGCACAACCCATTGTTATCCTACTTATCCTGTCCAGGGAAATAAAAGGACCTTAATGTGTCCAGCTGATGCCGATCATAAATCTCATCTCTTCGTCCGCTTATCCGGGGTCGGGTCGCGGGGGGAGCAGCTCAAGCAGGGGGCCCTCATATATATATATATATATAGACGCTAATGGAGACGTTTCGATTCAAATCATTGTTCACCATGACAACCGTCTCCGTCACACTCCAGGTGGCGAAGGGTAAGGCTCCACCGGTAACAAAGGATAAAAAAAACGGAGAATTCCTGTCCCATTGAGACACCCGCATTGTCTCAATTCCATTGCTGATCTGTACATTCCTGGTGGCATCATGGGAAAACACCTCAGATCCGGTAACAATGTACGGCTAGGGGTTCCGTCCGTGCAACACGTTGGGCACGTTGGACGTTTGAACAATCGCTAGACTTTAATGAGACCTTTTTAAATATCAAATTTAAATATTGCGTTGAGGCAATACAATAATTGATATAATGAAATTATATGTTGAAAAATGTATGCAATGATGTATCGCATATTTTGAAGGGTTTTCAAAGTGTTTGTACAGAAGTTTTTTTTTCAGACGGTACCAGGCCCAGTTTTTCACTTTAACTTCAAACATCAATTTGGCTTAATTATCGAAATTATATCAAGTTATATTATTGTAAAATACTGGTATGGATTGTGTGAGTTCGTTTATTGGCCCATCCTTAAGCAAGATGCCTGATTTCTACCTGCTCAATAATTATATCAGAATTCACTGTAAAGAAGTCCCTTTGTATTCAAATATTTGTGTTAATAACTTAACAGTAATAGTAAATTATAAAATCATAGTAGATTGTTAGGAAATATAACCTATTTACTAAAACGTACTAAATATAACCAAACCGTAGGTAAATTAGACTGTAATATAGTGAACCCAAATGTCAGTAAATTTGACAGGACACAATTTTCAATGCATCAGCCAGATTGATGTTTGCTCTCATATTGTGAGCTCTTTTCCACATTAAAGACACGTTAAAAGAAATTGAGTTCTGATTAAAATCCCGAATTCTATATTTGGTTTCGATCAAGTTATTTCTTTCACTTTGCGGATTAAAGATACGCTATGAAGGACATTTCAAATTTCCCTTTAAAAACCCGGCGGTCCTCTGTCTCCCTCTGGTGGCCAACCTGGGCTGTGCGGCTCTGACGTGGCGGTTCTCTGTCCCCCTCTGGCGGCCGACATGTGCTCTGCGCCGTCCCTCGGTACACACGTATGGGACGCCATGGTTACTTGGTTATGCCTACTGAACTATTGGGGCAACTCGAAATGGACCTAGGTCTGCTTGTGTTTAGGTTATTATTTTTTGTGTGTGTCCGTTATTAAACTATAGATAGGTACAACACTATATAATGAACGATCGAATATAGAGACTTTTTCGTATAGGTATTTTATTAAGTTGAACAATTAATATCCTAACTTGCTACGCTCTTTATTGCAAATATCACCAGTGAATAACACCCAGTAACCTACGGAAGAAGATCAGGGCCATGTTTAAGTTTGTTTGGAGTTCTGCGTTTGCGATAATAGGCCTTAATTGTCTCAGAATTTTTACTTTATTCTATGTATTCTGACTATAAACTCAGAACTTAGAATTTTTTTAACATATGACCCTAATCCTCTTCCGTAGTTAACCTGTGCAGCGTGTTGTGAGCACATCGATATAATTGCCAAAGCTCTCTAGAGAGAGTTGATCTGGGTAAACTACATCTGATTATTGCATCAAACTCAATATTCCTTTCCCTAATTCTCCAACCTGTAACTTTAGCTATTCTCTAGCCCCTGCGCTTAAGAACAGGGCCACCTAATGCCCCTCTCATGTGTATAGTGACATCCTTCTCCAGTTCAGAGAACCACAACAATACCTCACCACCTCTAATGTTGGGACCACCGCCAGCTTTTTATGTTAGTAATTTTCTTGAGTGCATCACCATCCTACACATATTCCAACACATAACGGCGCCCCGTTTGCATTTGGTTGAATTGGACGCGTTTCAATGCATTTAAAATGTCTCGTAATATATTACCTACATTGTAAGAATAAAGATTATCCAACCTGCACCAGTTTTGTCATCATTCTCTTGACCTAGGCCTATACACAATTCAAGAAATTGTGCAGCAAATGGGCAATTTAGCCTCTTAATTCATGAATGTAAGTATCTTTCCTTCTGTTGATGAGATGAACGTTGCATGCATTATAATATACTGTTTGGTGGGAGGGGGGAGGGAGGGGGGGGGGGGGGGGGGAGGGGGGAGACTGCATGGACCTATTAAGGGAGACTGTCATGGTCATCATGTGACGTCACCTTCCAAATCTCCTGTGCATCCCACTAAAAACGCCCCTCCCCGGCGCCTTGCGGAACGAATTAAACCCCATCGCACCGTGGGTAGCGCTGATGGCAACATAACATCGAAACAAGCATGTTAAACTGAATACGAAACTGCAGAGCCGGTGGGCGAGAAAAGTGTATGCTTTTCTAGAAGCGTACACCCTCAAAACAGTAAAGGTGGTGGATATCGTCGGGGAGTTTGACGTTGACCCAACGGTAATAACATTTGTGTCCCGGTGTTATAACATCCAACTCACCGCCCTCCTCGCCACCTTAATAGGTCCGTGTCTGTGTCCGACATGGCCGAGCAGGAGATAACGGCCGACCTCGATGCCATGCTCGACATGCCCGCACCCGGCCGGTCTAGGACGGGCAGAGCTGTGGCTCTGGCGCGGTTGCTGCACCAGGAGTGCGTTCAACTTCTTCAGCTATACGTGAGTACAAATCGACCTGCTCATGTTTACCTTAATCGCCTGGCTAGATTATGATTGATAGATCTCTACGTCCCGTTACTTTCCCTTTTCCAGTATGTCTGCCGCCACCTCCCGCCTGATATAGATACTTATATCATGGCTATGTTTCATAGCATGTCTAACGGGCTGCTGCTATGCGATGTTGTTCGCTGTTGTATGTGCAGTCCGGTGGATGGATTGCAGCTGCAGTGCATAATTGAATCATCCCGAACCCACTTCTAATGGATTCTCTGGCTCACTCACCCCCCCCCCCTTTTATCAAATCAATACAATCGATGTCATCGTTGCCCTATACACTGCATGCACAATTCATGCTGAACATAACTAAAGACACAAGTGTACGGCTTTCCTTCGTCCACTTTGCCTTTAACACTTATTTCTCTGATCAAGCAGACGTTTTCAACGCAATGTTATCCCCACTGTTAAATAACATACCCTGTGTGTGTGTGTGTGTGTGTGTGTGTGTGTGTGTGTGTGTGTGTGTGTGTGTGTGTGTGTGTGTGTGTGTGTGTGTGTGTGTGCGACCTTTAAGCATATTGCTATTAAAATGAATTGGCTCCATAATGATGTACCTGACAATGATTACTTTAAAAACATAGCAAACACTCCAGACTTTGTAACAAGACTCTGAAAGCTGTAATCATTATTGAGGTGGGCTGTAGCTTCAATTTGTATATGGCACCTGCTACTACTCTTAAGTTACTGAAATACCAGCTACTGGTGAGTCGTATATGCCAACTAGGTTACCAATGCAAATTTATATCTTTCATCTTTGGAAGCTTAGGTCATATCCGTAAAGATTTGGTTAGAGGACTGCGGTTGGTTGGGTTACATAAGAAGGAAGCCAAAAGATTGGCAAAATGTTGCTCTGTTTCAGCCACCATAGAAAGTATGCAAATCTGGAGACAGATGTTTTGTTTATCCATAAGTGTTCAGTTTAATATCTTATCAACTTATCATGTAGGTCTTGTAAAGGCATGTAAGCTTCGAACCTGCTACATTATCAATATTTCTTCCCAAAATGTTTGGATCTTTTTCTCCTTCTTTTGTAAATTTGCATCCAAATAAAAGGTGTGTGTGTGTGTGTGTGTGTGTGTGTGTGTGTGTGTGTGTGTGTGTGTGTGTGTGTGTGTGTGTGTGTGTGTGTGTGTGTGTGTGTGTGTGTGTGTGTGTGTGTGTGTGTGTGTGTGTGTGTGTGCGCCAGGACTGTAGCTATGCTCAGACATGCTCTCCTCTTCCTCATCTTGCAGTTTACCGTCATCCTAACCTATACCCCCCCGTCCCTAGCGAGAGCGGGAGAGCTTCCTGGCGGACCTCACCCCCGAGGGCGGCCGCATCGTCTCCCCGGCCCCGGACGCCCTGGACGGGGGGGGTCCCGGGGTGGGCGAGCTCCACGGGGCTCTCCGCCAGTGCCTGGGCCTGCTCCACTGCCTCATCCAGCGGGAGGAGGAGGAGGTGGGGGAGCTGGAGGGGGAGTACGAGGCCATGAGGAAGAGCGTCCGCCGCCGGCTGGAGCACCTGCTGCTCAGCACCTGTGGGCTGCTGTCGGGGGGAGCCGAGGTCGACCCCGACCACAGCTGCACCGAGGTACCCCCCCCCCCCCCCCCGCTGAGCTGTTGTTGACGTAGGGGTTGCGTGGTGGGCGGAGTCCGTGGTTTGCGGTGGCCGGGTGGAGGCGTGCCACAGTCCTCTTTCGAGATTCCCCCGTCTGGGATTGTTTTGATTTATTTATTGTGGGTTTTTTTTATACAGGAATGTATGAAAGGTCACACAGTTACAATTTAAAACGGGCCTGACGCAGTATAAGGCTGGTTACTGTTCCTGTTCCTATCCGGATCAGTAGAGTGTGTCCATATCTTGACTTGCAGAGTGTGTTAATCCCGGTGATTGAGGGTTCTTGGCACGTCAGAACGTTAAGGAACCGGTTCTCCGCTAAAAGGGTTTCGACCGTTACAATTCAGTTTGATTTAGGATGTGTTGTTGATTCATGTAATTGTTAATCAAACACATTTATTGTACAAGATGATGATCTGGTATGTAGATATGTGAGATATTCTCAAGGGTCTCGTGGTTGCCCAATCGGATTGCTTGGTCAGATCTACCCGTCATTAATCCTGTCGACTGTGGCATTGAAACTAAGTTCAGAAATGTTTGTTCACCACCTGTTGCCAAAATGAGGTTTGGGGCTCTTCATTTAGTCAATATTAAACAGACTCTGCTCGCTGTGTGCTTTTGGTTGATTGCTTCCATTTGGGAAATGCTTACTTCAGTGCACTGGTCACTGACTGAGTTCAAGGATTTCTGTGTTGTTCTTCTTAGGCCCATCTCATTTACTTGCTAGGTCAGACGTG
The DNA here is from genome assembly GCF_031168955.1 of Gadus macrocephalus. Lineage (NCBI taxonomy): Eukaryota > Metazoa > Chordata > Actinopteri > Gadiformes > Gadidae > Gadus > Gadus macrocephalus. Next base: position 3,697,768 of record NC_082398.1, on the reverse strand, counting down.
TGTGTGACGAATGCCATCTTCTTCTTTGGTTGTCTTGTGTGCAGGAGGTTGATGGCGAGGTGGGATCCTTTGCCCTCAAAATGTGGACGTATCGGGTGCTGCTGGAGCTACTGCACTGGTCCGACCACGCCAAGATGACCCTCCACAGCATAAACGCGCAGGGCCAAGACGCAGAGGAGGACGCCTAACTCCCAAGTTTATGTTTAGCCAAGCCCAACTGTGAACCGCGACGGATTCTGCATCCAAACTAAGCCAGCTCGGGGTGCGAATGGGTTGAGAGGAATTAAAAAAGAGAGGAAAGATAGAAGTTAATGTGACGTTGACGGAATGGGTCCTCTCTGGGTAACCTGCAAAGAGTACGCTTTGAGAAAGATTAACAAGCTCCTTGAACAAAGTCTACTAGCTTTACCAAGACTGGTATTTCTCCGGCACGTGTCAAAATGACCTGCACTTCCAATATGTTCTCTTCAAACTGTGGTGTTGCATTCTGTTGTTTTCTTCATTTTTTTATAGATTTATATTTATTTTCTTTACTCACTAAAGGTGAAATATTTAATTAGAATAGATTTAGTGAAGATGTTTTAAGTTATTCCTACTTACACTAGAAATCCTGCTAGATTGTAGCCAGAACTAACTGACTGATAAACTGTGACTTAACATGCAGATAGTAAAAACCAAGCTAGCCGTATATGGTGTGAACAAGATAGATGTATGCTCAGAATATGTGCCACTACTATTTTAGCTTGGTGTGATTTCTGGGTCCTGTATGTTCACTTGGCATTATATTGTATTCTCATTTTTGAAAATGCTGCTATATTGTTTTCACAACGTTTAATTGTTGAATTAATGAAGCCTGTAGATAAATGTTTCACACTGAACCAAACTCAATCACCATCACAGAAATGTTGTCAGACGGACTGGTTGTTTTAAGAATGAATGACCTGTTTTAAGAATGAATGACCTGCGCTGTGAATTGTTATACCAAACCTGTTTTCATGCAATGTAATCTTGAAGTTATATCTATTCAACAACACTAATAATTAATTGAATGTAGTTTAAAATGACACATTAAAATTCAGCTGTGTATATATCATCTCCAAGTGTGCATTCATTGAAACCTTTCAAAGACCCACTTCAACTGCATCATTGGATAATGATATCCTCAGTATGTTATCCACTTCAACTGCATCCTTGGATATCACTGAGACACATTTGCACTACGGCAATCGGACACAGAGCGTGATACGGGTGATGTGTGTTAATTGCAGGGCCATCTCTCCAACGGTACCCCCATTTTACCATTTAGAACCCCGACACAGAGTGGCGCGCATGCGCACCGCGAGGAGCGTCGGAGCGCGAGAGGCAGGGAAGGAGTCCTAATGGCGGAGAACGTACGGTCGCCTTTCGACTACCGGGAGCCGCCGACCCTCGACAGCGACGGGGACGGGAGCAAACCTCCGCCGCCACGGGGGTGAGAAACATTACCTCCCGTCGACACGCCGGGAGGCTCTCTCTCCGCCGCGCTAGGACGGCTAGGCCGGGGTTACACACGTTAGTTTAGTTCCCTGCTTGTTATTCGCTCGCATGGTTTAATATCGTGGAGAAAAATGGAAGTGGGGGGCGATGCGGGGTCTCCGCCGAGGCTTCCTCTGTGCGTGTTTTTTTGCGGGGTGCCAGCTTGCGTGTATCCGAGGCTGCTTGTGCACATCACGAACGTGTAGCACTTGTATTTTGGTATTTTTTTCACATGATATAGCAGATAGCAGAGGCTAGTGTGTGCTAACTGGTTAGCCGTGGTTGAGCCAGCGTAGAGATCAGCAGCAGCAGCAGCAGCAGCTAGTGATGTGTGTTGGTGCCAGCAGCTTCCCCTCCATGGGTTAGTGTTGGTGAGGGGCTTTTCTCTGTGGCACGCCAGGTCTCCATGGGATGATCATGACACGCTCACATATCCCAATCGCTTGCTGTCGTCACACTTTGTTTTGGGTTGGCTATTGAGTGATGGCACGGGGCTAATCAGATCTCCTGTAAACAAAGTTGCTGACCACGAGTAAAACGCCCCCCAGGGCATAGTGTGTCAAACTATGGGACGTGAATGACAAATGCCCCTTTTTAACCCTTTATCTCAACGGGTTACCTATGCTTTCTATTGCAATGTGATGTGATGGTTTACTAAACGGAACTGATGTGATGTGGTCCAAAGGGGCGGGTTCATTATCACGGCAACAAATAGGCAAAAGTGTCTGTTTCTGTCTCTTGTTGGATTTCTTCGTCAGCATATGTAGAAAGCTATTCAGTTACTAGGTCGATACTGTGGTTGGTCATTTGAGGGTAAGCAGGGCCAACTTGCACATTCCTCGCTTCTATTCCCCAATATATATATAATATATATAATCTATTTACCTACAACAAATAAAAACACCATGGTCTTATTAAAAACACCTTAACATCGGGAAAAAAACGAGGGAGTATTACACTGAAAATAGCATGGGCAAACAAATGTCATCGTGTGTGTGTATCCTTTTTCAGAAATTCTTATGATACTGTTGTAATGCAAGAAAAATATAATAATGCAATTGTCCTGTCCATCGTTCATTCTGTTGTAGGTGGAACTGAACAGTTCCTCCTAGCTAAATAAGGATCCGATTTGTGTCCGTGAAACAATGCCAGCAAATGACTGAACGTCTACCATTACATGTGTAATAATAACTCTGGTTTTAAAAGCTTAAATTTATCCTCATGGCTTAAGGCATCTCTGCAGTATAAGACCGGGAAAACCCTGTCTTTAAAGTAGATCAATGACCGTTTTTTGTTGGTTATTTCCAGGATATCCTTGCTTGGCACTTTCGACTTGCCTTCCTTTGAAGTGCTTACTACAGAAGAGTCTCTGGCAGGCTTTGATACGTTGAATGAATCCTTGACACGTGTGTTAATTATTTTTCATGCATTCATGCAGACGCGTGTGTGGAAGAAAACGGAAGGGCACTCCTGTGAAGGTGTGTGATCGCGCCTACGTGACCGAAGATGAAGAGGAAGAGAGCATGTCTGAGCACAGCTACAGCCCTGGTACACACACACACACACACACACACACACACACACACACACACACACACACACACACACACACACACACACACACACACACACACACACACACACACACACACACACACAGTCTCTTTCCTTCCTATGTTTTTTTCCCCCCTCGGTTTCAAAACACGCCAGAGTCAACAATACAGGTTTAGTGTCAAGCACACAGACGTTGCTCAATCGAGTCTAAATAGATGCGGAGGAAACCGCCCTCAGATGGGATTTAAACCCTTGTCCGTCCATCTGCAGCTTTGTATTGTATTCCCTATCAGCCGGTCTAAAAGTGGAGCGGCGCCATGTTTGGCCTCGGTCATCAATCCATCGAGCGTTTCCTGTTGTCCCGCTCGCGTGGAGAACGTGACTGGCCTCGCGCACCGAGAACCTCTGTTCCGATGGCGGATCCGCCAATCAAACCCTGACCCTTTTCTGACCCTTTCTGGAGGGCGCCCGCGTGAGTGATGCAATGCAGCAAGCTACTGTGGAGCATTAACGTGTGTGTGTGTGTGTGTGTGTGTGTGTGTGTGTGTGTGTGTGTGCAGGGGATGGCCAGTACCCAGAGGGGGCAGAGGACCGCCTCCCGCCGCCGGGAAGCCCCTACTACCTGGCCGACCCGTCCCAGCTATGGTAAGCTACGCTATGGCTAGCCCAAAGCTAACGATGGCCCACGGCCTGAGATACGTGCTCCGCTGTCACACGTTTTACTGAGCCCCCCCCCCCCCGTGTGTGTGTGTGTGTGTGTGTGTGTGCGCCCGACAGCGTGCCCGAGCTGGGCGAGGACGGCTCCAGTGGCGTGCGCGGTCCCGTGCTCTTCCACCCGCCGCCCAACTGCCGCATCCGGGAGGTGCACTGCGGGAGCCAGGTGCGGCTGGTCGTCATAGCGATCCGGGACATCGCCAAGGGCGAGGAGATCACGGTGGACTACAGCCTCACGGACTGGGGAGAGAACGCCATGGTGGGTGGGGCCAATGGCCGTTGTGTGTTCTTTATTTAAATGTTCACATTTCTTGATTAGGAATAAACCCCTTGGGTTGAACCCGTCTCGTTATCAAAGGGGTCCTTAACCTCAGAAAAGTACAATAACATATTAAGAACATATTCATACAACATACTCTTAATAACAAAAAAAAACACACAAAAGAAACGCCCAACAAACAAAAACATCACACACATACGCACGCACGCACACACACTTGCATGATGGTAATTATTAAGGTGAACATTAATCTTGCACACGATTTCTAGGGTAGAGGTTAATACGCGGGGAGGTGATGGTATCGTAGTGGTAGTACGATGAAAGAGCGTTTTAGATCAAGAACAGAGATGGAACCGATCTAATGTTGACCGGTCCAATCGGAGGGGCCTTGAACCCAAACGCTTCATTAGCTCAAGCGCTTTGAGTACGAGGAAAGCGCTACATGAATTGAATTTATTATTATATCATTATTAAACACGCGGAGGCTGTGTGTGTGTGTTTGATGTTTGCCGCGTCTCACCGGGTGCCCTTTCTGTTCTGGACCCCCCCCCCCCCCCCCCCCAGGAGGAAGAGGCAGGGCCCCACCCTCTCTCCCTCTCGGTCTCGGATTACCTCACCCCCTCCTGGTCGCTCTCCCCCTCCTCCTCCCCCCTCACGCACTCTGAGCCCAGCGACTCGGACCGCGAGGAGGAGGAGGAAGAGGAGGAGGAGGAGGAAGACGACGACGACGACGACGACGAGGAAGAGGACCTGGAGGAGATGCGCGGCCGCATGCTCCGGCGCCGCAAGAAGCGCAAGATGGCCGCCGCCGCCGTCAACCCCAAGAAGAAGAGCTCCGCCCCGCCGCCCCCCACACCGGCGGCGGCTGCGGCTGCCGCCGCGGCAGCCACCTCGTCCCGTGGGCCCGGCCGCCCCTGCTCCTCGTTCCCGCGGCCCTCGGCGGCCCCGCCCCCCCGCTCCCAGTCGCAGCCGCCGCCGCCGGTGAGTGCGCTGGCCCCGCCCACCACCAACATCAACAACAACATCAACATCAACATCGGGGGGGCGTCGGGCGTGGCGGCGGCGGCGGCGGGGAGCCGGCGGCAGCACTGCCCGTACTGCGGGCGCCACTACCGCTCGCTGGCACGCCACCTGGAGAAGCACCACGCGGGGCAGCCCGAGGTGCGCGCCGCCATGGAGCTAGCGCACCTGCACGCTAACGGCGGCGGCGGCTCGCACGCACGCGCCGCCTCCTCCACCTCTGCGTCGGCCCCCTGCGCCGCCGCCGCGCCGCACGGCCACTCCTTCGCCGTCCCGCAGCCCTCGTCCTCCTCCAACCCCACCCCGCCGCCGCTCTTCTCCTCCTCCTCCTCCTCCTCCTCCTCCCGGGAGCGGGAGCGGGAGTCGCCCGCCACGCGCTCGGCCGGCCCCGCCGTCTCCTTCTCGCTCTCCCTGTCGCCGCCGTCCCTGGCCCCGCCCCCCGCCGCCGCCGCCGCCGGCAGCAGGAAGGGCGGCGGGCCGACAGCGCCGGCCGCCAAGCGCGGCGCCGGCGCCTGTCAGGCGGCGTCCCGGGTGAAGAGCCCCTCGCCGCCGCCGCCGCCCCCGGCCGCCCCGCCGCCGCCGCCGCAGGTGGCCCCGCCCCCTCCGGCGCAGGCCTCCCCGCCGCCCGCCCCCCGGAGGGGCCAGAGGATGAAGAGGGAGAAGCAGGAGGAGCAGCAGAAGGTGGAGAAGGAGGAGCTGGCGCCCCCGCCCACGCCGGAGCCCCACCTGGACCAGGAGGAGGAGCTAGAGCTGAGCGCCGAGGGGGAGGAGGAGGAGGAGGACGCGCCGGAGGAGACCAACGGAGAGCTGCTCAGGTACGTGTGTGTGTGTGTGTGTGTGTGTGTGTGTGTGTGTGGCCGGTGTTCAGCGACAGTGGCCTGCTGTGGTGGCATCTGTCGCCGAGCAACCAAGCATATTGTGGGCGGGAAAAAGCGAGCGTAACGTTAGTGGCAAGAACCCTTAATTTGTAGCGGAGACTTGATGTTGCCACTAGCTTGGAGACTCTGCTTAGACGATGGGGACACCTCGACACAACGACGTCAGTGTGAGTGAGTTATGGCTGTGCGCTGGCCATCGCTCAAAACGACAGAATGAAATGATATTCAAACAGAGCATACCCCCTTCTCCATCTGATAATGATTCCCCCTCTGATGACCTCACTTTGCTGCAACATTAGAGATGCCAAAGATAAAAAAGAATAACACGAGCCAGTATTTCCTGTGAGCGTGCAGAATGTGTTTTAACTTCTGATGCCGTCGCCATAGTCCCCAAACATCCGTCTTGATTCGTGGTTGGCGAGAAGCCGTGGTAGACGGTCCTATCATAAGTGCTAACCGCTGGGGGTGGGAGAAATAACTGATTCTTGAATGCATCGCGATTCTCTCTAGAACGATTCCATGCAGATAAATTAATAATCTGAAAAATAAATAAATAATGTTTTTACATTTGTTCGCCTGCTGCTACATTCTGTTCGCCAGAGAGATAATTTTAGTAATTTTAAAATTAATACAGACTTCTTCAGTCTGTATTGGCCAATCTGATTTGTCTTGACACCATTGCGATTCAGCCTACGCATAGCATGCACTTAAACTCACAGCCAGACACAAGAACTCCTTCTAATTCAAGAGTAGCTATTTCTTTAATGACATAGAAAAGAAAGAAAAGAAAACTGAAACCTATTTTTTACATGCTTCCATAGTGTGTTGCAATGCAATCTGCATTGATTATTTCATCGTTCATAGAAAGTCATATTTGTGACAAAAGCTTTCTCTCTAATAAAATATTAGATAAGTTAATTAATCTGTTGATGTCTTTAATGATCATCACAAAAGTAGGAAGTGATTAGCAAACTCAGATGTATCTATATATTTTTGCATCGATAATCGTTTTAGAATCGAATCGTTGACCTCATAATCGAATCGTTGACCTCATAATCGAATCGTTGACCTCATAATCGAATCGTTGACCTCATAATCGAATCGTTGACCTCATAATCCAATCGTTGACCTCATAATCGAATCGTTGACCTCATAATCCAATCGTTGACCTCATAATCCAATCGTTGACCTCATAATCCAATCGTTGACCTCATAATCCAATCGTTGACCTCATAATCCAATCGTTGACCTCATAATCGAATCGTTGACCTCATAATCGAATCGTTGACCTCATAATCCAATCGTTGACCTCATAATCCAATCGTTGACCTCATAATCGAATCGTTGACCTCATAATCGAATCGTTGACCTCATAATCCAATCGTTGACCTCATAATCCAATCGTTGACCTCATAATCCAATCGTTGACCTCATAATCCAATCGTTGACCTCATAATCCAATCGTTGACCTCATAATCGAATCGTTGACCTCATAATCGAATCGTTGACCTCATAATCGAATCGTTGACCTCATAATCGAATCGTTGACCTCATAATCGAATCGTTGACCTCATAATCGAATCGTTGACCTCATAATCCAATCGTTGACCTCATAATCGAATCGTTGACCTCATAATCGAATCGTTGACCTCATAATCCAATCGTTGGCCTCATAATCCAATCGTTGGCCTCATAATCCAATCGTTGACCTCATAATCCAATCGTTGACCTCATAATCCAATCGTTGACCTCATAATCCAATCGTTGACCTCATAATCGAATCGTTGACCTCATAATCCAATCGTTGACCTCATAATCGAATCGTTGACCTCATAATCCAATCGTTGACCTCATAATCGAATCGTTGACCTCATAATCCAATCGTTGGCCTCATAATCCAATCGTTGACCTCATAATCCAATCGTTGACCTCATAATCCAATCGTTGACCTCATAATCCAATCGTTGACCTCATAATCCAATCGTTGGCCTCATAATCCAATCGTGAGGTGCCAAGAGATTCCCTCCCCTACTAACCGCCGTGTTCTCCCCCCCGTCTCTCCCCAGCGCCCACCGACAGCACATCTCGCCGCTGCTGTCCTCGCTGTCCTGCCTGGTGCTGTACCTGCGCCGGCAGCAGCACGCCTCCTTCCTGTCGCTCACGCGCTCGCCGCACTCGGCCGAGGCGTGGCGCCTGCTGTGCCACTCCAGCCTCTCGCTGCTCATCCTCTACAACCGCCACCGCGAGTGCGAGGTGGCCAAGCTCTCGCTGCAGGACTACCGCAACCGCACCCTGCCGCCGCCGCCGCCGCCCGCCCCGCCGGCCCCGGCCAGCGGCGGCCCCGCCCCTCCGCCGCCGGCCCCGCCCACCGGCACGGAGGCCCTCCTCTCGCCCTTCGAGCGCCACGTGCTCTGTCACCTGCCGCGGGCGGGCGTGGTGGGCAAGCGGGGCCGCGTGCAGCCGCTCATCCTGCCGCCGCACAGCGAGGCGTGCCTGGAGCTGCTGCTGCAGACCAGCCCCAACGTGGGCGTGGACCCGGGCAGCCCCTACGTGTTCTCCCGGCCGTACCACTCGCCGGCCACGCCGCTGCGCGGCACCGACCTCCTGCGGAACCTGGCGCGCGCCAGCGGCGCCAAGAACCCCGGCGCGCTCACGGGCACCCGGGTGCGGCGGCAGGTGGCCATCCTCAGCCAGCTGCTGCTGCTGGAGGAAGGGGGCGAGGGTCCGGCCGGCGCCGCCGCCGCCGCCGCGGGAGGGGCTCCGGCTCCGGCCGGCAGGGCCACCCAGCGGCTGGAGGAGTTCCTGGAGCGGGAGTACCACGTGACGCAGAACTGCGCCACCATCGTGCGCGACCCGGCGCTGATGGGCCGGGTGGGCAGGGTGGTGCTGTACGGCGAGCGGGAGGGCGTGCTGTTCCGGGGGATGAGCCTGCAGCACATCTGCCTGGAGCTGGACGGTGAGGCGCTGAGGGGGGGCGGGGACCAGTCCCAGTTGGACCCTAGACTGGGGGGGACCAGTCCCAGTTGGACCCTAGACTGGGGGGGACCAGTCCCAGTTGGACCCTAGACTGGGGGGGACCAGTCCCAGTTGGACCCTAGACTGGGGGGGACCAGTCCCAGTTAGACCCTAGACTGGGGGGGACCAGTCCCAGTTAGGCCCTAGACTGGGGGGGACCAGTCCCAGTTAGGCCCTAGACTGGGGGGAACCAGTCCCAGTTAGACCCTAGTCAAAAGTAGTCCACCCAGTTAGACCCGAGTCGAACTGGGACCGAATAGTCCAACTGGGGTTGGACTATTCTGTCCCAGTTTGACTCGGGTCGAACTGGGAGGACTGCTCCGTCCCAGTTTGACTCAGTATGTTTTACTGGGAGGACTGCTCCGTCCCAGTTTGACTCAGTATGTTTTACTGGGAGGACTACTCTGTCCCAGTTAGACTCAGTATGTTTTACTTGGAGGACTACTCTGTCCCAGTTAGACTCAGTATGTTTTACTGGGAGGACTACTCTGTCCCAGTTAGACTCAGTATGTTTTACTTGGAGGACTACTCTGTCCCAGTTAGACTCAGTATGTTTTACTGGGAGGACTACTCTGTCCCAGTTAGACTCTGTATGTTTTACTGGGAGGACCACTGGGTCTGACTGCGTTCCGTTTCCCCCGCAGTGATGTCCGGCAACTCTGGGGACTCGTTTTCGGACGACTCTGACGGAGAAGGGGCGGAGAAGGAGGAGGTGAAGGTGGAGGTGGCGGTGGCCAAGAAGAAGGGGCCGGGCCGACCTCCCCGGAAGAAGAGGGGGCCCATCGCCACCCCCGTCAACACCATGCTTCCTGTCGCCCATAAAAGGAGATGCGTCCAGCCCAAATCCGGTAAATGGAGATCTCCACAGCGCTTGATTATTATTATCAATTACGTTGATACGGAAGGAACTCTGTTAGGATCTGTGGCTAAAATGAAGCTTAAGTACATTGGGTAGTAATTACGTTAACGAATGGTCTAAAATTGCTACAATTTTGAAATACGAGTAAAAATGACAAACTAAATACTAATAAGCTACATCATTTGTGATACAACATAATATATTTGACAAACCGGCTGTTTAATTGATATTTGTATCACTGCCATTTATCGTTGTTCCTCGTTACTCGCTGAAGCAGTTGCATGTTGCATAGACTGCAAGATAAAAATAGGGAAAGTGAGGAAAACGAGTAGTATTGTTTCATCCTTGAGTCATCATCACTACCTCGGCTTGGATCATCAAGTATAACCTATGCTGCTCTCGGAGCTACAGACGTGTGTAGCCTACCACACCGGAAAAAACACGTGATTGTGTGCTGCCAGAGCTTTGTCTCCTTACCCAGGTCACACTTCCCACTCAGTGATTAGCCTTTTGTGTTTCGGCAAAGGAGGTCCTTGATCTCACGATTCTAATTAGCTTATTAAGTGCGTTTCTTTCAAGTCTCCGGTGAGACTCCAGTCTTAAGTGTTATGTGCTGAGGCACCAGAATCTCAGGTCTCCAGCTCTGAAAGGAAATGTGTGGGGTCTAGGGCTCGAAATATATCGGTTTAAATATCTAAATACGCTACGGGAACACTGCAAAAATAAATGAGATTACACTTTTTGCCGGGATTTATCTGTTTTCATTAGCGTGACAAGACGACCATCACACAATATCCCGAGTTTGATTTGATTGGTTTGGTATCTCGGGATATTTGGCAATATCCCGAGATACCAAACCAATCAAATCGCGCCATCTAAGGAGGTTCATGTGTAGCACATGCTAACATAATTTGCTCAGATTTAAGGGTTCTTGGATGCAGAGTTTGTTGCTTTAGGGCAGGGGTTCTCAAAGTTTTGACAACTGAGGGCCAATTTAGGAACCCAAAATTTGACTGAGGGCCGCCAAAGGAGAAAAATGTTGGCGGGAAACGCCGTCAGCATCCCAGTGGTGAAAAAAAACATTGCACCCGCACCGTGGACCTCTGGGAGTGAGGTCAAGTGAGGTCTAAATCATGAAACTGAGGTTCACCCTTTCAAAGTAATGTACAGCCGGATTAAAACTAAAAAATGTAAAAGGATTTAATTGAAAGCTAGAGAGAGTCAAACTTTCTCTTTATATTTATTTATATTTGTTTAAATTAATATTGATAAAAAAAAAAATATATATATATATATTTTTTTTTATAATTTACATAATTATGTATGTCATTGCGGGCCGCCAGGAATGATTCCGCGGGCCGCCATTGGCCCGCGGGCCGCACTTTGAGAACCAATGCTTTAGGGTGTGACGTGCCGGCTCTGCATGCACAGCGAACCACCAACCACTGATCGTGTTGATCAATGTATGATCAGACATCCAAAGCACTCATTCTGCGACAGCCCAAATCTTCAGAACAAAACTTTGAAACGGGCCGGCAAAAATAAGTTTTAATTCCAAAATGAACAGCAACGTCAGTTTTATTGCCTGACTCCTCCCTGTTCCCTGACTCCTCCCATTAGCAGAATCCTCCAAGTTGCCTAAACTCCTCCCATTATCTGACTCCTCCCTGTTGCCTAAACTCCTCCCTTTCATCTGACTCCTCCCTGTTGCCTGACTCCTCCCATTATCTGACTCCTCCCTGTTGCCTAAACTCCTCCCACTATCTGACTCATCCCTGTTGCCTCAACTCCTCCCATTATCTGACTCCTCCCTGTTGCCTAAACTCCTCCCATTATCTGACTCCTCCCTGTTGCCCTAACTCCTCCCTGTCGTCTGACTCCTCCCCCTCCCCAGGGAAGCGCGGCGTGCTGAAGCGGCCGTGGTCGGAGGCGGAGCGCGTGGCGGTGGAGACCCACCTGAAGAGGAACATCGTGGAGCTGCGTGTTCCCGCCAAGGCGGACTGCGAGCGCTGCTTGGAGCTCTGCCCCCTACTGGTCAGCAACCACAGAGACTGGCGCTCCATCAAGTTCTACGTCCACAACCGCATCCAGCTGCTGAAGAAGCAGGGGCGGCGGGAGAGCAGCGGGGGCGGGGCGGCCTGTTAGGCTAGGGGGGAGGGGTTTAGGGTTTAGGGGCGGGGTTCAGGGGTGGGGGGGCGGGACATATATACGTACGTACATGCACACACACACACACGCACAGACCCAGCACATGCTATGTTGTACAAAAAGCCACCAGCAATCACAAGGAGGTCGGTCTCCTTGGCAACGGTGGAGCATAGTCGTGTTTGTATCTTCCTTTTAAAAAAGAAAAAATTAAAAAAGTTGAAAAGAAACGAGACTTCAACGACGATGAAGGGGGCGGGCCGTCGAAGGGGGAGGAGCCATCAACCCCGAAGGGCTCCAGAAGCTCCTCAAGTCGTTAAGGGAGTAGTGTAATAATACGGGAATGAATAATACAGGTTTAAGCTACCAGACGGGGGACTGAGACGCCCGCGGATGTTCGAACGCTTTGCGGAGGGGGGAAACGTTCCGCTTGTTTCTGTTTTTTGTTAAATATCCGGACGTGACGTTTGTATTCCGCGTGTCATTTGAGGAACACGCCGGATGAAACACTTTTAGGTTTAGTGACCATGTCTACTGAAGGCTGACGACCAAACGTGATTGTGTAAAGTTATGATGTGACGATGTCGATGATGAAGAAGATGACGACGATAATGAAGAAACCCAACGGTTGTGGACAACCCCGTTTGAGTCCTGATTTCTGGTTGCCGTGTTTGAATGGACTGGGACATCTATGAACTGTATAGTTTGTGTATTCAAGTGTATTCTTCAAATATCGGACCATGATGCACCTGTGTGGTTCAGTGGTTCATCTTTATTTTTATTTTATTCAGCGTACCTCTACCGCAATCATAGTGACGCTTGTGCTGTTTCAAGGCGACCTTGAAATACATTTCATATCAAATCAGTGGTGTTTTCTTTTTTATTTGTATGTATACATGGTCTTATTCCACAGTGTAAATACTTGTTTATCAATGAAACATATACAGTAGTGGATACTATGGTGGTATTGTGATATGGATATTGTAAATACTGTAAATACTACCTGTACTTATTAAAGTGTATGACATTTTTAGGTGTTTTCTTAAACGAGGTTGGAGTGACGTTTTACATAGTGAACACGGACGCGATGCGCATGGTGAATAAATATAAAATCAATTGCAATGAGTCGAACAATAAAACAAAAATTGAAATGATGTGAAAAGATATTTCTAGATCACTGTGAAACCAGATTTCATCTCAGCGGTTATAAATTATAGAGAACCGCTATGTATTTTATAGACAAAACCAGTTTTAAACTCAGCAGTTATAAATTATAGAGAACCGCTATGTATTTTATAGACAAAACCAGTTTAATATAGTTTTAATGTTAACTCGAATAATGTAATAGGTTTAGACAATATTTTTGTCAGACTGCAGATTGCTGCAGTGTTGAACAAAGCGGGGATATATGAAAACAGACGGGTCAGGAACCTTTTCAGTGAGTTATACAAATTATTACTTTTTCTTAGAGCCATACTCGAGTTTACACACTTTTTAGTCCTAGACCTTAAGTTAAGATATGACCGTGTATTGTGGGAAGATATAAGATAACTGTTTAGTTAACGTTATTTTGTCGTGTTCCCTTTTCTGACCATAAATTGTCTACTGTTTCGGGTTTTAGAATATGGTGTTGAGATGTAAAGTTAACCTGGAAATTAGCAGTTAATTTTTGAATACTTTGTGTTTAACTACGTTTCATAAAGGTAATAAATAAGGTAATAAAACCAATTTCCATCGCTGAAAGAGCCTAAAAGTTATACCACTATACACGGCCATATACTTTGTGCAAAGTGAGTTCACACAGTTTCATCTGCCGAAATAGCTCAGTTGGGAGAGCGTTAGACTGAAGATCTAAATGTCCCTGGTTCGATCCCGGGTTTCGGCAGTACAGTCTGTGACTGTCTTTTGGTCTTTACCAGCGTGAAAAATGCTTCTGAAAATGACAATAACATCAACTGATTAGTCTTCATTCCCGTGCCGATCTTCCCCATTGTATATTCACATTTTAATTTTTTATACTTTTTTTTTTACAATTTTAATTTTCTTTTCATTTACTGAAGTCACTTCAATTGAACTGTAAGCTTGAAAAAAAATCTGCCCACACTAATTCAACTCTGCGAGTGTATCGTAAATGATGTAATCGTAAAAGCAGAATAAAAAGATAAAACGTTATTCATAGTGAAGGAACTTGTTTTACCTGTACTTGACGATTTGTCCGCCAGAGGGCGTCCTTACAAACCCTCCATTCACCAACCACGGTGAACGACTCAGTGACGCAAGCGGAAGTGTTTATAAATACAGCTGATTGCCTTTCACGTGAGGAGGACCTCTTGAAACCCTTCTTGCATCTGGTTTATTTCAGTGATACTGTCATTTATGTCTTCTGCACTTCGTAAACAGTGGGGATTTTAACAGCGTTTCTAGACTAAAGAGGATCATGTTACATCTCGCCTCGCTTAGGGGCGATCAGACCCGGGCATTGTGAATCCCGTCTGTGGGAACCCGATCTGAAGTGATCGGATGTGGAGGAATGATCCCACTTTGCATCCTCTCCGTGGCTCTGTGACGACATGACGACGGGGAAATAGACATTTCTACAGACCTAGGCACTGGGTCCTTCTGAAGGAACCACATAGTCTTGTTTTGGACTTGGACAGCAGCCATGTCTCAACTTATTGATTCGGATGAAAGCACTCCTCTGCTCAGAGACGATGCGAGCAGGTAGGTTCAGAGTACATTACTGCAGCGATAACCTATGACCTATTAAATCACACTGCACTGACTGTCCGTCCGCCATAGTGCAGCCGCTGGCCTTAACATGTCAACACTCAGTGTGAGAGTTTGGTCAGATCATACTTATTGCCATAAACAGCTTAAATGAACAATGGACAAATTAACCCTGACGCACTGTCACTTTACACTTCACGCATAGCCACAGCTTTTCTATTTTGTCTTGGTTATCTTTTACAGTTTTTAATATTTATACTTGTTTTAAGATCTATACACACACACACACTATGTGTGCTCTCAGAAATCAATGTTGTATGACTGCCTATCAGTACAGTGTCCTGTTTGTCGAGCCACGGCAAAGATGATTTTCTGTCACGACAGGCAATAAAGTTTCCTGAATCTGAATCTGTAGATGTATCAGTACTCTACAACCGGATTGTTTGTTTTACATTTTATGAACACGCACGTTGTATTGACTGTTGTATCGCAGTGCTGCTATTGCATTGATTGTTCTGCTGCTGTGCTGTCTGTGTGCAGTGACGACTGCCAGGACGCAGACTACAAGAGCCGGTGGAGGTCCATCAGAATCATGTACTTTACCATGTTTCTCAGTAGTGTGGGTGAGTACTGGAGCCTCCCATGTTTTTATAACAACAACCAGAAGGTCTGGTTGAGAACAGTGGTTCTCCTAAGGTCCAGCCTGGGGTCCCATATACGTCATTGGTCAATAAGTCACTGAGTCACAAAATAATAAAAAAGAATGACCAATGTTGCAGTAATCAACAATGCCGTCTCATTCATGTACTGTTTAAATCCTGGAGCGAACAGAAAGCTGAAACAATGGGGGCTAAAGTTAATGAAATAGTAAGGCATTGAGACATGAATCAACATTAAAACATACATTTTACCCGTGAGCTTCTTTCTGAAGATTAAGGTCTGGCATATGCTTTGCGACCCACTCAAAATAACCTCCTATGGGTCACGAGTCACGACCCACGAGATATGTACCACTGCTCTAGAATCCCCCCCACACACACACACACACACGCACACGCACACGCACACGCGCGCACGCACCTTATGTGGTTCACCTTCTCTGCAGATCTGTAAGAATGTAGGTCCAAAATAATTGTGTACGTGTGTTAGTGGGTTGTGTTGCATGATATCAAAGACTGCAAGCTTGCTCTTGGACCTGCATGTGTGTGACGACAGTTCTGTCGTGTTTCGCTTCCTCTTAGGGTTCACCATCGTCATAACCTCCATCTGGCCCTACTTGCAGAAGGTAAGTGAGAGCAGCCAGCCGAGCAATGCGCTGATGCAAAGACAGTCTTTTTCACAGTTTATTTGAATCGTCCCGTTTTGTCCCCTCGCGGTCCAGACTTCTGCTTTCAAATGGACTCGGAGAAACTCTGGCCTTTCGTCTGGTCTAAAAGTCACAATGTTAATACTTTGAGGAAATATGAGGTAAAACACATTTTAATGTGCTGTTAGACAAAGTAAAAAACAACTGAGAATCAAAGCGATAGTGCAACACTCCTCATTAACGCTGAAGGCTTCAGTAGCTGGGTTGGGCAGCCTTGGGCGCTGATTAGAGGCTCCATTAAAGGAGCATTTCTTCTTGTCCTTGTTATTGTTCTTCTTCTTGTTGTTCTTCTTCTTCTTTTTCATTTTATTCTTCTTCCTCTTCTTCTTCTTCTCCTTCCTCCTCTGTTTCATCTTCCTCTTCCTCTTCTTCTTCTTCCTCTTCTTCTTCTTCCTCTTCCTCTTCTTAGTATTATTGTTTACTTGAACGTCCTATCCCTGCCCGTCTGTCCCTCCGGCGTGCAGATCGACCGCGGCGCAGACGCCAGCTTCCTGGGCTGGGTGGTGGCAGCCTACAGCCTGGGCCAGATGGTGGCCTCGCCCCTTTTCGGCCTCTGGTCCAATCACAGGCCTCGCCGGGAGCCGCTGGCGTGCTCGCTGCTGATCAACGTGGGGGCCAACGTGTACTACGCCCTGGTGGCCCTGCCGCCCGCCGGCAACCGCTACCACATGCTGGCGGCCCGCGCCCTGGTGGGCTTCGGCGCAGGTGAGCATCCACACGCACTGACGCGCACACGCACACACGGACGAGTACCACCACCGCACACACACAGAAGCAGCTGCACCCACCGCGCACACAGGCAGCACCAACCACCATACGCACGCACACGTTGACGGACAGACGGACAGACGGACAGACGGACAGACGGACAGACGGACAGACGGACAGACGGACAGACGGACAGACGGACAGACAGACGGACAGACGGACAGACGGACAGACGGACAGACGGACAGACAGGTATTGTATTGTATTGTATTGTATTGTATTTCAATCCGTTCTGTTGGGGGTCAGATCAGCTCTCAGGTTGCCTACATGTCGTTTGCGAGACCGAGACCGACTCCACCTCTGCGTCCGGTAAACAACACTAAGCTCTCTCAGCGTACATTACGTTGATAACGGGGTCTCAAGCGTTTGCCGTACCATCGGGGCCACTGAAGTGAGGCCGATGATTCTGCGTGCACGGATCTGACCGTGTCCTATATACAGGAGTTGGGTTGACGA
The DNA here is from genome assembly GCF_031168955.1 of Gadus macrocephalus. NCBI lineage: Eukaryota > Metazoa > Chordata > Actinopteri > Gadiformes > Gadidae > Gadus > Gadus macrocephalus. The sequence continues at coordinate 3,680,471 of NC_082398.1, read as the reverse complement.
TGTTTTCGCGACAGGTAACGTTGCCGTGGTGAGGTCCTACGTTGCCGGGGCGACGTCGTTGAAGGAGCGGACCAACGCCATGGCCAACATGAGTGCCTGCCAGGCTCTGGGCTTCATCCTGGGACCAGGTACACACCGCCCTGCGTCTCTCATGTCGAAGTATTCCACTTGATCCGATCCGTCGCTGTGGTTCCTGCTGTCCCTAGCAGCATCTTAACCTAGCTGTCTTTGTTGCATACGGGGAATGGGTTAACCTAGAGATTGTTAGTGTTGTGGCACTTGGGTTCTATGAACATCCTATGTGTACCGCCATCGATGTATTGTTGTTTCTCTTTCTTCTGACGAATGAACTCATTGTTAGTCGCTGGGGATCAAAGTGTCTGCTAAATGCCCTGAATGTAAATGTAAATGTAAATCCCTATCCCTCTTCATGGGATATTTGGTCTGTGCTTGGATTTATGTTGTTTTTTCCCTCTCCCTTCAGAGGGCGGTGGGTTAATGGGTGTGGGCCTTGAAGCCCTGAGTCACTGTAGCTGAAGGACCACACAGAGACTCATTTACAGTTTAATTGACTTATTGACTCATTGAATTATTCCATTCGTTTTCAATGTTTCTTTTGCGAGGGGCAAGCCAGATCATTTATTCAGTATTTTTTTCATCTCTTTGTCGATAGACTCGCTCAGTTAAGATCAATAAACAAAGAGTATAGATTACAAAAAAAAAGGCCATTCAATATTTAGATATTTTGTAGAATATAAATGTACACAAATGTTATAAAGAAACTAAATCGGCATACATTAGTGTACTTTAAGTATGCAAAACCTAACTTAATAAACCCGTCAACATATCCATAAAGAGTCCCGTGACCAACGCGGACACACACACACACACACACACACACACACACACACACACACACACACACACACACACACACGTCTGACTCTCCCCTGTGGGACCCCCAGCCCTCCAGGCGGCCCTGTCCTTCATCGGGGAGACGGGCGTGGCCGTGGGGGGCGGCGGCCTGCGGCTCAACATGTACACCTCCCCCGCCCTGCTGGCCGCGCTGCTGGGGGTCCTCAACATCCTGCTGGTGATGCTGGTGCTCAGGTACCTACAGACCCCCCCCTCCCCCCTTCCCTCCCCCACTCCCCCCTTCGGCTGGTGCTCAGGTACCCACAAACCCCCCCCTCCCCCCTTCCCTCCCCCCTTCGGCTGGTGTTCAGCTACCGACAGACCCCCACTCTCCCCCCTCCCCTCCCCTCCTTCCTCCTCTCCCTCCCTCCCCCCGTCGCTCGCATTGATTGGTCCCTCTTGTGGACAGAGACTCGGGACGAGGGTCCAATCAATGCGAGCAACACGTGTGTGTGTGTGTGTGTGTGTGTGTGTGTGTGTGTGTGTGTGTGTGTGTGTGTGTGTGTGTGTGTGTGTGTGTGTGTGTGTGTGTGTGTGTGTGTGTGTGTGTGTGTGTGTGTGTGTGTGTGTGTCGCTGTGACCCCCAGGGAGCATTTCGTGGACGACGAGGGGAGACACCTCTGCGCCATCAACTACGGGTCGGAGGGTAAGTCCCGCCCCCCCGTCCCCCCGTCTCTGATTCGCTGTTTGAAGCTGATGAAACCTCATGGCCGTGCATACAGGGCTCAAGTCTTAGTTGTGGTTCCACGTTGACGCATCACAAGGGGGTCTACGGACCCGTTGCGTCCTTGCGGACCCTCCTTGCGTCCGCCGCCAGGGCCGGACGTGCGGCTCCCAAAAACGTTAACCTTGCGCCGAGGCGACGCAGCAGCGAGGGCTGTGATTGGTCGGCTCACTCAAACCCGACGCAGAGCCAAGACAGGTTCAACGACTGCGGCGAAGCGTCTGCGTGGTCATTGCGTTGCGTCGACGTGGAACCATAACGGAGCCTTTTAGTGGATGGGTCCGGGTGTTGTTATGTAATCTTCGTCTTGTCTGTCTGCTCCTCTCCCTCATGTAGATCAAGTGGAGCTGCAGGAGGCGGAGGGCGACATCGACCCCATCGCCGTGCTCACCTCCAACCTACTCTTCTTTGTCATCATGTTCATCTTCGCCGTCTTCGAGACGTAAGTGAACGGAGGCACGAGGCAGGGAGAGAGGGGCGCGATGCCTTTAGTCATGCGTCCTTTAAACGGATCACGGCCAATTAACCAATCAACTGGGGCATCTGGATGTGGGCGGTTTCAAAATAGATAGTAAAACGCACGTGACAACCTCTTTAAAGAAAGATGGAATGAAAGGCGGAATGAGTTGATTTGTTACAACGAATTATAACAAATTATAGATATCGAGACATTTCTCAGGAGTTTCAGCTGCTTTGGAAAACCGTTACCAGGTTTTAGAATGTGACGATATGGAAGTGTCTGAACCTGGCAGTGACAGGATGAAGGCGGAAAGGAAATAGTAGAGAAATGAGGCAGAATTGTGAAGCTGCGATTTGGCGTACTGTCGACAGAAAGATCCCGTGCTGTAGAATGAGTCCGAGCCTGACTTGACTTAAAGGGACAATGTGTAAGATAAACTCATGTGTTTATCAGTTATTTCTTAAATATTTGACCTTGTTATTTGTCTAGTACAGGCCGGGGTCAACAATCCCCAAGACTCCAACAATCACTTCGTTTACACCCTACGCCGGAGTAAAGTGTTGATTAGGGCCTGCAGGGGGCGTGTTCCCCCTGTCTAGAGGAGTATAAAAAGGCACACCCTCCCACACGGTACTAGTTGCCCTTTGGCTACTGCAGAGCTAACAGCAGCCTCCAGATTACCTCGGTGCAGAGACGAGACGGCGAGAACTAGTAGTTCTCGTGGTGAGAGCTGGAAAAAAAAAACAGTCTTCCTGTGGGTTGTTCAAGGGGCATGCACGAGAGGTGTGATCTGTCAATGTCAGCGGACCCTATGCCCTCCGCCGCTAAAGAAATAGTTGCCAGAAGTTGCTAGAATTCTTTAAAGCGGTTGACAGTTTGATGCCAAAAGTATGAACATTTTATGAGCAAAGCAATGAGAATAAAACAAACAAAGTGTTCTACGTTTATAATGTTTAGGCATGGCGAGGTTTCTGATTGAGTCGTTCGTTCTCCGATAATAACTTCAACCTTTTTCAGTGAGTAACCATCCATGTATAGTTCAGAATCAGAATCAGAATCTCTTTATTGTCATTGCACAAAGTGCAACGAAATTGGGGTAGAGGCTCTCAAAATAAATGCTTTTAAAACAAAAACTAAATGAGAAAATGAGTGTATTTTTTGAAAATAAATATAGAATGTTAAAGAACTCAAACAAATGTATACATTTTAAAATGTCAGCCAATTTTAAAGGTCAGATTGGTATGATAATGCAGTCATTTATAATTCTGCATTATTTAGAGAAATAACAGCTCTGGGGTAGAAACTGTTATCACCAACTATGACATAGTTGGTTCCGTGTGTGAGGCGGTTGTCGTTGCGTGTGGGCTCCAGGATCGCCACGCCCCTGTCCATGGACATGTTCGCGTGGGCCCGGACGGAGGCGGTGCTCTACAACGGCATCATCCTCTGCGCCATCGGCTTCGAGTCCATCGCCGTGTTCCTCGTGGTCAAGGTGGTGGCTCAGAGGTGAGGAACGCCCCCCCCCCCCCTCCCCCCCCCCCATCGCAGTGACCCGCGGTGTCACGGCCCCACGTCCAGATAAGCGCCAACTAAAAGCGATATTCGTGTAAACCATTGGTTCTCAAAGTGCGGCCTGCGGGCCGATGGCGGCCCGCAGAAACATTCCTGCCGGCCCGCAATGACATACAGCTGTATTGATATTATAATATCAATATTAATTTAAACAAAAATAAATAAATATAAAGAGAAAAGTCGACCCTCTCTAGCTTTCAATTAAATCTTGTCACATTTGTTAGTTTTAATCCGACTGTACAATACTTTGAAAGGATGAACCTCAGTTTCGTGATTTAGACCTCACTTGACCTCACTCCCAGAGGTCCACGGTGCAATGTTTCTTTTCACCACTGGGATGCTGACGGCGTTTCCCGCCAATTTTCTTTTCCTTTGGCGGCCCTCAGTCGAATTCTGGGTTCCTAAATTGGCCCTCAGCTGTCAAAACTTTGAGAACCCCTGGTATGAACGGTCCCGAGGACGGAGTCTTATCTTGAGCTCTCCGCCCCTCCCTCCTCCCCCCCCCCAGGGTTGGAGATCGTCCCGTGCTGCTGGGGGGCCTTAGCATCATATTCTGTGGCTTCTTCGTGCTGCTGCCATGGGGGGACCAGTACCCCCTCCTCCAGTGGGAAGGTAAGGGGCCTGCTGTCGCATTATGGGGGATTGGAATCAAAACGTCATTCATGCGAACTAGCTATCATTGTTGTATGCGGGGAATGGGTTAACCTTGCCATTGTAAATGCTTGCATCACACTTGTTTCTATGAATATCTTTACTGTACCGACAGCGATATATCTTTTCTTCTCTCTTCTGATAAATGTACTTATTGTAAGTCACTTTGGATAAAAGCCAAATGCTCTAAATGTAACACAAGAAAGTGTGACGATAATTTGCATGCAATATGGCGAACCGTAATAAGCAGAACTAAAAAACAATTAAGACCAATTAACTAGTCGCGCTCATAACTCGCGCAGCTTTGAATGCACTTTTTTTCCTTTCCAATGTCTTCTTCCAAAGACATCAAGAACAACTCTGTGGTGAACCAGACGTTCTCCAGCCCCCTCTCCATCGCCCCCCTCGCCCCAGGGGCCTCCAACGGCACGGTGGGGCCCAGAGGCTGTCCCTTGGCCCAGAGCTGGTGCCAGTACACGCCCTCCATCCACCTGGGCCAGTTCGTCAGTGCTGACGTGCTCATCGGAGCCGGCTACGCCGCCTGCAACGTCATGTCCTACACGCTCTACTCCAAGATCCTGGGGCCCAAACCGCAGGTGAGAGGAAGAACAAAGTCAGACGGTTAAAGGGGCCGACGTGAACAATGTGAAGACGCTTTTATCCTTAGTGGTGGGGGGGAAAAGAATCGATTCCGTTCAGAAACGACCCAAAGTTGTTGTCTTACCCCCCAAATAAACGCACCTTGGACCAAAAGAAATCGATGAAGTTAACTCCAATCTTTCGCCTGAGGCGATAGCCTACTGAGTCGCAATATGTTGCAGAATCTAATCGCAGAATCTAATACTTGCTGGAACGCAATATGTTAAGAATCGCAATAGTAGTATTATATTGATATAATAATGATATTGAATCGTGGCCCAAATATCGCAATACTATCGAGTCGTCACACGTTTGTCAATCCCCACCACTGTTTGATCCAAAGCGATTTACAACGTTTGACGCACACATTCACACACTGTGTCGTCGTCGTCGTCCCCCCCCCCCCCCCCCCCCCCTGCCAGGGCGTGTACATGGGCTGGCTGACAGCGTCGGGGAGCGGGGCCCGGACGCTGGGCCCCGTGTTCGTGTCCAACGTGTACACGCGCCTCGGCCCGCGCTGGGCCTTCAGCGTCATGTGCGGCCTGGTGGCGGCGGGCGTGGCTCTCCTGGCCGCGCTCTACCGCCGGCTGGTCCCCTTCTCCGTCCGCCACCGGAGGGCCAGGGACACGTAGCCCCCCCCCCCCCCCCCCCAGCGTAGGGGAGGACCGGGGCGCGGCTTCTGACATCACAGGTGGGCGTGTTCACCCAGATGTGTGACGGATGGATGCCCGACGGTCGCTGCTCGGCCGACTTTCAAAACGGCTTGTAAAGGCTGATCACACTCACACCTGGTTGGAGAATAGGTTCCCCATTTCTAATCAATATATGAGTGGTGCATTTCTTTTTTTGGAAACACTATTGTAACAACAGCACTATCGGCAATGTGTGATAAGTATTGTGAATGATGAACAAAGCTTTGGTCCCAATTACTCTGTTATCCATATTGGTATTAGGGCTACGTCTTCTGCGTATGTTTTGAACAAGCAATGTTACTTTCCGTTATATTATTTGGCGAATGATTTTATTGTACTGATTTTAGACGATTGTAATTCACAACAGGGATGTAAATAAGTGGACTGATAGTTTAAAGTGTAAATATTGAGTGATTCATGATATTTTTTACGTGTGTATGAATGGAATTTTCAGTCTGTCAAGAAATGGAGGTGTGTGTGTGTGTGTGTTTGGGGGAGTGTGCGGGGGTGTGATAGAATTTGAATACGGCAACTACCTTGTTTAAATAATCTATGAAAATAATGTGATTTATTTTGAATGACGAATCCAAAGAAATGTTGAAGGGAAACGTTCATCAACAATTAAAATATGGAAATAAGCAATGTCTTTCATAGTTATTTGTGTTAAGCATGAAATCTTTCATAGTTCGTATATGCATTTAGTTGATTCCATTGTGTGAGGGCTATAGGTGAGACCACGATTTTTAAATGACTATTAATGTTATTAATAATGATGCATACGTCTGCTGACGTACACGTTTCAATGTACATGCCCGAGGGGCTTTGCTGAGGTGTGTAGGACTGCTGTGTACGTCTCATGTCTTGCCAGTCTTGTGAGCCAGTGTTGTGCCCGCAACAGGATGTGGTCCGCCTGGGTTATCACAAGACACAAAGGAACACACACAACTATATCACCCAAATCCTAACCTTAAGAAGCAGGATTACAGCTCTGCTAAGAATATCTTCTGAGAACTATCTGTTAATTAAATACATAAAAAATACTTAAATACATTGCACTTTCTAAAATGCTCATTTATTGCATATGTTGTCTTTTACTTATTTATTATTTTATTTTATTGTATGGCAATGTTTATGCGAGAAGTAGTTTGAGTCTTTGTGTATGAAAAGTGCTATAAAAAATAAAGTTGCCTTTCCTTGCCTTGCCTTGCCTGTGAAGCGAGTAGAATGCAGAGATGAGGCCACTGTAGATTCTCAGAAGGGTGCTTTGATGATCGTGGTGCTTTTCAACAGTGTCATGTAGTATTGATTGCGAAATACTTAAGTGTCTTCTTCTTTTGTGAACTTGGGGCAACGGCTTCAGTGACATGGGACAGTTTTATAACTCCCAGGTAGAGGCCTGGGCTTTTGGCTTGGAAAACTTATTGGCCAATAACTCTTGAACTGGATAATCACACACACTCATTCGTCCTGTGTGGTTGTGATGAGTTTTACATGATCTAAAACAATTTTTTTATATAGTTTTACATGATCTAAAACTTTTTAGATGATGAGGATATTTTTACATGATGAGGATCATGTAAAACTATATGGTATAGTTTTACATCATCATCCAACCATATATATCACGGTTAAAGCTAGTTCTGTTGTTGGGCGTTAACTGTGTGCAAAGAGGCATAACTAGTTCAGATTCAGATTTCAGTTTTGCTCTTGCAAACTCAGAGTTGTCGACCTCAGGCTATGACGCCCCTTTCTTAAAAAAAACACTGTTTGTGTTGGCGGTGCTTTACATTATTGGTTCTCTCACTCCATTTTTTCACAGCTAGACTCACACACCCATATCCACCATCATGCCTTATAGTCAAATCGACTAGTTTTATCCCTGGTACTCTTCCACATGTGAAACCACCACAACCGGTAAGTGACTTTAATCATGAGCTATCATGCACACACAGTTTTACAGTTTAAGAGTTTATTTTTTTAATCTTTTGAATGTTCACTTTGTGTGTTTTTTATGTGAGTGCATCAGTCATTCACATCTCGGTTCCTCACCCTATCTTCGCAAGTCATCCCAGATCTGGTGTGACTTGTCCCAGGCTGTTTAGAATGAATAATTAGGTTTTGATTTAATCTTATTGGAGGTTAAACATGCTACTACTCCAGAGTACATCTTCATTTTCAGAGATCACTGAAGGCATCTACCAAATAACAATATCTAACTTCCAAACTCTGCCTGCTCATACAATATCTTTCTCTTTTTGGATTGAAATTGAACGTGAATGCCAGGCAGACCGATCTGATCTCGAGCCATTAAGGCAGGAAACGACAGGTCTTTGAGAAGTGAGATGCACATTTAAGCGCGCTGGCTTCCTGTCATACCAGTCGACCGCAGTGCTCAGCCGTGCACAATCAACCCCACACACACGCACACACTTCCTGTGCGAGTACCGCCAATAACCTTGTAATGCAAATGGGAAGCGAGCTGTTGTTAAGTTTAGACGTCTTGAGAAATTGACATTTAAAAGAGTAATGTACAGTACATCGAAGGGGGTTGGGGTAGGATGGGATTTCTGGATGTCTCGCTATTTCATTTCCATTTTGAAAAAGGCATTTGGTCAATATTCTAATAGTTATGAAACGTTCTCACTTTAAAAAAAATATGTTTTAATTGATGTTCTGAAGAAATACAGTAAAAACGAACCAACAAAAAACAAAAAAAACAGCTTTACCTCCTGATTTTATTTCACTAATCAAAAGCCAAACGGCCTTTTCAGAATCTCTGAGGTGGATTGAGGTGGACCTCGATGGATTTTCTGTTTCGGAAAACATTGCACAAAAGAGTCAGCGGGACGAACTGCCACCATAACCTCAACCACAGCGACAATCAGCAGGGCTTCCACTGAGGGCCACGCTTCTCTGCTGCAGTGACCCTCTCCTACAGACACTCTCCCCCTGCTCTGCAACCGGCCCACCGAGGTAAGGCTCCTCCCCAACGACAGCCAGTGCAGTCCATCAACAGGATGCTTACAGCAGCCCCTCTCAACTGGGTCAGCTAGCCCCGGCTACCAGAGGCCTCCGCGTTAATTGGACGCTCGTTTGCAGCATTGATGGTGATAATTCTAACGAGATTAAACAAACCCATATCCGGCGCGCTTGTACTCACGACAATAACTAATAGTGTGTGATAAGCCATTCGGGGATTTGCCCGGGACACACCCCATGATGGATGGGGCTGGTGACCACGGAAACCCACTTGAACCCGCCCTGCTACTCAAACCCTCCAATCACGTGTCTCCCCCCCCATTTCCCTCCTACAGGCGCCAACCATGTCAGACATTGAAGACAAGACCACCAGCTACAAGACGGTGATCTTGCTGTTCTTCTGCCTCCTCTTCCTCGTCTTGCTCCTCCTCTTCCTCTACAGGAAGCTCAACAAGCAGACGGACGGCGAGTACACCGTCAGCAACGTGGTGCTGGGGGAGGGGGGGCTCCGGGACCGCGGGAGGGAGCTCCTGCGCGACGCCTGCCTGACCCACCTGGGGGTCCGCCTCTGGGCCGGCCGGGACGACGAGGAGGACCCCGAGTCGGGGGTGGGGCGGGAGGAGTGGGGAGAGGAGGGGGAGGAAGGGGAGGAAGGGGAGGAGCAGGAGGGGGACAGCCGGGGGAGCGCGAGCGACGAGGACGACGACGAAGAGGAGGAGGAGGAGGAGGAGGAGGAGGAGGAGGAGGAGGGGAGGAAAGGAGATGGCGAAGACGTGCCGGACGGCCGCGCCAATGTACCGAACGACAAACACCCGGCCTGTGAAAACACCCAACTGATCGTGGTGGTGGAGCAGACGAGGGGAGGGTGGGATGGGGAGGAGGAGGAGGTGGTGGAGGAGGTGGAGGAGGTGGAGGAGAAGGCCGGGAGCAATGAGGAAGAGGAGCAGGGCGCCGGCTTGATGATAAACCTCAAGCAGTTCTCCGGGGGGGCCATGTGGTCGGAGGACGATAAAGATGACGGCACCATCATCGACCTGACAGTGTTGTAAGACACAAAACAACCATGGGGGGGGGACGGGGGGGGGGGGCGACATGTCGAGGTCCTAGACATGCAGACTTCCCCCAAGCAGCTATCGAGTGAAGCCAGGGGTTCACGACCTTCTGCCCCCTCCTATCTCCTCCTCCTACCAAAAACCTCCCCAGAATGTGCCAATATCTCATAACATGTTCATCCAAAAGGCAAATACAGCTTAGATGTTTTTGTTAATATAATCAGGGAAGTATTGGTGCAATTAAAGGCTGGTAGGTCAACATGAGCTTTCTGCTTGACGTTTTGAAAAATAAAAATTATTGAGCAATTTCCTCGTTTAGCCTCATAGCCGCGGCACCGGGCAGCGTGGTGGCGCCCCTTTGTGGCCCGGATGCCTCACTTTGCAGCTTGTGTTCATATAAGTCCAACGCTTGTTAGTACTTCAGGAAGGTTTAATATGACTATTTACAATTCGAGTTATGTAACGCTTTGTAAATGCAAATGTGAATAAATTACTTTGCTACGGAGTTTTTTGTGCTTTGAGTCATTTAAAAAGTTGTCCTGTGGAAATACAAAGCTTAGCATAACATCTGCAAATGATCAACGTGCTCCCAGGAAGTGGACTAGAGTAATCTGTTACTAATGTAATCTACATGCATCTACTTGTGTAACATCTTCACGCTGTTGATAACAACAGCCAGCTTCATATACTATTTTATCCTCCTTTGTAGCCAATGGGGGGATGTAGCTCAGTGGTAGAGCGCATGCTTCGCATGTATGAGGCCCCGGGTTCAATCCCCGGCATCTCCACCTCTTTTAACACTTTTTGAAAAACATAATAAATAAGGCAATCATGCGTGAATGTGTGTTCAGTAATTAGCTACTAGTAGAAAGATATATGTAAAACATTTTGCAAACATTTGAAAGGGCCATGCGACCGACCCTGGTTACCGAAAAACAGCAATTCACCATTGGACGAATATTCACGGAAATAAAAAAGCGCCCGCTTCTTATTGGTCTTGACGGGGTTTTGGGCGTGGTCGTCACCGTACGCACACAAATGTCAGGCTCCACTTTCCTCTTGGAAAGGCCCGGTGTTGCCAGATTGGGACAGATTCCTCCCTTTTCTTACTCGAGGCGCGCTGCAGGCAGGGTTGCCAGATCGGGAATTGGGAAATCTGGCCCAATCTGGCAACTCTGGATAGGCCAGCCGTGCCCGTGCTGGATCTCAGTGTGGCTCTCCTCATCAACACGGGTGGTTCTGCATTAATGGGCCACACGTAGACACCATGGAGCATCCAGCACCACCGCTCCCGTCCGCGGCAGCATGTAGGCCAAGGAGCGTACGGGGATAAGACATGATCAGAGCAATTATGTAACAGCCACTGGATCTTCTCTCAAGAACGGCATCACAGCATCCCTGGACGTTTTGGACGTATCGTGATGGATTATCGATAAAGAGGCCAGAATACCCCCCCCCCCCCACTTGCTTCGGAGAGACCGACGGCGACCCGAACCATACGTTGGTAAATATGTTGGTTATTTTAATCTTAAAGAGGTCAACCAGCTCGTTGGAGGCTGTTTGCACGGCCGTAGCGGTACTATGGTTCCCACCGTCCACTCCAGTGATGAAATCGACATCCAACAGGGGTGTACACAAACTGTGTACACATTAAAAAAAAAAAAGCCAGGAAACTATGATCACACCATCAAAGCAAAGTGCGTTCATCACCCGCCACCTTACGAGCGTTCAAACGGGAATCGTCTCTCCATCCTCACCCTGACTCGACTGTACCATAGAGATTATTTCAGTAGACGTCACGTCTATCTGCATAGGGGAATGAAATGCAATAAACCTGCGAGGTTTGGTGGTGGAAAATAATGCCCCACTGTCCAAGCTCTCCGGGAAATGGCGCACACCTCAAAACCAACATGGAAGGTATATTTATTTATCTGTATGCCACTGCCACCGCCACTGTCAAAGCGACGATGATGATGCTCGTATCTTAAGGGGGGTGGATGGTGGTGGTGGGGTGGGTGATGGAGGGGGTAGGGGAGGTTGGAAAACAACAGAAAAAAAAAATATGAGCCACATCTGGTTGGCAAACTGTCTTAAGATGGATGCAGAGGCGGCGCGCGTAAAAAAATGACAAGGTATCCTTTCTTTAAATGGCGTCCCGGTCGTGCGATGCGTGCGTTATGGTGTTTTTATACATGGATGATACAAAAATGGCGTGTTGTCATTGTGTTCCGTGTGTGTGTGTCCCCCACTCCCCATCACCACCCCCCCTTGCAGCCGGAGTAGAATGTTACTAGCCTCCGCGGTGGTGGTATGGGAATGGCTGAACGAGCACGGACGCTGGCGGCCCTACAGCCCGGCCGTCTCTCACCACATCGAGGCGGTCATCCGCTGCGACCCGCGCACCGCTAGTGTGGTTTTGGGCCAGGTGGACCCGCGCCTAGCGCCCTACATCATCGACGTGCATTCCATGCACCAGTTCCGTCAAGACACAGGTAACAACAAAAATAATGGATAATATCATCTCCTGGCCGGAAAGGTTTTTATTTGTGTGCGTCTGTGCAGTTCGGAAGTGATGTGGGAATATGGGGGTGCTGCTAAAGGTGGCGATGAGCTAGGAGATGTTTTGCAAGGCCTTCATTGAGCCCCTATACACGCCCGTAGATAGAAGCTCCCCCAAGCCATGACAGGCTTGTGTTGTTGCTTTAAAGGCCAGATTCTGTCTACGTATCGTGTCAAAAAGGGTGTACCGTGATCGTGCATGTTATTAGAAACGTCCTCCGATTGCACGCACAGCGGCTGTGTCCGCGAAAAGACGAGCGTTCATGGATGCATTGTGTACAGGTGTCACACATTGTGCGCTTGAAGCTCTCTGGAAGTCGATCTTTTTTTCAGCCGCGTATTTTCGTCGTGTCCGCCCTGAAACTCATGGCATAGAGAAGCGATGGCTGTTTAAACCGTTTCCACGGGGGCTTTTTTTCTTTGATGTCATAATGAACGCTGAATCGAAAGAAAGACAAGCGGTCTCGAGGCAGGTGAACATGTGTCTGGCGTCACAACACACGAATCGACATGGCAACACGTTGCTTATTGTTGTTATGAGTGGGGAAAAACCGAAATCAAAACAATATGTCCGCTGATGCAAGGAGGCCACCATGCGACACACACATAGCGACGACGTGTGTGTGTGTGTGTTGGGGGTGATGAGAATTATCGAGAGAGGTGGAACTTTGGCTCGGAGGGCCTTGTGGCTCCCTCCGCCTCGGCCCTGGAGCTGACAAAAGAGTTTTGTTCATTCTGCTGCCTCCAGTTACCACTTCCAGCCCGAACCTTGGGTGAGAGGCAAAGGGGGGAGGCAGGTGGGAGGCCTGCCCTAGTCTAAAGGGAATCTGGAGGAGCTGGAGGTTGAGGTGGAGCAGGAGAGGAATGGTTGGGAGGGGGGGGGATTTCATTTCAGAAGTTTAGGGTGGTGAACAAAATGGTGCTGATGATCAGATGTTTGTGCCAATGCCTGACAAAAGCCTTTTTCAGCAGGTCTGCTGAAATCCCTTTCTAGGGGGAATCTGAAAGGCTTTATTTGTATTGCGTTGTCAATCAAAGGAAGGTGGGGTTCTCCGGTGGTGGTGGTCACGGTGGGTTACGTAAGCATCCCGTTTATTAAGCTTTCGAGTCCCATTAGGTTTAGAAACAATATTTACACCATGCATGTTTGTGGTATGAGGATTGGGAATGCGCAAAGTTCCACTGGACTCCCTGGGAAGACAAACATTGGCTTTAGGTCGGATCAAGGCCGACCAGCCAATGGGAAGCCAGCACACAGTGAACACACACAGACATGTTGAATTTGGGAGGAATTGTAATCTGCTTGTGCACGGCAAACAGCTCTGTGTCCAATCGTCTCCTCTCGCCTCCGACGTCACGGCAACAATGACTCCCTTCACCCCTCCGCCGTCCACTCGTATCTGTCGAACCGGGGACACTCGTTTACAACAACACGCTCGTCAGGGCTGCGGCTAGTTTTGGGTGTGTTTTTCTGCAAGGGTTCTCAAACCACGGGTAGAGAAGACTTGTTTATTGTAATGATGGCTTATTTGAGAAACAGAGAATCCAGTGCTAGTATCATCGTGTTTTGTAGCGAATGCTTATTTGCATCTCCCGTCCCGAGCAGGGCTTTTGTAGGGATGCAATAACGTACACGGTACAAATAAGATAAACAAGATTTAAAACAACGAGCTACAAACAAGGTAAACTGAGCGCAGAGCAGCGAGAAGCAATAAAACGCACTTGGAAGTTACGCAGCAACAGACAACGAAGACGCCTTATTTACATTTTTCTTTACATTTCCATACCACGCAAAAGAAATTAGTTTTCCGGGCCGGGTTGTAGTAAAATGGCCGCTGGTCTTGGCGCCGCTCGTCAGTGGTTGGTAAACTGCTTTGTGGGTGTGTTTTGGGCCCAGGTACCCTTCGACCGGTACGCCGCAGCTTCTACGACCCGGCCTCGGCCCCGGGCCAGGGCTGGCAGTGGGAGTGGGAGAACGACGCGGGCAGCTGGACGGCCTACGACACGGAGGTGGGCATCGCCATCCAGGCGGCCCGCGACCGGCAGCAGCCCTGGCTGGACCTGGCGCCGCTGGGCTTCTGCTACCTCATTGACTTCCAGAGCATGACGCAGATCAACGGGCAGACGCAGCGCTGCCGCCGCGTCCAGCGCCGCTCGGACCTGGCCTACCCGCTGGTGTCGGGGCCCCTGCCCAAGTCCCAGCCCGCCTGGGGCGGCGGCGGCGGCTCGGCGGGACTCATGGGGATCGGGGCGGGCGGGGGGATGGGTGGAGGCGGAGGCGGAGGCGGAGGCGGAGGAGGAGGAGGAGGAGGAGGGGGGATGGGCCCGGGCACCGGCAACGGGAGCGCCTACCCGAGCGGCGCGCTGCCGGCCTCGGCCATCACCTCGCTGGGACAGCCGTGCGCCTGCCAGCAGTGCATGCTGGTCCTCAGCGTCAAGGCGGGCGCCATGTCGGCCGTCCACACGCTGGGGCGCCGGCCGCTGCCCAGCAAGCCCCCCAGCCCCAAGCTGGGCGGCTACATGTTCCAGGGGGGCTCGTACTCCCTGACCCTGCCCCGGCCCCCCTCACTGACGCGCACGCTCTCCCCGCACAGGACATCCATCATCGGGGCCATGGGGGGGGGGCGGGGGGGGAGGCGGCGCTGGCGGCGGCGGGGGGGGCGGGGGCCCCTTCGGACACTCCCTCTCCTTCCTGGGCTCGGCCACGGCCGCCCTCTCGCTCTCCTCCACGCGGCCCCCGCCCCCGCCCCTCCCGCCGCCCCCGCCCCCGCCGCCGCCGCCCTCCCACCCGCCCTCCATCTCCCTCTCGGCCTCCCTGGCCCCCCCGCACGCCTCCGGCGTCTCGGCCGTGACCACGGCGGCGTCCATGCAGACGCTGCCCCTCATCTCCACGGGGGCGTCCAGCTGTGCGCCCTCCCCCTCCGCCCGCGTCCTGGGCCCGGTGGCGTCGTCCGCGGCGGGGGGGGCGGCGGCCTGCGCGGCCCCCCTGCCCCCCCGGGCCAGCCTGGCGGGGCTCAGCCGACCCGCCCTGCAGCGCATCGCCATGGCCCAGTCCCGGGCCCTCATCGCCTCCGGGTGAGTCGCCATCTTGTCTGTTGTTGTTGTTGTTGTTGTTGTTGTTGTTGTTGTTGTTTGGGTTTCGGCGTTGTATGGAGGGGGGGGGGTTGAGTTTGGGGGGGATGCCGCTTAAAGTTGTTGTTTCCTCTGACCTATTGGAACGTCCGAGCCGGATGTTGCGTTGACATGGCAACGGTTGAAGTCAGATGTGGTCATCGTTTGGCTGGTCCAGTTTCCGCATGTTTACGGGTTATCTTTCCATCCATCCATCCGTCTCTCCGTACTTCATCCACCTCTCTGTCATCTGTCATCATCCATCCATCAATCATCCATCGCTCCGTCTGTCCAGCCTTCATCCACTCCTCTGTCATCCATCAACCATTCATCCATCAATCATCCATCCATCCATCCATCCATCCATCCATCTATTCATGTTCTTTCATGCCAGGCTTTTTGAAGTACATAAAGTTCTGTGCCTTCACCCAGGGAATGTGAGCGAGTTATGTAACCCACTGAACATGAAAACATGCTCTCGTGTCCTACTTCACTTAGAGGTCCAGACGAATACCAGACCGAGGAGCCTCTAAGAAGTGTTTCTTTGGTGTTGTCATACTCGTGAATAAAAAGTGTACTCTGTATTTAGGTTATATTTAAACTGGGATCAGCTTATTTGTGTCTGTCTTGATGTCGACTCGTCATTTCACGTATTTTATTTAATTTAATTTTATAGAGCTGCAGAGAGGATGATTTGTGTTCGAGTGTGCGCATCGTTTGCACACTCAAAACCACATTAAAACACACTATTCGAGTTTAGCATTTCCTTATGTTGTGGTGCTGCTATTAGCACATATTACATTTTGACCGGAAACGGAATCTCTCCATTCGAACGTGTAAAGCAATGACGGGGGGGCACGTGAGGAAATCTGTCTGCCACCTTTTGTGTTGTGAGCCTCTTGCGTGTGCAGGGGATTGTGTGCCCTACATAATCATAGAAGGAAATCTGACATCAACACTCATTAGTATTCATAAGCCTTTAATCTATGTGACAGAGTCCATTCAGTGTAATAGACTCTGTGGGATAATACGATGTGTGTGCTATGGTCTTAAATAGGCAACGTTCACACACCGAGAAACACGTTTTCTTAGTTTTAGCGGAAGGTGGTGGTGGTGGTGGTGGTGGGTGGAGGGGGGGGGGGGGGGGGGGGGGGGGGGTGTGAGTGTCAGGTGGAACTGAGCACTGCACATTGCTTTTTCTGCTTGTTCTCCTAACCCTGTCCTAAGTCTGCCTCCCCCCACTCCTAAACCACACACACACACACACACACACACACACACACACACACACACACACACACACACACACACACACACACACACACACACACACACACACACACCAAAAACAAATCAAGGATGACAGAAGTGAGAAAAGCCTGGGAACTGTGTGTGTGTTGGTAACTGTGGCAACCATTATGAACCCAGAATCCTGCTTCTCCTTTGTGGAAACATTTGGAGACAGGAATGGAGAGTTTAGCTGTGTGTGTGTGTTTTGTGTGTTAGTGTCTTGAGGGGACATGTGTGTGTGCTACCGTGTAAGTTTGGGTTATTGCGATTCAGAAAGGTGTTTTTGTGCGTGTGTTTGTGCGCGCACATCCAGTTGCCACGCAGCCACTCGGGCCAGGAGCCTCATTCACATGGCCCTGAATGCCTTGTTTAAACGACGGAAGGTAATTTGTGAAGTAGAGCCTAAAGACAAACGTCTTCACGCTACCACGTAGCGTCGAACAACAACATGGGCAGACATATTGTTGTGTTAGCAAGGGGATGAGAACGAGATTAACAGAAGGTCGCATCAGCCACGGCTCGTGGACGGGTAGAGCTAGTGAGCGTTAGTTGGCTCGTTAGTTACCCGAGCCTAGCTCCTAGACTCGAATCACGTTAGGTCCTGTGGTCGTCTAGACACAATTTCTTTTTTTTATATTCCACAGTCTAAAAAGACGATACCAGTCCGGTTGATCAAACCAAATTGTGGGAAAATGATATTTTTTTCAGCAAAACAAATACCAAAGGGATTTGTCAAACCTGTCTTTGTACCGCTGGTTTAGGTGAAGCCCATAGAGACGGTAACCATGGTTTGATAACCCGGACCGGTGTTATCCTCTTAAGAGAGGACCATTTTCATCGTTGGGGGATGAAATAGTATGATTGATACATGGACTGCTTTTCTTCTACTCCATTAGTTGTATAAATGTGGGGTTGCTGTTGCTTCTGACGCTGTCTGAAACCATGTAACAGTCGTCAACATCCACATTTTTTCATCAGAAGGCATTCACACAGTGACTTCTATAGTCTGTCATCCTCCTTCGGTCTGGAACCAACTCGCCCGAGCACGGTGTCCCCCAACGTGGTGGTCGGCAAGGAGAGCTGTTCTTCAAAGGCACAAAGTCGTTTTCACGTACAAATAGTTATATAGGCCCTATATCTATATCTATATCTATAGATTTATATCTGTCGTTATATTATTTATATTTTATAGGCACGAATACTTTGAGATGGGCCACAGAAATTGCAGTGTGACTCTTCTCTAAAGGACCGGTGACTTTATTTCAGAAGATGTATACGACCGGTTTTCTCATTCACTGTATTCACCTTACCTGATTACCTCTGAATAGAAGCTACTTCGAGTTCCGCGCCGCGTTCTCCCCCAAAACAACACCTTCTATAAATACAAACAAAAACACCTCTGTAACAGACGCGTCTCCACCTCCCGCCGTGAATCATAGTGTATTATCTACATACGGCAACACGGAGCAGTACGACCCCGAAACGGCTCCATTCAGCTCCTTCCTAAGAGGCTAACGACGCTTCCCAGGGTCGTTAGCGTGCGTGTGTTTCAGCAGACCAGAGGGTGAGCGACCGTATGCTAGTGTTTTGCTGCCCTGTGCTAAAGCCGTGCCGCTCAAAACACGCACACATGCACGCACACACGCACGTACGCACGTACGCACTCAGTTTCAGTCCACTTTACCGCTATTTAACACTGAGATTAAATTACAGCCGCCTAAATGGAGCCGGAAATAAGTCATTCAGGAGTGAGTTAGGAGAAGGATTGATTCTGGTTGCCACCGCGGGTTTTAGTATTCACCCAGGAGTGACCACAGCGTTTCTCGGGGTGCGTCTTATGGGGAGTTAACTCTTTCCTTTGGTCCCTTTTTGCTCCAGAAGTCTGGATATCGGGTTTTGGGTGTAACTAGTAGTGCAGGGTATTCAAACCACCATGAACTATTCCAGTCTGGAACGTTTGTGGCACGTAGCAGCAGAGAAACTCCTAGTCGGCACGGCAACAAATTTCAACAATTAAAAATGCATGCCAGATGGCAATTAGTATTTCAGGCTTGAAATGTTATTGATATGATGGTGCCATGTTTTGATTATGGATGGTTTTCTCTGACTATACTCGCCATAGATATTAATAATGTATATCACAGGGAGCGGCAAAAGTCCCCATATTTATTTACTTGCTCACACAAACTTTATGTACGAATTGAATCCATATTTTAAACATAATCAGAACCCAATGCATAAATACATTTTGAACCAAAGATTTGAAACTCTTTTTAATTGGATAAGCATTAAAAATTGACATAAAATGCTCAACTTGCTGAACACAGTTGTATAAGTTGGATAAATGAAAAGTGACAATGCACGTTCTCATTTGGCTTCAGAGCGAAGCCCAGGATGTCTTTAAAATGTCTTTTGACATTTTAAAGACATCCTGACTGGCAGGCAGATGTTATTTCCCTTCTCATCTGAAGGTCACCAGCGCGTCCAAAGCAAATGAATCCCAGAGTCGACTAACTAAACATTGTGTCGTCATTGTGCGGGTGCCTGCAGAAATCAACAGCTGTATCCCTCTTACTCAACGATTACACATGTTCAGACTTCAACACGGTTTCTAACATCGTTAACCTAGCAATCATTGGTGCTTGGCACTTGGTTCTATGAACATCCTTATGGTACTGACAGAGATGTTTCTCCTTCGTGTAGAAATGTACTTTAAGTCGCTTTGGATAAAAGCATCTGCTAAATGCCCGCAATGTGAATGTAAATGTAAATCTTCATTCGTTTTTTTTGGGGGGTTTTCAACAGTTTGACTTAGTTGCTAGCATCCTAGTGAAACGCAGCAGATGGTCCACCAAGCCATTTCCAAGTGACTGTAACCTCCTGAGATTAACTCCGGCGGCGAGAGTGGCCTTTGCTGAGCCCACCTGCTGTGGCTCCCGTTTCCACGCCCACTCAGATGTATTGTGTCAGCGGAACAAGAACAAGTCAGGCCTTTGAGTGCTTCTTCAACATCAGATAATGTGTTAGGCTCAGGATTGTGTTGCGCTTTCATCTCTGTGTGCAGTTTCTCTGTTTCCATGTGTGCATGTAATTACATAGATGTTTATTTGTGTGTGTTGGTGTGTTTGTGTGTGTGTGTGTGTGTGTGTGTGTGTGAGATTGTGCGCGTACTTACACGTGTTTAAATGAGCAGCATATGCTTCAGGCTTGTTCGGACCCATCCTCCAATGATCCAGATGGACTGTAATGCTGCTTGATTAGCCCGGAAAACTCTTGTGTTGTTTCTGCCACCTTTTCTCCGAACACCTTCCCTTTCTTCACCCTCCTACGCCCTCTCCCCCCCCCCCCCCCCTTGAGCTCCTCAAAATATCATATTTAATTTTTTTTATACCCACGTTGACTGGGTACGGCGATATGGAAAAACCGTTTGTCACAATAATCATGGAGGATTCTACTCCATTATGTTAAGAGCGAGCCTGGGAACCAGAAGAATCTCACGAGGTCATGTTTCATTTGGTTTAGATAAGGTCTGGCTCCCCTCACATAGAGAAGGATTCCCTTGGGGGGGGTTCCCCGGTGGCTCACCGGGCAGAGCCCGTAACATATAGGCTCGGTCCTGAACGCAGCGACCCGGGTCATTTGCTGCATGTCCTCCCCTCTATCTCACTCTCTAATAAAGCATAAAAATGCGAAGGAAAAGATTCCTGCCCGGTACTATTAGATGGACCGACCAATCACAGCCGTTGATCTAACATGAGGCGTGATAAACATGATGACAGTGTAGAGGAGCGCCGTGGAGGCGTTCACAACAACAACATGGCTGCCGCTGATGTCGAACCAGTCTTTTTTCATCGATCAGCGCAGCATCATCCGTTTCGTCGCTATTTATTGGTTGGTTATCCGATTGCGTCCAGAGTCATTTTGTTCTGCGCCCATTGGTGACGCCCCTTGGAAAAACGAATTTAACGGTGAGGTTCCCAACTAATCACAGTTTGCAATTCGACTGGCGGCCAAAGGCTAATAAAGGATCAGGATATGCTTATGAATTTAATCTTATTGTGGACATTCTAGCTACGGGTCATTATATTTGTATTACACTTTTTTTGTTTTGTTACTTTAAGGGCATATCTTCCATCATAATTGACTATAAAACTGATCCTGATAGACTTCTATCATAACTATACAGTACCATTCAAAGACGATATACAATACAACTCAGACCATGACTGCTGAAACACTACTGAACCATTGTTGACATTGTCCGCGTGGGTCATTAAGTTGTGGAGAAGCGTGTCAACACAAATGGTCACTCCCTGTACGTGATCCTCCATGATTCAGCCTGCGTGTGTGCTGTGGATCACACACACCAGATTAGTGGGAAGATTAGCAGAGGGGTCTTCTGCTAATCAGAGTGTGAACTAGCCCTCATTATCGTTGTCATCGACATCATCATCGCCAGTCTTCATCATCGCCATCCAATTAAGTGTCCTTGTTGTGTTGTAGAAACTTGTTCGCGCAGCACTTTTTATATATGATGTAATTATATATTTATATTATATTATAAATATACTTTTGCCGTTGCTCCAATATTGATTGTATTGTGTCTCAGAGTGGGAGAGAGTACCTGAGCAAAAACTCGCCATAATTATTCACCGTCCGTTCGGACACAAAACACTGAATGGAAAAAAAACCGCAAAAGGTGTTGTCGCACTTGAGGCACCGCGCAATTAATCAACACATAGCTCAACACGCGGGCGACCTTAAGCTGTTGTTCTCTCAACCTCACAGCCCCGGAGGCGTGAAGTCGTGAGAGCCCCGAGTGGTGTCCGCCAGGTGAATGAAACACTGTTTGCGTCACGAAGCACCAAGGTGTCATTAACGAGCATGTCGTCGCCACTGGGTCAGGTGAGCGTCCTAAATATAGACGCTCTATATTGTCGCGCCGTTCGCTGACTTCAGCGCTTCCGTCTCCTCCCTAATCACGCAGAGGAAACCCCTCCCTCTCTCCCTCTCCCTCCCCCCCTCTCTCTCTCTCCCTCTCTCTCTCTCTCTCTCTGGCCTGACGTCATCCGCGTTGGCAATCCTCTCGGAGGTGAAATCCGTGGCGTGACTCCCACACCCACGCTGGCCCTTTAAATGTTCCCCTTGATTAAAGAGGGTCACCTCCGAACCACCACTGGGCCCTCGTCCTCTGCGTGTTGGAGGTGGATGACGGCCGCTTGCGGTTGGTTTAAACTGATACATTTTACTCGACGGTAGTGACTCAAGAGTTTTTATTGGTCACGTACATGTATGTATGTTAGAAATGCAGTGAAATGAAAAGTGGCAGTGCTATTAAAGATTGTGTAACGTTCAAATATTAAATATTAAAATGTGGTGACAAATAGAATAAAAATAAGAAATTAAATAACAATTAAAACAATTAGCCCTATATAGAATAACAAATCTGTAGCATTCGAACATTACAAATTTTGCAAAAACAATAAATAGAGGTATTCTGTGCAGTAAATATAATAAAAATAATCTAATTTGAGATAGTCTATGCTATATCTATGTGTCTGCGTTTGTGCATGAGTTGGACAGCACTGCCCAACACTGTCATGAATACTGTAGGCATCACAGGTTGTAATAGACCTTTATCATAGAGGGTAACACTGTGTTCGCCCCTACTGTTGCACCTCTGTGATAAAGACCTCTTGTAGACGTTCGACGCCTAAAACGCTAATATTATGTATATCGCACTCCTCTGATGCCGGATGCGCTTATTTCTGCGTATGGTAGCGCGTCGTCGTGGTGACGCAGTGAGTGACGGGGTAATCTCTCCCCCCTCAGTGACGTATGAAGGGGGGAGACTTCCGGGGCAGGAGCCTTCCAACAGATGGAAACAGGTGGATAAGCCCTATAAGAGGTGGAGGCTAGGCTCAGACGCTCCCACATGAGAGAGGGAGAGAGACAGAGGGAGAGAGAGAGAGAGGGAGGGAGAGACAAAGAGAGCGACAGACGGAGAGAGAACGAGAGAGAGTGGGAGAAAGCGACAGAGAGAGAGAGAGAGGGAGACAGAGAGAGGAACAAAGAGTCACAACGAGAGGGAGAGCAGGAGAGAGAGAGAGAGAGAGAGACAGACAGGGGAGAGAGAGGGAGAGAGAGACGTAGAGACAGTATTACTCACCCATCTCAGAGGTAAACTAAGCGGGGAGAACAAGTGGGAGTACGGATATCAACACAGGAGCCCGTCCAAATTGGCTCTGGAGTAGGATCCTGATTTTGCGTTAGAGAAAGATGACTATTATTCAAACAGGCAGAGCGTGAGTATTTGTAATGTAATTGTGTTGTTTTAGATTTGTGGTTTCACATTTGGGCCGCATTGTATTTAATTGAGTGATGGGTAGATAATCTGATGTCAATATTATGTTCACAAACATGGAAAATAAATGGCACAAAAAGGTTTTAGCATTACAATTTCTAATGTGTTATTCAGACTTGTTTGTGTGTGTATGTGTGTACGTGAGTACACAGCAAGCTGCAACCAAGCTGTTATTAAGCTGGCGTGTGTGTTTTCTTTCATTTAAACATCACACGTATATTGACACTGGCTTTTGGCTGTATGACAGATTGTTTATGAGTAGTTACTCACTTAAAGACACAAAGGCATGGAAATCCACGTTTATAGTCTCGTCAGCCGATAAAGCCGGTCTTCACCTCTGTGGTGAAATCCCACAAAAAAAAAACAGTTCACAATAGTTAAAATAATAAATAAAAGTGTATCACTCAAATATGCTAACAAAGATAAAACGCACAACTGCGAGACACATGGCACACACGCGCCTGTGTTTAACACCCCGACCACAGCGTTCCTTAGGGTACGGCGCCTCACAGACTGTAGCCTTACTTGGCAACGTAGCCGAGCGACTCGTGGATGTGTTAGCGCCGCATGACTCAGCGAAAAGCTCCTTAACCTGCTAACACCGCGAGGGCCACGCGCACGCCCCGCAGCAGTCTGTTGACGAGGCGTGTCATCGACCTGTCGTCGTTGTCGTTGTCGTTGTTGTTGTTGTTGTTGTTTTTGTTGTTGTTGATGTCTGCATGGAGTCTTCTGTTCTGACATGTACTGCAGCTTTAAAAAACTTTTTTTTCTGAATGTTTGTATTTGTTTATTTCTTCCGCCAGGGTTCCGACGGTACCGGTGAAGAACCTGAACGGGTCCAGCCCTGTTCATCCGGCACTGGCAGGTGAGAAGAATTCAAACCTGTCTTCACGTGACTAGAGTCAGGAAAGTCTTGCAAAAAAATGAAACCAGAATGGCACTGACTTCTTGACAATGCACTATTTTCCTTTTAAAAGTTTAACTTTAAGCTAACACAAGCGTGAATGTTAACTTGTATGCATAGAGTTTCATTTTTTCTTTGCTTCTTAAAGAAGATAACCTGGCAGGCGGGCCGTCCTCACATCCGACACCGCTCTCCTTTGTCTGAGCGATTAGTATCAGTGAGGTTAGGTCGAGTGCTAAGGTCTTACCAAAGTAAGATCCGTCCCCGGATCTTACCAAATATGGTCGACAAATTATTTCCAGGATGTGGAGTTTTGAGAGCTGCATTCCAACGCTCGCCCCTCTCCCCCTGCTGGCTGTGCCCAGGTATTACAGGTATCCTGATGAGTGCGGCAGGACTTCCTGTCTGCTTGACCCGCCCCCCCAAGCTGGTGCTCCACCCTCCTCCGGTCAGCAAGAGTGACATCAAACCCGTGCCGGGGCTTGGCCACTGCTGCCGCAAGACCACCAAGAAACAGGCCCGCAAAGGTAGGTAGAAACCCCCTCCACCCCCCCCCATTTGAATGGTACGGTCCAGTTTTCACAGCACCAGACCTAGTCATGGTCAGCCCTAGACACTTTCCGACCCCCGTCTGTTTTGACTTCTAGGCAAGACCCCCGAGGAGGTGGTGAAGAGGTACCTGCAGAAGGTCCGCAACCCCCCTGAGGAGGTGAGGACCCGAGCCGCCGATGACGTCCTTTTCAGATGTCTTTGAGATCATTTTGATTAGTGCCATGGATATTGTTAACATTGCCATACTACTACCACTGCTGTGAATGGAACAACACCTGCTACTGGTTTTGGG